>NC_136811.1:46298572-46421072 GCF_951216825.1 Electrona antarctica | reverse complement strand
GTATGAAGGAGTTGGTTTTAATGAAAGCCATAGGGAGCCTTCGGATTATGGTTTCTACCCTTCATCATAATCAGCCTGTTTATCTGTAATACTTTAATTCTAATTACCAGACAGCAGCCTCAGCCAGCTCAACACAGGACTCACTGCATTCCCTGAGAGATATATACAGAGGAAAGCAAGAGGGAGGGAGAGAGAAAGAGCCAGTGGAGGTGACAGAGTGAAAAAGATAGAGAAAAGTAGAGAGTAGATTTAGATTTAGTAAGAGAGAGAGAGAGAGATAGAGAGAGAGAGAGTAGGCTACGCATTAAAGAGAACGGGGAGTTGAAAGGCAAACAGGAGGGAGTATTGAACGAAGGAATGAATGAAAGAAGGAGAGAGAGGAAGAAAGAAAAAGAAAACAATGAAGCAAGAGCGCAGGCAGAAAGTAAAGGGCGTTGATAATGAGAGAATGGCTTTCACGAGAGTGTTAAACTGCTGCCTGCTAGTTTAGCAGCGCCTGGCTCTCTCACTAAATGACAGGTGCAGAGGCAGCACAAAGCTGTGCTTACGGCAGCATGTGCACACAAACACACAAGCACAAGTGGGACGCTTGACAGCATGCATGCTATGGCAGCAGCATTGCAAACACTGCTGTATGGAGCTCCAACCGCCTGAAGTCTGGCATCCCTATTTTGGGCACGTCATTATAGGCAGATTTCGTTTTTAATGTCCCAGAAATTGTAAGAAATTTTAAAACTTTTCAGTATCGTCACAAAAACAAAGAATAGGGACTGATCTAAGCAACATCACGATCAAGCAACATCACATTGTGATATTACGCTATAACATGCAAACTATATTCAGTATCACACGCACGCACTCATGCACGCATGCATGCACACACGCACGCACACATTGTTTTTCCCAGAGCTCCGATTAGTTTAATAGAGCTTTTAAGACATGCACTTTGCAGGGGACGTGGTGAGGACCTGCTATTATTTCCTGCTCTCATTGTCAATTATGCTACCTACTAAAATGCTACTAAGACGCTAAGGTTTGAGTCAGGTCATGACATTTGTATTTCCTGTGAGTTGAGGGCTGTATGCATTGCAGACACGATAAAATAAAATAATAAATAAACTTGTACTAGACCCCATGTCTAGCTACCCAGGGGCTTTAAAACCTTTTGTGTCCAAGGCACACTCCAAAGGGCAAGTCAAGATGTCAAAAGGCACCTCATCCATTCAAAAATAGTCTCTATAACATTACATGCGTTATCACAATTATCATCTCATTAAATTGTATTTACTAATGCCATAATAATCAGTTCAATCACTTGAAGTTGTATTTCATGCTGCATATTTTAACCTCGATTTTGCCATATAGAAAATTGTATATATCAGAAGTACATAGTACAAGTAGTATAATAATAATAATAATAATAATAATAATAATAATAATAATAATAATAATAATAATAATAATAATAATAATAATAATAATAATAATACATTAAAGTCTAACTCATGTTGCTATGATTAGGTGATGGTGAAAACAAACGTTGTTAATGGCATTTAATGTTTGTGTTAGGGACAGGATGACGTAAATTTTCCCTTCATTGTCAATGGCGTTTTTAAAACAATCATTGAACTAAAAACAAACATTAAACCTGGATAATAATTTCAAAAAATAATAATAAAAAGGCAACGGTTGTGGACGGTCTTGGCTTACAAGGTTTCCAGCGACAGCAACAATACACGCACACACACACACACACGCACACACACACACACACACACACGCGCGCACACACATACACACAGGTTGAATGCATAGGTACACACACAGACAGAAAGTGGATCCTATTTCAGGCTGCTGTCAGCAGCGGACAGAGGAGAGGAAACAGGATGAATTCTCCTGTGCTTCATTCTATCACAGAGCAGTGACACTGCAATTTACCACCCCCATCCATCTGCAACGTGTGCATGTGTGTGCGTGTGTGCGTGTGCGTGTGTGTGTGTGTGTGTGTGCTTGTGTGCATGTGCGTGTGTGCGTCATCTCAATTGTCTCAGCATGGATGATGATGCCTACACAATACATACGTATATTGCAGTGCAATCTGCATAGCATGCAGCATGCATGCTGTAATGTAGGCCGTATACACACAGATACACAGACATCTCTGGGTGTGTTACCGTATAATACCAGTATAAGCCCTCTCGCCCTGAGGGCGAGGTCGCGTGCAGGCATTCGCCTGGGTGACGGCAGACTGCTGGGTGAGCGCTGGCGCATTGGCATGGGGGGTCAGATCAACATATGGAATGAATTCTGTACCGACCATATATGGAGCCCTAGAACATCTGTGATCTTACATTTAATGTATTCCAAATACACAGCCATAGATCGGTCCTATCGGCGCACGATTAGCAGACTGAGCTCGTCGACATTTAAACTTGTAAGAGTAAGAAGATATTGTCCTCTAGTTTCATATCCATTTGAAATTTCTGGCAGAAAACGTGTTTTAAGTAAAATATTGTCACTTTCCCACAAGATTACAACAGTATCTTTCAGCGACGAGGCCGGACCTGAAATGCCTGCTGGAAAATATGAAAACGTACTTTGGGAACAGTCGATGTTTGGGAAGCACAAATTTCGGGGTGTGTGGGGTTATTATCTCAGCAGTGAGTGAGTGAGTGAGTGAGTGAGTGAGTGAGTGAGTGAGTGAGTGTGTGTGTGTGTGTGTGTGTGTGTGTGTGTGTGTGTGTGTGTGTGTGTGTGTGAGTGAGTGAGTGAGTGAGTGAGTGAGTGAGTGAGTGAGTGAGTGAATGTGCGTGCGTGCGTGATACCGCACTGATTGTGTGGACGGTTGATTTCTCTGCAGCCTGGGCGCTGTTAGGCGCCGTCAGCGGCTGACAGCCTCCCTCCCTCCCTGCTGTTTACATGGCCAGAGCACTGGTGTAAACGCCACCAGCGTTCCCACCGCACACCAACTTCCTTTATTAAAGTTTCCAGCTGAGCCGGCCGGGCGGCTCGCTTCTTCCACAGCAATCTGTCCAACCCATTCCCCCATACATTCCCTTCGTCTTTCTTCTGTCATCTCATCTGGATTTGTACAAGGATGCCCCCCCCCCTCTCTCCCCCTCCCTCTCCCTCTCCCCCTCCCTCTCCCCCTCCCCATCCCTCTCTCTCTCCCCCTCCCTCTCTCTCTCTCTCTCTCCTCTATCTTTCTTTCTCTCATTTCAATCTCTCTTTCTTTCTCTCTCATTCTCTCTATCTCGTACTATGTCTATGTCTATGTCTATCTCTCTCTCTCTCTCTCTCTCTCTCTCTCTCTCTCTCTCTCTCTCTCTCTCTCTCTTTCTCTCACTAGCCGATGGCTTTCTCCTGCGAATACGAGATGCTTTCATTCCAGTGTGAAGAGGGGGGGGGGGGGGGGGGGGGGGGGGGTAGAGGGGTGGTCTATCCAATTCACCAACCTCATTTTGTCTCAGAGAGTAGAAACCATCCACTCTTCTCTGCCATTTCTTTTTTCACTACATTTGTGCGTGCATGTGTGCAGCTCTGTGTGAGTTTCTGCATGATATAGTGCAAGCGCACACGCACGCACGCACGCACGCACGTACGCACGCACGCACGCACGCACGCACGCACGCACGCATGCACAACACACACACACACGCACGCACACACACACACACACACACACTCTCCCTCTCATGGATACTACTCTAACCCCCAAGGCTGTGGTCATGCATTTTCACTCCATATTAGATTTCTTCTTTCTTTCTCTCTTTTTATGTCTGTTTTTTTTCTTCTTCTTTCTTTTTTTCCACTCTTTGGCCTTCTATGATCCATGACTGCAACAGAGAAAGTGAGGGAACACACAGTGGAGGCAGCGGTGCGGTGTGGGGGGTAGCATGGCTGTGCAGCAGACATTCAGCATTGAGCTGTCCCACTGTGTCCCAGGGACCTATTCCTCACAGAGATACTGTACAGGCCACTATACTCTTTCTTAAGGCAAACAACAAACCAGGAGTTGCAGCTCTCCCTGTTTTCTGGGTCCGCGTCTCCCTTGACAAACGTGCCCGCAGGGTGACTCTGTTGTGGCGGTAATACCCACAGCAGGCATAATGGCGAAGGCTGCACTGTGAGAAACACTCCTTCAGCTATTGTGCTCGCAGCTGCATCATCACATCAGTCTCAGACAGACAGACAGACAGACAGACGGACGGACGGACGGACGGACGGACGGACGGACGGACGGACGGACGGACGGACGGACAGACAGACAGACGGACATTCCTGCACATTCAGCGGTCAAAGTAAGATCCAATTTGAACTGTCAAGGGACCAACATGTCAGACTACAGACCCCAATAACAAGTAAACAACTTGTCTTTAATACATGGCTCTTGGACGGCCCATGTCAGTCAGTACTCCAAGTATACTTATTAAGTCTAGAGGGTTTAAATGGTTACTGTAATTAATGAAGAATGACCAGTTAACTCTCAAAGCTGGGAGGGACACAGTGCAGATAGTATACAGTAGAGTTGTTAGGGAAAGAGACAGTAGGAGAGACCAGATCATCTGACACTTGAGTGAAGAGAATAATGCAAATGACAAAAAAATACAATGAAAATATATGAAATATAATAATTTTTATTTTTTAAGTCCACTCATTTTAAGTGTTAAATCCTCCTTCCTGTCATTCCAATAGGCTATTTCAATGATATTTCCCTGCACCAAAAAGAAATCAATGAATTGGAATGTTTGGAGAAGCCGTACTGGGGCCAGTTCTGCAGCAGTGGCTTTGATTGAATTCAGCTCCCAGATGCTGTATATCTATTCACGATCTGTTCACACACACAGTGTGACAGCTTAACACATGACAATGTACACTGCAGGGAGAGTGCTACAATACACACATACATGATGTGTATGCTGTGCTCGCGTGCATGTGTGTGTGCGTGCGTGGGTGCGCACGCACGTTAAAGACCAGGTCTTATTACTTAACTTAAGACCTGGAGGCGTGATCAATGCCATTTGGCTATTCTGAGTGGCCAAACAGCATTGACCACGCCTCCAGGTCTTAAGTTAAGTCATAAGACCTGGTACTTAAGACACGCATAATACTGCCCTATAGTGGTTAACAGAAAGACAGACTCTTCTAAGATGTGTTCCCCACCAACACTAAATAAGAGCAAGAGTGATTTGTGTTTATTCTCACAAATTACCAATATTAGAAGCATGCAGTGGAACTTCCACAGGTGAGTGTAAGTGTGAGTGTGTGAGTGTGTGTGTGCATGTGTGCATGTGTGCATGTGTGCATGTGTGCATGTGTGTGTGTGTGTGTGTGTGTGTGTGTGTGTGTGTGTGTGTGTGTGTGTGTGTGTGTGTGTGTGTGTGTGTGTGTGTGTGTGTGTGTGTGTAGTGTATTTACTATGCTGGAGAGGGCTTCTTGCACTGACAGCAGAGGATGACAGGCTGTCTGGGAGAAAGGTGTTGGTTAGGCCATCAGATCCCACTCACCCACACAGACATAGACAGTACACACACGCGCATGCACGCACGCACACAAGTGTGTGTATAGGCTACACATTCACTCACACAGTTGCTGTTGATCACACACAGTTAGTTTTGTCATAAAACCTAATTGATCAAATCTTCCCTTATCCTCAACACTTTGATGCCACTTAACAAAGCAAACAGAGCATTAAAGCTGCATTCTGCGAATCTGTGTTATGCTCCGCCTGCCAGGGGAAATGACTGTCTATAACAAGCCAGCTCTCCTCGTCCTGTCGATAGCAGTTTATCTCAATCACTTTCATATAAGGGACTCCCACACTGATATGTATTGGAATTTGGGCAGCGGACCCCCATCTGAAAAGGTTTCGTGACTAATAGGACCCCCGCAGGAGAACATTTGTGTCGTTTCAAAATGATAAAAAATTGTTTGCAAATTTTCAAGATGTTTCATTATGTTTCAAAACTGCCGAAATATGTGACCAAACGTGTAGTACCGGGAGCTGACGATCACGGTTGCTCTACTCGGGAGAGGTCTGTCGTCTCTGCTCCACCATCACTGCCCCGTGTGGCTAGAGAAAGAGACAAAGAAAGAAGGAAGAAGAGCGAGAATTGAGGAGGAATGAGGCGGTTGGGGTGGAGGAGAACCTTCTGAACTACGTACGTTGAGCAGTAAACAGGAACGTGAACAATCACAGGTGTACTGTATGTAGCCTACAGTATACTGTGGGGATTGCGACAAGCATTGGCTGTGAGATAGGTGAGGGCAGGTGTAGTTGATAAGGTGATAAGGATGGGGAGTGGCCTGTATAAGTATAGGGTGGTCTCTACTCCTGAACTTGGGTTGATCACAAATTAATTTGTATAGGGCAGCTGCCAGCTGACCGTGGCGTGTACCACCGACTGCAACATTCCTGGGTCGATTCTGTCCTTTCCAGTCACTCTGCTATCCTATTAAAATAAAAGCAAAAATTGGCAAACAAAATTGGATGAAAAATTAAATAATCTGACATATTGCAGTAGTGAGAACCATGTATGAGGGAGGGTTTTACCCTTTGGTTTAAAAGGCTAGTCCCATAGAGATTAAAATCTCTTACAAGAGAGACCTGGCCAAGAAGGACACCAATAAACATATTTAGAAATACAACATAAAAAAACTTGCATACAAAAAATAAATAACCACTGCCATGAGTGGTATTTAAAATGCATATTGGATGTGTGTGCTTTGAAATAAAACTCCTAGAAGGTCAAGCCTTTTCTTGTCTATTTCAAGATGTGGTGATGAAAATACTGGTCGGTAAACAGTTTTTCATCATCCTTACTCCTTGTCTCCTTCATGTGCTGTCTCATTAAGAAGATGTATCAGAGAGAGAGAGAGAGAGAGGGGAGAGGGGAACCAAGGGGATATTATTATGTTTTGGGTTGTGACAGGGAGACAGCTTAACAAAGCTTTGTTCATTCCCCTTGGCGTTGACTTTGAGGCCTTGTTGCTTTCCCTACCAAACACCACCTCAATGTTTTCCAGATCTGTATAGTGAGGTTTTAAGAATAAGTTGTGGGACAAATATTAAAGATCCACAAATCTGGCAGAATTTGACAATTATGCTTTAGAAAGGAGGAGGGGATGGCCATTGAAACCTTTTAAACAACACATTATTTCCCGGATTTGTGACTATCCACAATATTGCACAATGCAGCTTTAAAATGCACAACAATTTCAAATTATAAAATGAACGTCCTCCTCTGTACAACCAAAACAGAAACTCTAGTTCCGGAGCATAATGTGTCCGTATTTCCCGCAATTAGGAGGAATAGCAGAGATACAGTATGTCAAAGTCTTCATTTCTGGCTCTTTGGTGGTTTCATCTGATTGCTGAGAAACAAAAGTATTGCTGATATGGCCCAGCCCCTCTCTCTCTCTCTCTCTCTCTCTCTCTCTCTCTCTCTCTCTCTCTCTCTCTCTCTCTCTCTCTCTCTCCATCTGTCAGTCCACCTGTCCGTCTGTCGGTTGAGGTAGTACAAAACAGCCTACAAAGTAATGAGTTAGTTATTGCGACTGTATGTCGCATTTACTATGAAAACCTGCATCTCTCATCTGACGCATCCGTCCGTCCATTAGTCACCCACGCCTCCATATATGGTCACGCCTCGTGACATAACGTATCCATATATGGTCACGCCTCGTGACATCACATCTCCATTTATGGTCACGCCTCGTGACATCACGTGACATCATGAAGACCCTTAGATCTCCATATATTGTATGGTTGTCAGTCCATAACGCCTCGTGACACGCTCCAGTATGATACTGTGTTATACATACTTTCTCATTCATTCATCCATTTCTGTTTTTGAGGGGCGCTAGCCCTTCCTATATACAGGTTTTTAGTTTGATGTTTGTTTTAAAAACGTCATTGACAATGAAGGGAAAATTTTGTCATCTTGTCCCTAACACAAACATTAAATCCCATTAACAATAAAGAAAATCATTACATCACCTAATCATAGCATGATAAGAGCGCCCCTCACTTCACACGTGTGATTTTTTATGAATGTGCTGCTATGCTACTCTATCGACACACACACACACACACACACACACACACACACACACACACACACACACACACACACATTTGTCTAAACATCACGCACATCGGTACAGTCTCTCTATAGCCATTAAACGAAATGGGTCTTCCAGATTTTTCATAATCCATCCTGATTGGCTTCCAAACTTCACAGGAGTGACCCGCTGAAAATCATGAACGCAGCGTCTGATTGCGGTGAAACTGTTCCCATATTCCCACTAGGCTGAGGAAGAAATGCCACTTAACATTTTTCAAAAAAACGCTCCTATCCTGGTGGAGACCTGTGCCCCAAAGGGCACTTTTTCTAGATCTTACTTTATTTATTTTTTGTCAGGTTTACCATGAACATATGACACATTATACTCATTGATCATCACCTAATATCACTTTGGAACCAATTGGCTAATTTGAGAGTGCAGTTAAATATGGACTACACACCCAAAGTGAGGTAAGCGGTGAGAGAGGAGAGGAAGAGAAATGGGAAGAAGACTGTGGTGACTGGTGAGGGAAAGAAAATAAACCTATTTTACAAACCAACAATTGCAAAGATAATTTACAATTATGAGACAGAGAGGACACAGTCAAGAAGATGGACAGAAGGACAATGGAGACAAATGGACAAGTTCAAGGTTATCGTTATTATCCCAAAGGGACACCCAGGCAGCAGTAACCACAAAACCACCAGACAGAAAATAGACAATAATACAATATAATCACATTGAATTATTAAGTATTGTCAGACTGTACCTGTGTGGCCAGACAGAAGCAAATCAAACTAATTCCACACGGGTTGGCTAGGATCAGCCAGGATTGCTTGCTCTACACTTTGATGGGGCCCTGTTGTTGCTGTTGTTGCTTTTTTGTTTTCTTGTTTTTCGAGGGCAAGTGTGACCCATACCAGGCTACCACCTGATAAAGGCAATTGTGCGGAGAGGACAGATTTGATAAACACAAGAATAAAACACTTTCATGAAGGTCTTGTCAACATTAAAACTTCAAAGCTTGCGATAAATGTGCATTTGCTGATGGGCTTTTCCACATACGGCATCCATATGTAGCTTGAAGGTCAGCTTGTCCATTACAGTGCATTATTAAAAGGTATCTCTTATATAATGGTTTCTCCATTGCTGCAAAACCTCAAGAGCCTGCTCATTAATCGATTCGTCACAGGAGAGATGTTGCACTATAGGATTATTCCTCAAATATATTGTAATCTCCTCTGTTTTGGACACATTGATATAAATCCAATGATGATTTGCACCAGTCTGTGAACTCTGACAGTACAGTTCCATGAAGGTCATCACTGTTTGTTAAGGTAGTCTGTAGGACACATGCTCAGAAGGACAATTATAATAATGAGGCAACACAAGAATTCAGAGTTTGGAAGTATGAGGATTTTACTCGAGTAAGGAGACAAGACTTACATGACCTATTCATGCATGGAAACCCCAGTCTGACTCTCAGAGTAACATGTGATCACAGCCTTTATAGCTTTCACTCCTACAACAGCCAACCCCCAACATAGCCTCAAGACTTGAGCCAGTTCAACTAATGGGACAGTAACAGAGTGAAACAAACAGCACCACAGGGGTGTGACAGATGAGATAATCTCAGACTGTAATTTAGAGGAGATACTCTTTTCTAAAGGGGTATTATTAAATGTTTACATCTAAATTTATACGACAGGTCATCACTGTTGAAAAGATACACGGTGACAGAATTGTCAGTGAACTTGATGATATGACGCCTCACATACTTTGACACCCATTTCACCCACCAAACTATATATTTGACAGCCCACAAATATACTGTGCAGAGCCTTTTCATTGCATTTTCGTGGTAAATACAATAGTGGTCAAAATAAATTAACCACCAATTATTATTATTTTTTAAACGAAAGCAGCACTTTTCTGCTTCAGATCTGTGAGTCTGAAGAGGTGAGGAAAATTGGAAGTGGGGACACGTGGAGCATTGGCCTGTGTAGGGCAGAAAGGGACAAATGATGTCTGTCTTATCAATGATGATGTTCTTTTGATCATGAAATGAGTGTGTTCCATAAACTGTGTGAGAGTGAGTGTGTGCATGCGGGCCCTACTGTATCTCTCTCTCTCTCTCTCTCTCTCTCTCTCTCTCTCTCTCTCTCTCTCTCTCTCTCTCTCTCTCTCTCTTTGAATTGAAAATATTACTATAGGTTATAATCTTGATTGATATGAATTATTTTTGCAGTTCACACACTTTCTTACACATACTCTTCCACATACGTTCTTTTCTCTATCCTGAAATCAGGAGACGCTCTCTCATAGCATCGTGCTGGAAAACATGGCAAAAATGTGTTATTTTTCCCTCACTGCCAGTGCCAATCAGAACTGCAGCCAATAAATCATTTCTCAGTAATTTGTCCCGTGGGTGAATACTGATTGTAACCTTTCCTTAACAGGCTTAAGTGTGTGGGAAGGGGTATAAAGTGTGATCATGTCCTGAAGATAAGGGGTGCCATATGCCCTCAATTGTCTTAGGTTATCATAACCAGTGTTTTAAATTGGATATGGGCAGCAACCGGAAGCCAATGAAGGGAACGCAGGAGGAAATGTGAATACTTTGCCATGTTGAAGACCAGGCATACATGCCACAGCACGTGAATCAGTTGAAAGGCAGACCAGCGAGGAGAGAGTTGCAGTAATCGTCTGTGAGGAAGGGTCTGATCCTTCGGATGTTGTATACACACCTATACAGGATTGAATGAATGCTGCAATGTGTGCCTTGAAGGTATAGCTGCCTGACTGTCACATTGTATTTCAGACTTTTATATTTTATACATGAATGTTGAGTACTGGTGTTGTTGTTTTGTCCTGTATCTGTTCTGTAATTGTTGTCATGTATCTGTTGTCTTTCCTGTCTCATGTGCAAACTTCAATAAAGATACTTGAATAATAGCTGCCTGACTGTCCTTGACACTCACAGCTTCTTGTTATTTGATACAGCTAGTAGTTTGAGTGCTGTAGATGGAAATGGAGACTTTCAGATGAAGAAGAAAAGCTCAGTCTCGTCAAGCATGCAGTGATGCACTCGTCAACATGTGTGGCAGAGGGAGGAGAAAAACGGAACACAGCAACAAGTTCACCCTGCCTGATGTTTTGTTACAAATCGTACTTGCGCTGAGCCATTGATCCTGATATTGTATTGCAAAGCTGCTCGTGCTATTAGCCACCAAGGCTGATATTTTGTATAGTGCTGAACGATCATTGCCGATATTGTGTTGCAAAAAGAAAGTCCCCCTCCCAAGTGTCAGGTGGCTTCCAAAACGTACACGCCACATGAAAAGGTCCGCAATTGGGAGGCATACTTTGGTTAGACATAGCATTGGTTAGACATAGCATTGGTCAGACTGGATTAAGGTTGGTATGGGGTGCGTTAAAACGACCGGATTAAGGTTGGTGAGGGGTGCGTTAAAACGACCGGATTAAGGTTGGTGAGGGGTGCATTAAGGGTTGGGAGAGGGTTAAGGTTATGTGTGCTGCCCCGTGGGAGGTTAGGGTCAGGGTGAGGGTTTGAGATATCGGACCTGTACCCCCCGCAACTGGCACTTGGCTGGTGTTAATTTAGACCCTGGTGTACAGGACAAAATAACAGAGGAGAGAGACAGGATGCATCCCTGCAGTGGTGGAGGAAAAAAAGGTGATGAAATGCCTGCCATTTACCCTTCACCCAACATACTGCGTCAGGCCCTGTTGTGGGTGCTGCTCGCTAACCAATCTGCTAGAGATGACCAAAAACAATTTATTGTCCCCTTGCTCAGTGGTCCAGATAGTTACCTCATTAACAACATTTAACACCATTCTGTCTCAGGACCCGTTTAGGTTAAACCAATCAGATTCAACAAAATTATAACACAGTGAAAATGTTATCATATCACCCAATAGCCATTAGAACACACAAACTCAAGCACAGAGCAAATTGCTGATCATCTCTCTGGCCCTAAAATGACAATACGTATTAGCAGTCTACCTGATCACAATGAGTGACATTAGACACTGTACAACACTGACAAAGTACAGACTCAGCACACACAGCCTGGCAATAGAAAGGAGCAGATACAGGAAAGAGGAGAGACTATGTCAGCAACACAACTAATCAGCTATGGAAAGTGAGCTGCATTTCTTAATGGAGTGCATAAAGTTAAAAATGAGCTACAAATATCTCCCCACAATTGAGAAGAAACCCACAATGTATACTATTGTTAACAAGAAGGAGAAATGCAAATATTTGAGATTTTAATGATACTAATAAACTATACTTGTATAGCACATTTCTCAACATTTTAGCAGGACATTAAAGTGTATTTGTCTGCTTGAGAGATAGTGATTGACCCTGGACAAAGACGCATGCACAGCCTACAGCCTACAGTCCCTCTATAAAAAATATATAAAATAAAGGCGAAAGCCAAAAAATGCATACATGCACGCATGCACGCATCATGCACACACACACACACACACACACACACACACACACACACACACACACACACACACACACACACGCGCACACACACACATTTATTCTTGTTCTGCTTAATAAACTGCTGAACCGTTTTTGAAATGTTTCTTACTATATTAGAATTACGGTGTTTGTTTGTTTTTTTCTACTACAGCAATTCCCTGCTCGCGGGTTTGCCTGCAGCAGGGGTCTTCAACCTCCCTATCCCTCCTTTATGGGTTATCTTCACAATTCAAAACACTGATGATGACCTACCATGGCACACCATGATCCACCTCTACACCACTTCCCACACACGTAGATCAGCTAACACAGGACGTCTGTCCCTCCCTCCCCTACAGTACGACAGAGACAGGCAGGACTACAGACAGAGGAATGCTGCTCTGTGAAGTTTCAAACCCACACAGAGAGACAGATGGTGTTCAGAACATATCAGTCAATAAAATACAAAGACAAGGTCAAAGCAGAGCTCGACTCATGCTGGAACATCTCTCTCCTTTGAATCCACCTGATTTCACTCACTCTTCATCCCCATCAACGCAGAATAATGTAGAAAATAGAAATATTGGACACACTCGCTTTACAGTATATCACGTGTCGCCTCGGGATATGTACAAATACTCAATTTTCATTTTCTCTTTTTTGTGTGGGGGTGTGTGCGTGTGTGAGTGTGTGAGTGTGTGCGTGAGTGCACATGACCATATATCGGCATAGCGGTCGGATGTGTGGCTCTGGACAACTCAAAATCAATCAATCAAAACTTTATTTGTATAGCACACAGTAAGTGCAACCCAATGTGCTTCACAGATTACAAATAGAAGAACGGATATGGATCTCCATATATGCTTATAGAGGTTCGGGCCGCCAAAACAATCACAGACTAAAAACACCACCACAAATTAACAGTTAAAATGTTAAAGCAGCACAACCACAAACAAGCTTTTGAAATCATTTACACAAAAATGTATCTTCATGATTCCACACATTGATTTGAAACACCAAATTTGACATTTGTCAAACAATATTTTTTGCTTTAACTAGACTCTTGAAACATATATATTTTTTCTCTCCTACTTCAATACAAAAACAGCCTACATTTTTCCTCACGGAAAACCAAATAAAAAACAAATGTTCAGCAAAGACATCAATACATTTAGTGTTCTAATTGTACAAAACAATGCTCTCTTAAATGGTAAATGGTAAATGGTGCATTTATATAGCGCCTTTATCCAAGGCGCTTTACATAGATTGTGCATTACATTCACCCATTCACACACACATTCATACACCGATTGCGGCAGAAGCCATGCAAGGTACCAACCAGCACATCGGGAGCAATTTGGGGTTCAGTGTCTTGCCCAAGGACACTTCGACATGTAGCCAGGAGGAGCCGGGATTCGAACCGCCGACCCATGGATCATTGGACGACCTGCTCTACCTCTTGAGCCACAGTCGCCCTTAGTGAGCACTGAGCAGGTCACCATCTGAGACTGTAGGATTGAACACAGCTTTTACATCAGACTACACTTTTAAAAGTGGGAAAGCATCTGTGTAATTTTAGATTGTAGCTAATTTATACACTAGCACATTGGTTGGCTATTCAAAATGAGCAGATCTACAGGCTCATATAGTGAGTCACTTTGTGCCACGCTATGAGCTTGTAGATCTGCTATTTTAAAAGAAAAAAAAGGCAGACATTTTTAACTCGAGCAGCCCTTTGCTTCTGGGGGTCCATGGAACAAAATATTTTGAGATGGGGGTCCACGGGCAATCATTTTGGAGGTTCTTGACATAAAAAAGTTTGAGCACCCCTGATATAGCAACATAGGTTTTTCAGAAAGCTGTTTTTAGAAGGCATTTTTTGAATCGGCCTCAGGACATAATAGAAGAACATTCGGAAGAAGATGGGAATATCTGGAGGAAATGCATATCTTTAGATCTACATTTAGATTGGATATTTTTCAAAAAATAAATAAAGAGGGGCCCATGGATGACTCTTGTCATTGAAATATAATGATGTCATAATAGGTGAACATTCGGCAAACAAGGGGACAATATCTGGAGGAAATACATATCTGCATTTAGATTGGATATTTCGGCCCCCAAAAAAGGAGTGGGCCTAGAATAGATTGACCCATGGAGGACTCTGGTCAGTGAAATATAATTGGTTATGGCCTTGACACCCTCTCAGTTGTTTTTCCACTCACAGAGTCTGTGGCATCCAAACATCTGTTCGCTTCCAGCATAAGACCCAGAGGATTCACAGTCATTAAGTTGTGGCCTAATACACAACCTGGGGAATAAGTCTGTATCATCAGGTGTTTGTTGTTCATTAAACCATTAGCCAACCATGAGCCCCACCGTCTGTATTCTGGGGGCAAATATTGTGCAGAAATAGCAGATGTATAAGGTAAAGGAGGGGATTAGACCCCAGAGATACGAAGTATCAACAAAGTTATAGGCCTATAAGGTTTAAGTCGTTAATCCACTCTGATAACAATGCTCAGTCCTTCTTCCTGAATTTCTCCAACATCCAACTAATCGAACACATCAGTCTTCCAATCTTCCTGCGATGGCAACAACATTATCCATGCGAGTCCCAGCCAGCAATAGCAAGTGTTGGACTATAGTTACCCCTTATTTATTAAAGTCCCAGACTTCATGGCTACTACCTCTTCCAAGGAAGTGCCTATAAAGCATGAGAGACAGAGAGAGAGAGAGAGAGAGAGAGAGAGAGATAGAGTGTGTGCAAACATTACATGCATGCACCTTTGTGTGCATGCATTTGGTGGTGGGGGGGATGCTTGCATACGAACGAATATTTCGTTCCCCCCCCACAACATCTTGTGTGTGTGTGTGCGCGCGTGCGCGCGTGCACGCATAGGTTGTGTATGAGAACGGGAAGTGAAGATAATTTAATTAGGGGATGCAGATAGAGAGAGGGTTAGCAGGGTTAATATCCTGGCCTGCTCCTCTCTGGACTCAGTAATTGCTTTAAGCACATTAGGAACTCTATTGACTGCGATGGCCTTTTAAGACGTTACGTATCTGCCGCTTAGCGTCAGCCGACTGGCAGTGGAAGTCAGTCTCCTTCCAACTCTGTCTCTCTCTCTCTCTCTCTCTCTCTCCTTCTTCCCACTCCTCCGCTTCTCTCACTTTCTTTTCTCTTCTGTCAACCCACCACTTGATCTCTATATCCTTCTTTCTTCGAACTCGTCTTCCTCTGGCCACCAGTGTACATTTTGACACCAAATTTGTATTTAGTTTTAGTCATATTTTAGTCAAATGTGTCTAGATTTAGTATAGGCTATCGTAGGAATTTTAGTCGACTAAATCTACATTTGATTTAGTCGACTAAAATGTATTATGAAATGTCTGATTTATTAATGGCTGATTTATAGCGGCTTAGCTACATGTGCTAAAAACAGCCAATCTTCAAGCTTACAACATGTTGTGCTGCGACACGTTGTGAGCTTGTAGATCAGCTGTTTCCAGAGTGCCACACCCGAGCGCGACCAAACCTAAAATGACTCGTCTTAGTTCTACTGGATCTCTTCTCCACTAGTAACATTTTAGTCTAGTTTTTATTATTTTGTTATTGTTGACAAATTTGTCAATATAATTTAGTCATAGTTGTAGTCATCATACTGTAGCTTAGTTTTTATTTAGGTTTTGAAAAAAGTTGCGAGACAGACAGAAAATAACACGTGTCTCTCTCCCTCTCCCTCTCTCTCTCTCGTTCTGTAAATATGAGGAGATATGTAGAGTGATCATCATCCCAACGAGGCCAGCTTGATGAGGCCTGATTGGCAGGCGATTAACTCCTCTTAACCCCGCAGAATAACTGCCGCCGTCCTCTGTGGCAGAGGAACAGCCGGAGCTAATGACAGGACGTCATATAAGATAATGGCTCCTTCCACTGTCAAAATCCAGGAAGCGGCTTGGTGCAACAGCTGCATATATATATATATATATATATATATATAGAGAGAGAGAGAGAGAGAGAGAGAGAGAGAGAGAGAGAGAGAGAGAGAGAGATACGTACTGTGTATATAAATAGAAAGAGAACGTGACGTACACCATTGAAATGAATGACTGAAAACCTCTCAAGATGGCGGCACCTTGTGCGTGCGTGCGTGCATGCGTGTGTTTGTGTGTGTGTGTGTGCGTGCGTGCGTCAGGAATATGGTTCATCGTCAGCCAGATTCCACAATCGGCAGTTTGACATAACGACAATGACAGACAACAACAAGTTGATAGGATTCTCTATTACACTGACATGGCCATGGACTAGGCGTACATCCGTACACACTCTAGTCTACACTTGACATGGGACTGACTATAGGACTGTGCAGGAACCAAGAAGTACTGAATTGATAACAAAGTTTTAAACTAGCAGTTGCAGAAGTGAAATTAATGAAGACTGGGCAACTAGATGGCCTGGCTACTTCTTTCCTAAAATGTATAGGTTGTTTACAAACAAGCTCCCACGGACGAGTGTTGCAGAGTGTCTCCTTGTGTGTGAGCTCTCCTGCCAGGCACAGCTGTGGTGCCTTGAGCCACTCGTAGCAGCAGAGCTTTTCGCCGGATCACAACTTATTTACAAGGCTGTCACTCATACCGTGGACAATACAGTGAACGGGGCAAAAGAAATTGCTGCCACTGCTGGCGTGAATTCAGCTTAAGAGCCTACACTAAGCAGTCACATATAAAGTGAGTCTGTCCCTATACTATAAAGTATAATAGAATTGCACAACATGGCTGTGGAAGTGTGGATGTGTTCGATGATGATTGGCAATGTTTGATAATAAGCTATTCCTTTCATTCTGGTGTAGGCCTACAGTGCTCTGAAGCGCCTTCCAGAAGGAGATGTGGTGGCCAGGATGCGAGGGGTCCCGCTCCCTGGCTTTGATGGTGAAGAGATCTTGGAGTGAAGGCAGAATGGTGATGCAGTGTGTCCTGTTCAGTGGCAGAGCCAAACCCAATGTTACCCAATGTTACCCTCTATAACTCGGGAGAGGACAGACTCGCAGCCGAAGATATCTCACCTCTGAATGCAGACTTGTTGCCATCTCATACAAGACCAATGAAGATTGTGTCATCTGCAAAACGTCAGGAGTTTAACCGGAGTGTAAAACAGGAGAAGAGCAGTTGGGGAGAACACGCAGCCCTGTGGCACGCCTGTGCCACCCGATTGATCGGGTGGAGGACGTACGTTTCCCCATCCTCACCAGATTTTGTGAGACAAACAAGAGGACGACAACAATGAGCAACTATACATTACACGTTAGAAACAAGCCCAACACAAACGCAACCCGCAGGCCTACATAAAAACGCTTATAATAAGCGCACATGGCAACACGCCTCACTTGCTGCTTGTTGTCAATGAAAAAAGCTAGGTAATCCACAGACAGGCACATTGAGCTGAGAGCTTGGAGTGAAGTAGTCCTCGGATGATCGTATATGTGTTTGCACGTGTGTGTGCGCGTGTGTTACTAGAAAAAGAAAAAGATGCGCAACCACCTCATTTCGCTCTTTTCGCCCTGTTGTAGCGCAGATCAATCCACTCAGTCAACTCAGCACTGTCTTATCTTCTCTTCTGTTCCGTCTCTGCTCCACAGACTTCGTTTAATGAGGATGGTGTATTGGGAAGGAGTTATTAAAAAGTCCTCACCCTCTCTCACGGGTGCCGCTAAAGAGGAATTATTAGCAAGTAAGTGCACTTTATGGTCCCCATTTGAGTTATTTCACATTCCTGACACCATAAATCCACACAATTTGAAGGAAATGCGATATGAGCATGTGCGTGCACGTGCGTGCGTGTGCGTGCATGCGTGCGCGTGTGTGTGCGCGTGTGCGCGAGTGGGGGGGTGTATATAAGGTGAATTAATTCAGTTTGGAAGGAATGAAGTGCTCTTTTTCACTGATATAATAGATCTTTTTGGGAGGATTTTCATCTGGGGGATTCAGGTGACAAAAAAATGGAAATTGCAGATGGAGAGAGGAAGTGTGTGTGTGTGTGTGTGTGTGTGTGTGTGTGTGTGTGTGTGTGTGTGTGTGTGTGTGTGTGTGTGTGTGTGTGTGTGTGTGTGTGTGTGTGTGTGTGTGTGTGTGTGTGTGTGTGTGCGCGCGCGTCTGTGTGCGAGAGAGAGAGAGAGAGAGGGGGAGGAGAGAGAGAGAGAGAGAGGGAGAGAGAGAGAGAGAGAGAGAGAGAGAGAGGAGAGAGAGAGAGAGAGAGAGAGAGAGAGAGAGAGAGAGAGAGAGAGAGAGAGAGAGAGAGAGAGAGGGAGGAGGGAGCAGGGAGACAGCAGGGCTGTCCCAGCTGACAGGGCAAGGAGCCAAGCCATAAGTAAGGCAGATATAGCCAATGTGCAGAGATAAATGAGGTAATATCTGCATGGATCAATGTCACTACTGTTCCTCTAAAAGGGGCTCTCTCCATAAATCATGACACTGCTCCATTCACTGCACGCATACACAGTACACACGCACGCACGCACGCACGCGCACACACACAAATCCTACATTCCAGATATACCATTCATTCAATCTCTGTGCAGTAGCCATACGTGTTCCACATATTACGCACTGAACACAAATTGCATAAAGTACTACGCACGCACGCACGCACACGCGCGCACACACACACACAGGTCACTGAGGTCAGGTGCAGTTAGGCTACAAGAGGGTATGATCGGTGCATCACATAAATACAGACACAGACTGTAACACACACACGCAAACATTACGTTCACATTCACAATCAAAACACACACACACAGCCCTCTCAGTTAGTATGAATTAAGATGGTACGGTATCAAGCTGTCTCTGGAGTCTGGACACCAGTGTGTAAAATGTCTCCTTCCGGTGAAGCAGCTCCATCACTGAGCAGGGGAGAAGAGGATCCATTACGACAGCCCTCATCCGCCTAATGAGAAATCAAGTGGCTTGACTTTTCACATGAATCCCATCATGTCCACTCATATTACTAAACCAAGATGTCACTGGCTGCGTTTAGCATGACCGATAGTACCAACCAACCACTTCCTGAAAACGCCAGCAGGGCGCTCTGCTCTGGCCTCATCATTTGTTGCATGCTAACAGCACCATCTTGTGGGTGACAAGTAAACTGCAGGTCATATGATTACCTTTGTTTTGCTTCCTACTTCCAGCCCTACTTACAGACACACCTTTTTCATGTTTTACTTCATTACTCTACTTGTGAACTGGTGATGAGGTATGATGCACATCATAGAGACACATGGATGAAAACAAAATCTCTTCTCTGCTGCATGTCACAAGACGTAATATTTTGAGAGGTCAAAAGATATTTTTGTAAAAAACAAATATATATTTTTTATTGGGAAACATTTTTGGTAACAGATTTGGGTACGTGCCTGTTATGCTTACTATTAGCTCTGGTCCATAGCCTTCTACTGCTTCTACGATTCTGCCCTGCAGTATAAGGCTATGGGACTTTCAGTTTTAAATCTCAAATGGAAATCAGACCAGCCTCTCCTCTTTTATGGAAATCTCACGAACGTTTAGAATAGAATAGACTTTTTAGTTTTAGTTACTCCAATGCGCCCTCTACCGATATTGCCCAGAGAACTGCCTCATAGAGAATATTTTAACTCCTGTGATAAAAAATCCCTTTCTGGCCAAAAAGTACCGTTTATACGTGTGGTGGGGGGCTTAGAGTGTGTCCACTAAGGAAAGTAAGCTTTCTATTGACACAACCCGTCTTTGTATTGGTGAGTAGGTCAAACGTTCGTGAGATTTCCACAAAAGAGGAGAGGCTGGTCTGATTTCCATTTGAGATTTAAAACTGAAAGTCCCATAGCCTTATACTGCAGGGCAGAATCGTAGAAGCAGTAGAAGGCTATGGACCAGAGCTAGCTTACTATATAAAACAGGGCCTGACATGCTCTGTGACACTAGGGCCTGATGTGATAGGGCCTCACATTCCATCATACTCTGGCAGTCGGGGTTGTGGAGCGGGAAATTTGGATTTTATTTATATACATTACATTACATTCATGAATCACTTGCTGAGCGGCTGTCAGTATTGAGCAATTATTTTTTATAGGGGTTTCTTTTGACCCTACCATTAACATCCTATAAGGCAAAAATGTCAAACTTTCCTTATGCTTTAAGTAGCATGTGACATGTCACACTAGGGGGTTTTCATGATTCTGAATCCATTCCAAGCATTAGTTTGGCACAAAAAATACTCCTTGGGCTAACAGCCATAGCCACTTGCCCACATGTAGTAGGGATGTGCCGATGAGACAGTTTGTCCGATATAATTAATTGCTGTTATGAACCGATATTACCGATGTCGATATTTTATCTCATTCTGTATTAAGAAAATACGTTTTGTCCATTCTGAAAAGTCCATGTAACAGGGTATCTGCACTGCAGGCTTAGGCAAGTCAGATTTAACTTAAATACCTTTATATTTAATATTGTGAGCTTGTAGATCTGTTCAAGCTGTTACTTTGAGCTTGTTTATCTGTAAAGACAGATCGGTCTGATTGATTAATCGAACTGATGCAGATGAATCTAAAAACAACTAGAATCGGCCGATAGCGATGTGTTTGCCGATTAATCTCCCATCACTACTCAATACTGACAGCCGGTCAGCAAATGGATTCATGAATGTATATATATAGACAATATTTTAGGCCAATAAAAAAGACTATATACAAAATTGTCCACTTTAAACAAAAGAAGCATGTTGGCTGCCGGACTATCATGTCAGTATCATGAATGACAGACAGACAGACAGACAGACATCTCCTTGACTACTGTACCATAACTATGCATTGTTTATCATTTTATTTTATTTTATTGTTTCACTGATGTACTGTATTGCACTGTATCGTATTGTTTTTCTTTGACCTGTGAAGCACTTTGGTACGATGAGTCGTTTTTAAATGTGCTATACAAATAAAATTGATTTGATTTGATTTGATTTGATTTATTGTATTCTGGTTTGTCATAGGTGAACATAAAGTGTGAATAGGTGAACATAAAGTCAAAATACTAGATCTACAAGCTCACAACATTTGGCATTGTGACACGTTGTGGCCTTGTAGATCCGCTATTTTCACCAAGTGTAGTCAGTTTAGGCCCTGGGGGACCCTTATTATATATGGGACTTAAGTGGTTCCATGTGTTACAAGCACAGATTGGCCATCATCCAAACTAAGTGACTAAACAGTACTGTGCAACTGTTCCCTAGCCACCAAATCACACAGTATCAGGGATTCTCAGGCCCATATAAGGACATGTCTCACAGAGATGATGTCATCAGAACCAGATGCTGCTTGGGGCTCCCCCTTTCAGTTACAAGAATGTGTAGTCAAGTCGTAGACTTTGACTGAGCGAACAAAGGGTGTGTACTCTCATCTGCTCCACAAAGATAGACAGTTACTGTGTGTGTGTGTGTGTGTGTGTTGGGGGTAAACAGGGGGTGGAGGAACAATACAAGAGAGAACAGGAAAACACAGGAAGAGTTAAGAGTGAAGTGAAAGAGAGGGTTAGCACTTAGCAGCAGAGTTGGGCTAAATGGGAAGGTTGGGGCAGCGTGCTAAACGCTGAGGAGGAGATTATTACCATCAGCAGCTGTTCCACAGCGTCAGGCTCAGCCATTAGAGGGACAGAATAACAGAGAAAGGACAAGACAGCAGGACAGAGGGGGAGAGAGAGAGAGAGCTGAGACAGCAGCATGGGAAAGTCAGGTAAGTGGAAACTGTTCTGCCACGACTTACTCTGATTGCATTCATTTGGTCTCAGCAAGAACTTTGCCCCCATAAACTGTCTCTCTCTCTCTGTGTGTGTGTGTGTGTGTGTGTGTGTGTGTGTGTGCGCGCGCGCGCGCGTGAGCGAGCTGCATGTGCGCGCGAGAGAGAGCTGCGTGCGTGCGTCGCATGCGTGTGTTTGTGAACTCAGCTCGTTTTGCCAACGTTTTTGGCCGGGGACCCCCGAAAATGCTTTGGCAACGTCTCGGGACCCCCGCCCCGCCCCCCTCCCGACCCCCAATATAAATTGACTGCTACAATAACCTTAATAATAGAGACAATAGAGGGTATGCGCGTGACATCATCATCAAACCAGGAAGTTATGCAGGAACGCCTACTGAGTGGCAAAAAACTACTTTCTGGCCTTGACAGCCCATACATCCACACAGAAAAGTCATATCTTATTGCATTAAACAACATTAAACAATGTTAAACTCACTTTGCCTGTTGCTTTGCCACTCGATTTGCCACTCGATGTGCCATTCACTTTAAGCATGCGCATACTCTCTATACACCATAAATAAATACTGAAACCAGATATAATCATTAGGGAAGGTGTATGCATGTACTATGTGTACTATATGTAAACTCTTAATTTCCATTTTCCATCCATTCAGTTGCATAAAAAAAGGGGGGAAAAAATAGTTTTTTTTTAATTTGGGGACCCCCCAAAATAATTTGGCGACCCGAGGGGTCGCGACCCACGGGTTGAGAACCCCTGTTCTAGGGGATACTGTGTGTATACTTAACGTTGCTTAAGGGTTAATGTAAATTCCTTCCCTGTTGTTTCTTGTGACAGTCTTGTCATTCATTATGACTCACCACGTTCCTCTCACTCTGTGTGAAGGGCTCTTAATAAAAACTAGACATGTAGGCCTACTTATCAACTGCTATAAGGATCGACTGACTCACACTAGACAATCTTAAAGAAAGTTTGCAGATAAACAGCATTTTCCCATTCATCGCAAACAGTAGTTGATCTTTGAAAGGGAGACGGCAGTGGGAGCAGAAGTATAAAATGATGATTACACCCAGGGCCGTGGGCGTTCACAGACTGTTTGATTGACAGCTCCCTGTTAGTTTTGTAGCACTTCTAAGGACAGGTCAATTCATCATTCCTATTGGCCCATACAGTAGATCAGTGGGAATCGGGATCCAGGGACCCTCGGGTCTCTTGAGTGGGTTCCAAATGGACCCGTACATGTCTGTAACTCCCAGAGTGTACAAATGGAACCGAATGGACTCTTATGCCCAATTTGGTTGCAGAAGTCCTTGAAATTAGAAAGTGTGAGAGCCACTGCATGCAGACAGTTGTGTGTGTGTGTGTGTGTGTGTGTGTGTGTGTGTGTGTGTGTGTGTGTGTGTGTGTGTGTGTGTGTGTGTGTGTGTGTGTGTGTGTGTGTGTGTGTGTGTGTGTGTGTGTGTGTGTGTGTGTGTGTGTGTGTGTGTGTGTGTGTGTGTGTGTGTGTGTGTCACAATCAGTCTATTGTAAGTGTGGGTCGCCATGAGACATATGAATAGACCTGTGAGTGATAGGCACCAGTTTGTTGTATAGTGTGCTTCTTGTGTGTATGCATGCCTGTGTATTGGTGGGGGGATTCTGGAGACGCATCATTATCTGTTTTTCGCTCCATCATATCTCTCTAACTCTCACTCTGGTCTCTCTCTCTCTCTTATCTCTTTCTTAAAACGCTTAAGAAGTGCTATTTTAACTAGTTTGGATTTGATTTGATCTAATTTCTCTTACATTTGGGAACGCATCCGACTCATGGAAAGAATAAGAGCATGGGGGAGCTATTTTTACACATGTAAGTAATGATTCAGACAAATTAACTGTACAGCTTGTATATGACAGTCAACATAGTTAGTTATTGAGGATCAGGGGGGAATAGATAAACTCATAGATGATAATGTTTCACCTTACATTAAGACGTGAGAGTCTGTCTCAACCTCTCCCTGATTACAAAGTCAACACAGCGTGGTACGGTAGCTATCTCAGCATGATGCTGTGTCCATTCTGCCTGTACATTGTCTATGTCAGTGGTTCTCAACTATTTCTGGATCAGGGTCCACTTAGACATGTCAATAGCGTTTGCACTTTGCAGCTCACCCATCTGACCACTTGACCTCTTGAGTGGGCCGCTGCATTTTCAGAGCATGTTCACACAATTGATTGATTGATCGTTTGATCAATCAATCAATTGTGTTCCGGCTTGGATCAATGAAACTAATGTAGTATAGTATCAAAATGAAATCAAATTTTTATTCTATGATATCAAAACATTTTGCTTTATGGCAATTATTTTGGGGCCCACTTGTAATATCCTCACAGCCCACCATAGGTCCCTGACCAGAGGTTGAGAATCACCGGTCTATGTTTTTCTTTTTCTCCCCCCCACCCCCCTATTTGACCCTGTTTAGGGTCAAATAGAATCCTGATTGACTTTGTGAGATTTCGTTCCCATATTTGATATAATATAATTTTGGATGTGCCAGATTGATTGCTGTCTGTCTGTCCTGAATGTTGGTGCTCTCTCTGTGAACTATTAAGTATTTACTATTTTCTCTTGCACAATTGCTGCATGCAAGAATTCCAGCAGATGTTTTTCTCATTTGGGGTAATCTTGTATGGTTAATGGACTTCTCTCTCTCTCTCTCTCTCTCTCTCTCTCTCTCTCTCTCTCAGCATCAAAGCAGTTCTCTGATGAGTTGTTGCAGGCTCATAATGACTACAGGAAGAATCATCAGGCTCCTCCGCTCAAAATGAGCCGCAAGCTGAGCAGAGAGGCTGCACGGTGGGCACACACACACACACACACACACACACACACACACACACACACACACACACACACACACACACACACACACACACACACACACACACACACACAAACACAGGAAAATTAGCAGCTCAGTTAACAATAATTTCACATAAGGTTGAGTGTCCAATCGCTCAGGACAACAGTCATAGTTTAAAAGCTTAAGCCGCCTAATGCATTAACTGCTAAACACACAAGTGGGCTCATCTGTCCTGTCATAAACATTACACGGTAAATGTGTCTGGTGCTGCCAATTAAGGAGTCATTATCATTCCACTCTGAACTTGATGAATTGATAGACTGTGTTTCACACCTCATATACTAACCAACGTTGCCAAACAAACTCCCTGAGCTCATTGGCTCAGAATGCCATTCACCCGAGTGAGTGAGTCCAGAGACACAGAGCTGTTGACAGCGAGCAGAGCGGCTGCAGTTTTGTGAATGGGGAACACGGCTGTTTACAGTAAAGTGTTTACACTGGCTGTTCTGGAAGAGAAACTAAGTTAATCCACACCTGATAAGCCATGCCAGTGTTTACGAGAACATGCACATACAGTACACAGTGAAATCCTCAGTGCACAATGTTAATGTAACTCTTCAGTGTGTACAAATAGACCTGAAAGGGTCCATTGAACATTAAATTA
The DNA here is from genome assembly GCF_951216825.1 of Electrona antarctica. Classification (NCBI taxonomy): domain Eukaryota; kingdom Metazoa; phylum Chordata; class Actinopteri; order Myctophiformes; family Myctophidae; genus Electrona; species Electrona antarctica. Next base: position 46,395,214 of record NC_136811.1, on the reverse strand, counting down.
ATACTGAAGGTGCACTATGTTATGTTGTGTCGAGGAGACAGAATTTCATTTGAACCTTCAAAGAAGTGATTGATTGTTTAATCAATCAACCAATCAATCATTCAAAATATCAGGTACAGTAATTCATATCCTAATCCTGTATTTAAGTGATTAAACTATCTAACTATATGTTAAAGGTCTGGGCATATAACGCTGCTAATAACTCGAATAATACACAACGAACACTAGTGATTTCAAATCTAATTTTAAAATGAGCTTTGCCATTAGAAACGCACACTTCAGCATCTTTCACGGACCCTAAAGAGCGTGACTGCACTCAAGCGTGTAAGTAAGACATAATTACAAAGACGTGGATAGCTGTTTCTGCCTGCCTCTGTTGAGCAGAGGTTACAAAGGCTCAGGATTCCTCCCTAATACCTATCAATTCTAATGCATGAGTTCGGGGTATTTTATTTGTGAGCTACAGTAGATCCAAATGTGTGCATGACCGAGGTCTGTATGTACCTACTATAGAGCGTCTCAGTCCCGACCCCTTTCATGACGACGACAGGCCCAGGAAATAATTATAAAGTATTTATTTAAAGACCTTTAAAGCCTCAAACTAGATGAAGTGCCCCTCTGGGCACAGGTCTCCATCCACCAGGGCAGGTCAAGTTGTGGCCTCCTGGTGGCGCTATAATAGGCCAATGTGAAAAGGGTGCCATTTCTTCTTACGCCTTGGATGGCAATTGGATGATTTGAGGCATTTTGTTCAAAAAAAATGTTTTGCAAAAATGCACCTGTTGGTGGCGCTATAACAGGCCAATGGGTGGAATATATTCCTCAGCCTAGTAGGAAAAACTGTGAAAGATTTCATGTAAATTGCACGCTGCGTTCATGATTTGAGGCTTTTTGTTCCAAACGGGCCAATCCTGCAAACTTTGAAAGCCAATGTTAGCAAATTAGGATGGAATATGAAATATCAGACAGATCTGTCTTGAACACATGACTATATAGAGAATTATTTCCTGGGCCTGTCGTCGTCATGAAAGGGGGCAGGACTGCGACACTATATGTCTGTCGTTTGTCTTAAGTCTAATTTGTAGTCGTACGATGCTGTCGCATGCTGAAAATAGTCGATCTACAAGCTTACTACGTGTCACGTTGCGACCCATACTAAGTCGATCTGCTATTTTTAACTCCTGGCGTTGATCGTGTGTGTGTGTGCATGTGTGGCATGTGCGCATGTAGGTATGCAGAGAGTCTGGCCAGTACACGCATCCTGAAACACAGCGTGGAGTCTAGCAGGGGCAGTTGTGGAGAGAATCTGGCCTGGGCCTCTTACGACCAACCAGGTACACACACACCCGCACGCACCCACACACATATCACTTAATGAGTGGAATGGAATATCTGGTGTGAACATACACTTCACTGAGTGTATTGAATCATGTTCAGATGGCGTAATCTCTCACAATGGTACTAAATAGGTCATGTGTATCACACACATACTGCAGACTGGCCATACGACAGACAGACAGACCCATAATCACCAGTAGGTTACTCATCAAGACCATGCAATTAATATTTAGGCATTTAGCAGACGCACTTAATCCAGAGCGACTGCAGTGCAATGGCAACGTTGTGAGCATGTAGATCTGCTATTTTCTCTAGTTAACACGTTGTGAGCATGTAGATGTGCTATTCTCTCTAGTTAACACGTTGTGAGCATGTAGATCTGCTATTTTCTCTAGTTAAGAGACATTTCTCTTGTGGGAGTTGAGCTAAGACGTTTGGGAACCACTGGTGGTCTATGGAGTAGAGCTCACAGTCTAATAACTCACAATGAGTGAGTCCATGTGATTTATAACTTGTCTCTTACACTGCACGGTAGATTCACAGGAAAGTCCTAAGTGTTATTTACACACAACAAAGATGGCTTTTACACCTCACAACACACAATGTAAAGTAGCATTGGATCATACAAAGGGTACTTGTCTGTGTGTTTACTTTATATTCATAAAGACATGCCCATACAAATACATGCAGGGTGGTGTGTTGCACGTACATGTCCTGCATTAGAGATTGCATCATTGTTTCTTAACCAGTGCATCAGGATGCCAAAAAGTTGTCACGACATGTTGTAACAATATCATAGTGTTAATAGAGAACCTTTAATTCCATGCATGTTAGCTTCATGGTGCACGGCTGAGCTACAGCAGGATTTTCAGCGTGTGTTTAGCTCGGTGTTTAGCTCGGTGTAGCTCGGCCGTAAGACTAAATTCAGGACACTGGTCTAGGATAGGAAGGGCAGATTGAACGTGTTTTTGTTTTTGTTCAATTTATTTGTAAGCGTAGCACGTTCTAAATGACCATACTTTGCTGATTTTGTAATGAGCCAAGTAAGGTTGTTTTTCCAATGTTTTACTCATTATGAAAGTGCAGATTGTAAGCTTCCAAAAGGTGTCAAATACAAGCATGCTTACTTTAACTTTAACTTTTTTAATTGGTGTGTGTGTGTGTGTGTGCGTGTGTGTGTGCGTGCGTGCGTGCGTGCGTGCGTGCGTGCGTGCGTGCGTGCGTGCGTGCGTGCGTGCGCAGGAAAGGATGTGACAGACCGCTGGTACGACGAGGTAAAGCAGTACAACTTCAACCGCCCTGGATTCTCCTCTGGCACTGGTGAGCTTCTACATGTTAAGAATGCACTGTCATGTATCTACCTGCTACTTATGCTACCTGCTCTGTTTCTGTGCCTATCTTCCTAACTCTAGCTATCTGTGTCGATTGATCTTAAAGATTGATCACATTGTTTTCCGTTCCCTGTTCTGTTATTATTCTGTATAGGGTCCTGTTGTATAACAGCATACAATCAGTCTGTGAATCAACACCAATTTCCCTCACTGTATATGTTTCTTTTCCCTTTTTACCTCCTTTATGATGAATTCCTGTTCTGTCCTTTGTCTATATAGAAGTGTCTATTTGTACGTCTCTGTAATGCTTAATCGGGTCGTCCACTCACAGTTAACAGCCTTTGTATTGAGTTTGTGCTTGAAATGTACTGTAATTCTGCAAACTGTTAATACATTTTTCAATCAATCAATCAATCAATCAATCAATCGCATTTGTGTATGCATGTGTGTCAGAGTTACTGAGTTACAACCAGGGCTGGGCTAGCTGGCCGAGGGATAAAAGTGTGTCCTACACAAGTGCAAAGGTTAAAAAAGTAGTAATATAGAGTCAGACCAAATTTGAGCAGTATGAGCAATAATGGGTTACAATACAGGTATTGTACAGAATGCTCTTGTCTTCTCTAACCCAGTGTCCACAGCAGCTGAAAGTCCACATTATGCAGTGGCAGATCATATGAAGGCATTGCATTGTCACAGCCGGGGAACAATCTGGTGAATTTCACGTGATTCTCCTCATTCCAGTGAATCACACTTGGACTGGTTCCAAAATCTGACTCATGAGAGAGGAATGAACTAAGGATTAATGTAACACTGAGACGTAGGAGAAGAGAGAGAGAGAGAGAGAGATAGAGGAAAGAGAAGCAATGTAAGAGCATGGTGACTGTAAATGTTTAGAGGAGACATCTATCATGTACCATGTACAGTAACGGAATATCTCTCCTTTCTTACCATTTTCTCTCCACACTGTGTGTGTGTGTGTGTGTGTGTGTGTGTGTGTGTGTGTGTGTGTGTGTGTGTGTGTGTGTGTGTGTGTGTGTGTGTGTGTGTGTGTGTGTGTGTGTGTGTGTGTGTGTGTGTGTGTGTGTGTGTGTGTGTGTGTGTGTGTGTGTGTGTGTGTGTGTGTGTGTGTGTGTCTTCACTTTCTATCCTCTGCTCTGCTGTGTCTTTCCGTCAGCCCCCATGTCGTCTCATCTCTCCATATTTTCTGTCATCTTTCCACTTTCCATCTGCCTTTCTCTCTCCCCCTCCACCTTCCCTCTCGCTCCCTCGGACCCCACCCTCCCTGGTCTCATCAGTTACTGCAGAGATGAAAGAATGTAATGATTATTTTCATTCCAGAATGGAAAATTCTTAATCTCTCTCTCTCCCCCTCTCTCTCTAGGTCATTTCACGGCAATGGTTTGGAAGAGCACCAATAAGCTGGGTGTGGGAAAGGCCGTGGCATCAGATGGCTCTTCCTTTGTGGTGGCCAGGTACTTCCCCGCGGGCAACATCACCAACCAAGGACACTTTGAGAGCAATGTGCTCCCAGTTACTGCACCAAGCTCCTAAAGACGGAAGGAAAGACACTCCTGTTCAAGGCCAGTTCAGATCAAAAATGTGCAAATAGTCGTCACGCTGTTTGGTTCCAACTGGAGGTACTTGTTGCATCGCCACACTGCCTATCCTTTCTCTGTACAAAATAGTATTCCGAAAAAAACCTCTCTGATGAGATGATACAGTTTAAGAACATTGCAGAGAATAATGTCAGCCTTGGCAGTGTGAACTAACCCATCTCAGAAGTCTGTTGGCAGATGTTGTCCCGGGAGATTCGTCTCATCGCAAATCTTTCATTTGAACTGGCTTTAAGACCCTGTCCCACTGAGAACTGAGATCACTGAGATTCAGTTACTGCAACTACTGACCATGTTACCGGGCAGACTGTGTCCCTGGAGTTATGGTTAGTCACAGGCTGAGAGACAGAGTCCACCACCAGGACAGACGGTTCCTTTCCCCTCTCCCTACAAGTGCCACTACCACCATCCAGCGTGGCTTTGAAATACGATTTTTGACTTTTGCTTTGAATCACTGTAATTTTAAGTGTGGGGGGGGGGGGGGGGGGGGGGGGAATTCTCAATAGGACAATAGACTGGTTGTTTTCAAATTGAATTTGCTAATATTTTCTTCCCTGTTTTAAATACATTTAGTTTTGACTGTATACTGATAAAAGCATTCCATATACGCCAACGCCTTTGCTGTTTTTTTTAATATAAAAATATTGTGTGGGTATACACAGTAAGTCGACAGGAAACGGGGAGAGAGATGTTGGGGAAGACACGCAGCAACGTTCGTCGGGATCTATCAATCTATGAATGCATCACGTCTCTGTGTGTACATCTGTAATCCACGTAACTCGAGAACCGTTCACCCCATCGACTTCAAATTCGACACACGCGTTCCACACCACCACAGGGAGTGCAGTGTCCGTTGCCCAGAACCGCTCCAAAAAGGCCTCTGCCCGGGCTCTGGACCGGGCCCCTGCCCACAGTGCCCAGGGTCCATATATGGAGCTGGCCTGTTCTGACCTCACAATGTGCTGTGAGTGCACAGGGAGCAGTTTAGGGCTAAGTGTCTTGCCCATGGCCACAACCAGGTGACACAAAGCTCAGGGGAGTCAAGGATCAAAGCGGGGACCTTCCTCTTTCCAGGTGACCACTCTACCTCCTGAGCCAGTACTGTCACCTTTAGCCAAGTCTATATACATTTCCTGTCCACTATTAATTTGGAGGAGGCCTGTGTCCTGATCAGGGACATTAAGGGATTAAGGCATTTATAGCAATAAGTGATATTATTATTTTATTCACACAATGGCATAAACATCAGTTATTTAGCAGCATGTACACACATATTACAAAGACAGTGTTCTATTTCACCAACAGTCTGTTGGATTTTACAGTTACTTGAATTTGAAATTTAAGACCCTGTATGCAAATCACACAGGCCAGACGGTCAATGACAAGCACACATTTTAACACCCCACTTCTGCACAGCGGCAGCAGCAGCAAGGCCTGGGCCGTGGCTCAGCAGTCCAGGGACCTTGGCTGGTAATCCAGTCTGGCAGTGTGCTGCGGGTTCGACTCCCGATCCCGACGGCCTTTACTGCATGTCATCCCCCCATCTCTCCCCATTTCCTGTTAGCCTACTGTCTGTCCCTCCATAAAAAATATAAAATAAAGGCGAAAGCCACAAAAAAAAAAGCAGCAGCAGCAATAAACAATATGTCTTACCTATATTAGGGAGAAAGTGCCTTCCCTTTCCCCATGAATATATCCAACCAGGCAATAGTTTATTAAATGAGTTTGCAACGCGCTCTCCAGCTCAAATGTAAACCGAGGTCCTAAACCACAGATACCTGTATTACTCAAAACAAATACCTTTTTCAACATCTATTTTTCCCCAAAGTTAAATACATTTTTGTTGTGCTCTATTATTTTTATTAAGTATAAACATTTATTTACAAAAACAATATATATGTTCCCCCCCCCCCCCCCCCCCCCCCACCTGTGCTGCAGTGCCCTCAGCACCCCCGTGCCCTGTTAGAGGTTGTTCTCCACCGAGTGCACACCTAGACCTACTGGTATTATTGTCTGTTTTGGTTGTTTTGTGTGATGGCGTGGTGTATATTGACTTTTAATTGTGTACTTTTATATCATTGCATTATTGTGTTCTAGTTGTCACTACTTGCAGATAGATGTGATTGTCAACTGACTTTGCATAAATCATTTAGTAGGCCTATTAAATGTTTCTCTAAATAAAGCATTCAAATCAAAGAGATTATCACTTAAAAGTTTAAATCGTTTTTATTAAGGTAACCAATCAACCAGTACAATTTGGGTTCAAACAGGTCATCATGCATGTAAGGCTGTCAGAACATATAAGGGCAAAGGCAAACAACATAATTCACTTACAATTAACACTTGTGTACATACTGTAGTGTACAGTATATGGGCATCTTGAAAGAACCATAATATATAGAATCAATCGTATAACAATCTGTGATAGAACAGGAAAGAATATTTTATATTCAAAATGGTGATAGATGGTAAAAGATGTAATCTACTGTAGGTAGAGGTGTAGTATCTGTTGACAGTTTTGTTATTGTTCCATCAATGTAATGAAAGCAAATAGCTCTATGATATTGGTCGGAAAGCTCAAAAAGCTGCAATCGTGAAAGCTGGTTATATAAAGGGGTTTTGGGGGTACTGATGCATGCAAGGAAGCCACACAGACAGTGGTAAAAATCACAACATGCTTTAAGAAATTTCAGTTCAATAAATCATTGCATGCGATTGCCTCAAATCATCTTTACAAAAGTTGAACTGTAAAATACATTCTCATCTTCTTCTTCTCAACATTTCACTTATCGGATGTTTGCTTCAGGGAACTGTGTCTTGTAATCGTCATCTGGGCTGCCGTAGCCTCTGTTGCGATGACGGTGGGCTCTCTGATTTTCCCGCTTTGACTTGAATCTCACCTCGGAATAGTTGAGCTCTACGTCTTCTTCACTGGTCTCTGTGTCAGAGTTTCCCTGCCTGGGGTTCTTTGGAGGACATGATGCTCCTTTGATGTTCTCATAGTCCTCCAGCCCTTTCTTCTCATCCTAAGAGTGATCAGTTAAAGTTAAGATCATGTGTGAGTTGTTCATTGCTGCGCATTGTACATGTAACATGCACCGTCGGAAAGATGCACAACTGAATATTTGTGCCGTTTTCTAACTTTTTTCTTTCTTTCTTTAGACAAACAGCCTCAAGATATAGTCATTGTTAGATAAATTCTGACATGTTGTTTACACGTCATGTCAAGTTGGCCACTCCATCATATTCTGTTGGTCAACACATATAGAACTTTGGGCCCAGACCGTGTTCCATATAGGTCATATTTTGTCATCTTGCCCTTTTATCATCATTTTACTCATAGCCTACTGCCTGTTTACTCCGGGTTGTTCTCCTTATCCTATTTATGTCATGTCACCATCCACGTGCCTAATCATCATCTCAGCCCTATATTATCCTTTATATTATTTTATCATATTTATATTATGGATTTCCTGACGCCACATTCAGATTTAATATCTTATATCTTGTTGACTCCTTATTCGGTCTCCATACTGTCTGTCCCCAGGCAAGTTAACTCGCATACTGAGAGGTCTATTTTGATTTGAGACAATACATGTATTTGACCTTGGTGCCTAGTGAGAAAGTAGATAGGAGTATTTCTCTCTGTCGAAAGTTTACAGCTAGCAGGGAAAGAATGTTATCTTCAGGTTGCCATAGCAACGCCAGCCTCTGTGCTTTCCCGGTCTATGGCCCTCAATGACGGAACCAAGGAAGATGTCAAGATACCAGTCTCATCATCCATGTGCTGGTCCAATGAGCGCTCGACAACCAGCGCCACCGTGGGATATTGCGGAAATGAACTATCTATTCAGCCAATGAACGTTTATCAACAACTGACGTGATCTACAGTATTAATGCCTGGGACATACTGTGAAGGGGAGTTCAGGTTCAGTTCGGATCCATATTGGAACAATTGAATACTCTAAATTATAGTGATGTATTGTACTATTATTATTATTATCTGAACCATGTAGCACATTCTCTATGTAAATTGACTTTATTACCTACTAAGAATTACAGTTAAAACCTTAAACTTCCTCTCAGAACTTTATTTCGTCTGTCTCCAATTCGTTTTTAAGGTATCCTTCTATTTTTTATGGTACCGTGGCTGTCATTCAAGATTTAAAGGGCTATCCATTCATTTGTAAGGTAAATACAGCACGGTATTTGGTCTCCCTGCTGGGTTATTGAAGGTATTTATATATATTTACAGTCCTTTCTAATTAGCATTAACAGAATATATATCATTTATTTTTATCCATTAAATGGCCTTTCTCGCCATCTTTCCAACAAATTGGTCTTCGAGCCTTCCCTTATCTTAAATTTATGCAACAAATTGATCCTTGGGGTCGCCAGATTTTTATACACAACAGTCATGTATGAGTTTGACCCATGGCGCAACATAACAGATCACCATGTTTCCATGGTGACTGCCATACGACATGTCCTATTGATCCTCATATGAAAAGGTGTTTTGTGTAAAATTACATTAAATTGTCTAAATGTAATAATTGTAAATAATCAGAAACAGATTGATACTGTAGTGGCGATATTGTTTTGATAAAGACCCTCAAGGACCCCATGGGGTTACATGCACTTTGAAAACCATTGTTGTACAGAAATGTTGGATCAGACAAAAATAAATCTACTGTATGAATGGCAACTTTACAATGCACCTATCCATATACAGTATCTGCCATAAGGATCTGACTATAGTAATTAGATTACAACACCTGTAAATATTAAATATTTACAGGTGTTGCATGTGACACATTGAGCAAGAATTCCATAGATAATGCACACCACATTTCGTTCACAGGCATGTTCGGGCATGTTCAGGAGTATGGAAGCTGCTGTTTCAGTGTATTTTGCAATATTGAAAGTGGCGGAAGCTCATGGCTTCTTAGTTCCTTGTGACGAGATAAGCATCCATGTGCCAAATTTCTATGTCAAACGTGCTGGGCATGGGTTTTCAAGGTTTGCCCGATCCCCTCTTAAGCATGATTTATACTTCCCGTGCCAATATACCAATCTACAAGCTCACTACTGTGCAGCGGCACCCGTCGTACAACAGAGAATCAATTAGGCTTAATGCGCAACAAATTGAATGCTTTATACACCGACACTTTCCTGAGCCAAGAGGATTATTATAAATGTGTTAAAGCTTAGAGGTGAAGAGGTCCAAAATGTGGGTGGAAAGAGAATAATTATGTAAGTGCTGTTGCTGAAGTAACCACACTAATTAGCCTACAAAATAAGACTTTTATTTAAGCCTCTTACTCAAGATAGATTGTTTTTTGCTGTATAAAAAGAAAATATTCTCAAATATACTCAAATATTTAGTCAACTAAAACGACTAAAACCAAAACATTTCACTAAAATATTACTAAAACTACATGGAATTGTATTCAAAAGACTATATGACTAAAACTAAATAAAAATGTGTTGTCAAAATCAACACTGATACAGATTGGTTAACTTAAAATAGAATTGTATTAAAGTTTTTACTGGATATCAACTTTAATGCATCAGATTAAGGATCGCTGACCTTTTCATGTGGCTGGGCCACCTTAGCATAAAGACCATCCTCGCCAGCTTTTGCTTTTAGCCCTGGTGTATTCCTGAAAAAACAATTAGAAATGCCTTATTCATTAGAAATGCCTTATTCATTAGAAATGCCTTCTCGGATGCTGAGCGCTGGATTTGATAAATGGAAAATGTAATTGAGTCTCACTTTTCCTCATTCCCAAAGTATAAGAAGGCGTAATTGACAGCATCATCCTGTGTGTCCCCATCTCCATCCCTGATTGGCTGCTGTGTCGAGGGAGTCTGAACATGTGTATTATGTATCAAGCATCAGTGAGTACAGTAGCAAAAGAAGCAGTTCATTCACTCCTTCAAAGAGAGGCTGTACTGTAAAGGGTGATTAAATACTAATTTGCATGCCAGTGCCACGTTTGTAGATTTACAATACAGTAGCCTACTCGATTACTATGGTATTGACAGTTGTTGACAGAGCAAATCATAGTGCTACATAGTGCAGCATATAACCATAACCAGGGCAGGAATTTCACGGCGGCCACGGCGGCCATGGCCGTCGTTGCCCCTCTCTTTGGCCGTGTGCCCCTCGAAAAATTATATGCCCAGACGGCCACAGTGGCCGCGGTGCCCATGTGCCCCGACCGGCGCCCACAGCAGTTCATTTTACCGTTTCCTCTGCGCAATTTTCCAGTCATTACGGTAACCTTCCCCGTGTAGTTGTGTTGCCATTTGCCAAGTGGTTTGATTCTTTTGCGTTACTTTGCCTCCTCCCTCCTCCTCCGCTCCATGCACGCAGTCACGCACTGACAGCTCGCCTCTCACTCACTGACACTCGGCCCGGCTGGCGCGGACCGCGGTGCTTCAGGATTATTATCACACAGAGCCCGTGTGTTAAGACCAACGTGACTCGTCTTCATGGATATAAACTCACAAAACAACACCACGCAACAGCATAGACTGCAGGACTCCTCCACCATTTACCACGCTATCGTCTGCTACGTTAGTTGACAGAGTAAATTGTTTAAACAGCCAACGCTGGCCACGGCTAATATCGCTAGCCAAACGCTAGTAGCCAAGCACCAGAGCGCGCTCACTGTACACCACGCGTCGCTCGCTTAATAATCATTAATTTCTGTATCAATGCGGACATAACGTGGTAAATGTTCATAAGCACACAATTGTACAAAATGCTTTTTACACTTGACTTATCTCCAGAGTCCTCAGTCCTGCAGCCCCACAATGCCATATGCCAGTCTAGCCTTAAAATCTACATTTATATGTTATTCAATATATTACTTTAGCACAAAATAGCCTATAGGCTTTTCTAAACCAAGCCCTCATTCAAAAGTTAAGTAAGTAAATGTTATTTATAAAGCACCTTTCGAAACAAAGTTAGAAGTTGCTGAACAATTTGCACAGTATAAACAATAGAAGAAAAACAAGGAACATATCACACAGTTGTGACAATAGCAGAACAAAAACAAACAAGGCAGAACAGAAATGAATGTAGGCTGTCTGTCATTGTATTTTCTGTGAATTAACTCACAATTTAATCCAGTGATCCTCAGCCATTTTAATTTCAAGGACCCCCAAATTAAATGTATATGAATTAGCCTAGGGTGACAGGGTCCTAGGCCATTTCATTATGATTTTCATCTCTCTGCACTATTAAAATGTTTACAATATTTTAATTTACAGTAACTACAGTAACAGTAGCTACTTATATTTTGTTATTTAAAGCTGTGATTATTTATATAAGAAGCACTGTTCTGAACCAATGTTTGCCTTTAAATAAATAAAAATGTAATCATCCTTAACCTTTAAGCTAAAATAATGATGACCGGGGACTTAAAATCATTGTTTTAATTGATGGCCTTCATGCCCTGGCACTTGGCCTTGTGCCCTCAAAAAGTTGACCACACTAAAGGCCAAGTGGCCTTGCCCCTAAAAGGATGAAATTCCAGGCCTGACCATAACAATCGTTCAGTTTGTGATAAAAGCATGACATTTGGTACACATATAGCCAAAGGCATCCCAAAGGCATCCCAAACATAATTGGATGTGGAGGCATCCTGAATTTTCAACATGGCACCCATGGCAGCCATTTTTCAAAATTAGTTTGGGCTAATAGGCCAAATTGGGCTAAATTTGGCCATAGCAACTTGCCCAAATGTGCTGATGTCAGCACATTTGGGCAAGTTTCTATGGCCAAATTTAGCCCAATGAGTGTTTTTATGCAAAACTAATGCTTGGAATGGATTCAGCACCAAATTTCATGCTTTTATCACAAACTGAACGATTCCTTTATATATTGGAGCTAAGCAGCTGGACAAGCTGGACAAGCAGCACATCTACTTTAAAGGATTTCACGTTCAAAAAATGTTTTGTTCATTTTATCATCTACTCAGGCTTTTGTGAACACCCCGGACAGTTTTTAAGTGGCTTGATTCAGTATTTAGATATTTGATATTAATTTTAGCTGCTCTGCCCCCTTCCTATACAAACCCATTGTAACTTCAACCTCAATTTTAACCATGTTAGATTCATTGAAAACAATCGTCCTTTTTCTGGTCACTGATACTGCCCTCCTAATACGTGAGGTTTCAATTACTTTTTCTATTTATTTTTAACATGTATTGTTTAATAATTTCTTTCTGGGCTTTCTCAGGCTGCTGATGCACATGTTCTAATTTAAAAAACATGATGGTTAAAATGGAGGTTGAAGTTACAATGGGTTTGTATAGGGGGCGAGGCAGCTAAAATGAATATCAATGTCCGTACTGTTCACAAAAGCCTGAGTAGAAACTAGAAAGTGAAATATCCCTTTAAATAGGAGTATTAGATTTTGTATCTTTCATCAAGTTATCGCAGCTTTGCTTTGACATTTTATATAATGTCAATGGCCTAAAATCAATGTCACCTGTTTTCCAAAAGGCAAGTTCACAGTGCTGTATACAGTATGGATGTTGTTACACAACCTGAAAAGAAACAATGAGAACCGTAAACCTCTGCGTCTGTAGCACAGAACACCACCAATGCAAACAGAATTCACACACAATATTTTGTCATTTAGATACTGATATTATTTTAAATGGTTTAGAATTCCATAAAGGAACGTGGATTTTATTGTAGTGTATACCATAATTTCTGCGGTGATGATTATCTGTATTAACCTATATTCATAACTAATATCAACATGCACATACATATAAGTAGATTATCATGAATGAAAAACAAATTATGTGAACAATGTAATATTCAACACAAATGCAGTCACATTTGTGCTGAATGTAAATTAAACTAATAAGTGGGATCAATGAGTCGAGATTGCTAGCCCTTTCACCTACACAGGCCCCTTTTCCACCAGGGTTGAACCATTGAACCAGCTGAGTGTTTACACAGAAAATGAATTGGTTCAGAACCCCACAAGTTGGCCAAAAAATGGCCACCGGTTCCGTGGAAGCACCAAGGTTGCAAGAATCTAGAACGGAACCAGTTCCTAGAACCAAAGTCATTTTGGTGGAAAAGGGGCCACAGTGTGTATCTTGACCTTGAAGGGTGCAGTGTCTGGGGCGCATATGTTGGTCTGACGTACTACCAGTCCATCTTCCAACAGTCTGACGCGCGTGGCCGGTTAAGGGTCACCCGTGGTGGCTCCCAACATGCGTTGCCGGTTAAGACGCATGCGTAGCCGGTTAAAACTGTGGCTCCTGGCATGCATTGGCGGTTAAGACTCACCCGTGGCTTCCCTGTGAGGCTAGGGTTAGGTTAGGGTTTGGAGTAGGGTGTCGGACTAATGCCTGTCGGACCAAACATATGCACCCGTGTTGTATGTCTGTTGTCTTACATGTTGTCTGGACTAGGTCTGCCGGGTCTGGAGTCTGGCCTTTGGTATGGGTCGCCTGTCAACAGATCCTCTCTGCTCCTGTGAGACTCTGCCACTCCAGTTTCACTCACCATGTTTTCCCTTGTGCCGTTCCACTGACCCTGAAGCGCGCACGTGCACACACACACAGACACACACACACACACACACACACACACACACACACACACACACTCATGAACAAACGCACGTAAAAAATGTCATGTATTTTCTGTAGGATAACATCAGAGAAGTACACAGCAAAGTGGTCCATCACCAGAAAAATGAAAGGGCTCCAACAAGGAATGGTATTAGGCGTCCCCTGTTGGACTGACTTGTTTCTGTTGTGTCTGAATAAAAAGGCAAAAGAGACCAAATTAGCTATGAATGAACATAAATGTATGTTTGATAAAGGGTTCATGTTAAAGGTTTGTCTTACCTGTATGCAAGACAGATAAGTAGAACGACAAGCAGTAGGAGAAGAAATGAAAGGACGAATGGCATAGCCTTCATAAAGTTTCCTGTGATTGGGGAAAGAGGAAAAGCATCATCGTTTGGTTTGCATCTGGTTTGTGATTTTGATGTCAAATGAACATCACTCGCTCACCCACTCACTCACTCACTCACTCACTCACCCACCCACCCACCCACCCACTCACTCACTCACTCACTCACTCACTCACTCAGTCAATGGAACTCGATGGAATTTTCACTCACTGTCCAGGAACAAGTCAACCGTGTCAGACTTTTTGGCTGCTATTTCATTCAAGGCTACACAGTAGTATGTCCCTGGTTGGGTTGGGAGAACAGTGAGGTTCTGATCTTCCGAAACAAACTTGTCCACAAATTTGCCTTTTACCGTCCAGTACCATTTATATTGTATGATAGGAGGAAAGCTGGAACTGCTGCAACTTAGCACCACAGAACTTGACCCTCCAGGCTGCAAGCTGCTGCTTATAATGGCTGCGTGTTTTGGAGCATCTATAGGGAGATAAATCATGGAGAAAAGGTTGTTGCAATTAGACATCCGCCATTTTACCAAGAGGGAAGTGTCGCAGCCTGCTTTTAAAAGTAACTCCTTAACATTATTTTAGGCTTCCCTGCCCAACACAACAGTACTTATGGCTTTGGGAGAATCAAGTTGCGCTCCATAGTACGAGACAGAACATACCATACATAAACTGAATAGCACTTTTATGTAATCTAACATTTGAGAGAGGCTTCAGTGATGTATACTGACATTTGACTTTGACCTCAACCTCCAGGGATTTCCCTGCCCCAAGGACGTTATTGGCCGTGCATCTGTACCAGCCACTGTGGGAGGGAGTGAGAGACTGGATGGTCATGTTCTGAACCGGCCCCATGGTCTCTTTGTTCCCTGGGGTGGTTCTCTCCCAGGTGAAGGAGGTAGCAGGTGGATTAGACTGGGCTGTGCAGCTCAGCACTAGCTGTCCATTCTCAGTCACGGTGGTACCGGGATGAGCCAACACTGTCACATTTTTGGGACTATCTATTGTTGTCAAATTAAAACATAGAAAGAAAATACATAAATAAATATAATCATATAATAATTATACAGTAGTCTTTCCTGTGTTATGGATGAAAAATTATTACATCTGGGTTACATATGGGTTTATGTCAAACATGCGGTCACATTCCACTATTCCACTGCTAGTAGGATCAAATACATGACAATGATAAACATTCCCTCATGTTTTTTATTCATGTGGTTTAACCTTATAATATTGTTACTTAGATCGGCATAACAGATGTAATATGTTATAGAATTCATTCAGAGAAAGTTGTAAGAAATACAGTACACTTACATGTCACCGCTAACTCCTTCTCTGTTCTGTCTGAGCCCTCAGAGTTTTGGGCATTGCAAGTATAAAGGCCTGCATGTGACAATGTCGCTTTAAATGACACCTGGAGAACATTTGGAGTACGTGGACCATAGTTTGGAGGCAGTATCTTAAAAGGAGTGTGAGACTTTGACTTGGATATCCTTGACAAAGTGATGCCTGACACAGGGAAACTTTGGACAGTACAGCTGATGATGAGACGATCGCCCTCCCTAACCTCAGATACCATTGACAGTTCAGGTTTCTTTGGGCCATCTGTGGATAGGAGGTAACATATTATTAGCTTGACTGTCAGCTAAATTGTCTATGACAGCAGTTTTCAAACTTTTTCATATCAAGGCCCATTATTTATTCAGCATTTCAGCCACAGATGGTGATTTGATGAGATTTTGCCTCTAGATCCAAAACTTAGAACATTTTGTTGTCCTTGGATAAGATTTTGTATACAATTCCATGCTGTATTGATGTGGTATCATAGGACAGATAACAACGTAGAAAATCAAAATCAATCAAAATCAATTCTTCTAAATTCTCCAATTGTGTAGACTTCACGTAAAGTAAGTAATGCAGATGTTAAACAATAATTTAACTCTTGAGAGCGTAAAATACACTTTATACAGAATCCACTTTGTTCACTCAAGTTGTAATCTACGGAACTATTGAAGAGGCCAATTTGGAGTTTACACGGTAACTACACTACCTCTATGGAAATGTAATTGTTCTGCTTTAATGATGATCACACTTACACAACACCTGTATAGACAATCTACTGCTGTTCCTCCCTGTGCCGACTGGGTTTGTGGCACTACACATATACCATCCATGGTCAGATATTTGAACATGCATCAGTTTTATGGTCTTGTGCCTCTCATTGACCATCCAGTCCACATGGTTGTGTTCACTGATGCGGTACCAGGAGTAATACAATGGGACAGGATAGGCATCGGTCTCACAGATGAATGTGAGAGGGTTATTGACTTTTACGGTGTTGCTGGGATCCGTGTGCATTCTGGTGTTCTTTGGCCTATCTGTAACAATGAAAAGCAATTGATTTAAATCAAATCAACCGATTATTTCAACAGAGACACTGTCAGACATCTTTTACCAGTGTAACATGGTAATAAATCTTACATTGGACTTCAATCTGAATGCGAAGTGATTTTGTTTTGCCCACACTGTTACCAGCTTCACATCTGTAGGAGCCACTGTTCTCTCCCTGTATGTTGCGAAGCTCATGTGTCTGTTGGTTAAAACCAGTTATCATTTCGTTCTTATACCAAATGTAACTGACTGGGTTGGGGTTGCTTTTCTTCACTTCACAAGTTAATGTTATGCTGTCTCCTTCATTAAGTAGACATGTATCAGTCTTCATGAAAACGTCAGCTGTAGTTCTTATGTCAACTCCAACTGGGGCATCTGAAACAGAAAGTGTGAGAATGGTTGGTTGGTTCTGATAGTCAACAGAAGACAATACTTAAATACTGTAATTAAGTACAACTTAGAGGTATTTGTACTTGACTTGAGTATTTCCAATTTTCAATACAAAATATTGTAGCCTACGTTTACTCCACTACAATTATTTGAAAACTTTAGTTAGGCTAATAGTCATTTTGTGGACTTCGATTATTATTACAAAACATAACCACTTCAGCCCTTTATACATTTTGGCCATTTGAAAATAGCTGATCTACAAGCTCACAATGTGTTGCATTCCAACGCATTGTGAGCTTGTAGATCGGCTATTTTTATACATTTGAAAACTTGAAATATGGGATAATATGAGTATTTTTACTTTAAGTACATTTTTGATGCCAATAATTTTGTACTTTTACTCAAGTAATTATTTTATTCCGGACATCCACTTGTAATAGTATACTTTTACTTAAGTAAAATATGTGATGTGAGTAGTCAAGAATAGTGTATTGAGGTCTCCTACATTAAATACAAATTAAACAAAACAAATGTGTGATGCTAAAAATTATAAAACCTTCCGTACATTTGACATCAATATTAAGTATCCCTGAACTGTCACTCCCGTGCTTGTTTTGAGCTTGGCAGTGGTACTTTCCACTCTGTGAAGGCTTAATGGAGTAAATCACACAACGCGTTCCCTCAGCAGCCTTTTGACCATCTTTAAACCAGGACATGGTAGAGTTAGGATGCCCTCTACTGGAACAAGTTAAAGTTACATGGTCTTTCTCCTTGATGTCCATAGACCTTACATGGGCAGTTGTACCTTTGGGGGCATCTATATCAAAAGAAGAAAACAGAAAAGTTAAAATGTAAAGACAAAACGAAATATAGGCTACTAACGCAATGTACAGTTCATATGATTGATATGATTCATATTCTTCTAGAGTGTGAATCCAATCTTTAACAGTGCAAATCTGAAATAAATATGCATTAGCCTAAAAAAAATTCCCATTGATATCTGAATTCCACAAATTGTTTTAAATTATGTTCAAATGGTAGCAAGCCTGTATTAAAAAACATAATTCACATTCACAAAAAACTTACATTCCACCTTTAGGCTGATGTAGCGAGCTGAACATTTGTCTTTACTATCCTTGTCTTGTGGATGGCAAGATAGTACTTTACCATCATCTTGCCAGTTAACTTGAAATGTGGCTGTGATATTCTTAGAGTTTGAGCCAAGTGTTATGGACTGCAGGTTAAGCCCTTTCAGTTCTGGGTCTGGACATGAACTCGGGGTGGAACACTGGACTGAAACCATGTCGAACTCTTTCATCATGACTGGTGAAGACTCAAAGACGATCTGGCAGGGGTTTTCTGTAATTGCACACATGTTTAGGTATAGTACATAACATACAGTTGGGTGCCACCGATATTGTCCCTTATCATTTGACCCATTTAGGCCTGACCTCAAAACTTTTAAAAATCCTTCTAAATCCTTCTAAATTTTCACGATTTTTGAAAAATAGCAGACCTACAAGCTCGTAGCGCGCCACTCGGTGGCGCGCTATGAGCTTGTAGATCTGCTATTTTTCAATAGCTAAATTATAACATAATGTTTAAAACACCAAAAGGGGTTCCCGCCCAAAATGGCTTAACTGTCCTTTTGCGCAGATCACGCAAACCTCAGCAAAAAGAAAAGGACAATATCGATGGCCTCCAACTGTAATCAAACAAACTATAGCCTACACAAAGGTTTTAGCTGTAGGCTGTATCACTATTAATAATATCAACTTGCCTTGTACTGTAAGCTTCACTGGTTTAGTTATCCATTTGGATTCTCTTCCAACAAATCTGAAAGAATAGTTTCCGCTGTCTGCTTTTTGTAGATTGCTGATTAAAATATCACATCTGGAGCCTGATTGAAAGTCGTCTGAGCCGATGTATGAAACCCTTCCAGCAAGGTCTTGAGTCACAGGATGTGTGTTGCTGTACATAATAGTGCCGGTAAAGTCTTTGGAGGTGTCAGTCCATTCTGCATCTTTTATCCAGAACCAATCAACTGGGCGTCTTTTAGAAACAGGATAAATAACGCTGCAATTAATTGTAACACATGATCCCTCTTTGGCTGTCAAATGTGTGTCTTCCGTTTTGAAGGGATTTGAGTCAACAGAATCTGTAGTGGTGAAAACACAAGATCATTAAATCATTTAGACATTGAACATGATGGATGGATGGATTTCAAAATAGAGTAGGCTAATACAATATTTACCTCTCAGTGCTCTCACCACTATGAAATACGCCAACAAACATATCCATGCATTATTTTTGCGCATCATATTTACAATCTTGAAATCTGGAGAAAAAAGAAGAAGATAATATAGCTGCAAGCAGCGATAAGGCGGGACATTTCTAAGGCATTAATTTCTTCAATGCCTTTTGTTTCAGCATCTCTGTTTCAGTAGATTTGTGTCTTTCTGTGCGGGGGGGGGGGGGGGGGGGCAATAAGCACTAAACAGTAAACACGAAATGAAACATATGAGACCACACAATTAGAGAAAGTTGAAGACTGGCTCTCTCAGGAAATATTGAATGACTAATATGAGAGTTAAGCCTTTGGTGACCAATATAGACATGTTAATCAAATAATAATCTACTTATTTTTACTCCTAACATTGGCCAATGTCTTTGGAATAGCTAAATGACCTTGACCATGACCTTTCAAGGTCAATATCACCCAAAATGATTAAAATAGTATCAGAAATGCATTCCACATGCCTCAATTAGTCATGTGGTATTACATGTGCAAATACACCCAGAAACAAAAACGTTGTATTTTCATTATAGCCGATGGCGGCCATATTTGATGTGGCCATTGCGCCATTCGTGGCACTATGGCGGACGAGCACCTCGTTGATTTTTCATGTCTAGGGACCCATTGACTCAGTTCAAGTGAGAAATTCCCCCAACACCAAATTGCGAGAAGGTCTACAGGCAGGTACAGGACTATAGAAACTCCTTTCACACTTTCTATAATTCAACTTACTGTGGGCACACATGCTGGAACCTTTTACTTTGAAATGTTTTGTAGTTTCTGAGTTATTTAACTTAAACGCCCAATGCATTCTCAAGGGCAATAGCACAAACTTTGGCATGCTACTAGTCCTACATACTTTCACCTAGAAACCCCATTCAACCCTATTTAGGTTAATCTTACGGTAGACATGTTTGCCTGAAAAGGAATCTTTGAAATGTTTCATAGTTTTAGAAATATAGTGCTTTCAAATTTGAGACATTTATAATGGGGCTCAATGGCAGATATAGGCACGTCAAAAAGTCACTTTCACCTAGAAACTCCATTCACACTTTTTTATGGAAATTGGAAATACTCAAGTAAAGTACAAATACCTCAAAATTGTACTTAAGTACATTACTTAAGTAAAAGGACTTAGTTACTTTCCACCACTGCATACATCCATGCAGCTGACCTCCCCATTGGTGGATGTGATCCTGGCAGCCAGCCCAGGTGTGTTCTGGTCCTGTTGATTGAGCTGAGCAGGACCTAGAAACCTGGCTCCTGCTCAGCTCAATCAACAGGACCAGAACACACACTCGTTACTTTTCTTCCAGCTTATTATACTCGTCGTCACGCTACTAGTCCTACATACTTACACCTAGAAACCCAATTCAAACCTACTTAGGTTCATCTTACGGTCGACATGTTGAAAAGGAATCTTTGAAATGTTTCATAGAAATAAAGACAACCTTGAACCTTGAACCTTGAAATAGTGCTTTCAAATTTGAGAAATGCATAATGGGGCTCAATGGCAGCTATTGGCACGTCAAAAAATAACTTTCACCTAGAAACTCCATTCACACTTTTTATAATTCAGCAGCGCTTACTGTGGAGACATGCTGGAACCTTTTATGAAAAACGGCATGCTATAGTATGCTGTCCGAGGCCATGGGCTATAGCCCATGGTCTCGGAGTGATTTTCGTCTTTTTTCAAATCCTTTTCAAAAAACGGAATGCTATAGTAGCAGTCCGAGGCCATGGGCTATAGCCCATGGTCTCGGAGTGATTTTCGTATTTTTTTCAAATCCTCAAAAATGATGAAAAATTGCATGTTATAGTATACATTCTTGGTCCCTTAAAAATAATGAAAGCAGGTGTGGCAGCTTCTATCGTGTGAAATAGAATAGAAGAGCAAATTAGCTCTTTTAAGCAACACGATGGCTACATGACAGATTGACAAAATGAATGTTTTTGTTTATTGTAAAGAATATTATATTTTTGCCAATTACGAAGACAATATTCCCACTTTTCCCAGTGAAATCAAGCATTCTTACATTTCCTTAATTAAATGTTGAAACAGTGTAGAAATTGTTTACTTTCCACAGAAATGCAAAACTTGAAACAATTATGGATGAAACATTTATGTATACATAATTCATGAATAAACTCATTCTTACCTCAATGGCAATCGTCCTAATTCAAGATCAAGATTGAAAAGGAAAGTTTGTACACTAAAATAATTTGCATCACATTGCACAAATAGATATTTTCACTTCCTCTACTGTTTAATGCTTTGGTGCAGGTGCATCAACACCAGCAGCATGTGAGAAACATTTCTGACGACATTTACAGTTTTTTTTTAATGCTGCTAAAAAAAAGAAGTGAAGACAATGCCATTTAAACCTGGGTAATATTAATGTACACTATATCCAAGGAAAAACAAAAGACAAAAAGAAGTATGTCGCACTCACACCACATTGGGATCTCTGACAGCAATGTATATATATCCTCCCCATTTACAGATATATTTATCCAGTCTGTCGGACCTCCTATATATTTTCATGCGTAATATTTGACAATTTGGTCTTAAAAGTGCTTAAATCCTCATTTTAGAAGTGTGAATATAATCCCTGTATACACTTATTCTGCATGTTGGTTTGTTCTGTTGAGTCAGAAAACAAAATCATCTGGGGATCCCCCAGTTTGGGAACCACTGTTGTAAAGTGTATCGAGACATTTGTGTGATTTTGCACTTTAAATGAATAAAAATGGAAACTTGAAACTTGCCATCAGATCTTCTTTACACGAATCTTAATGCCATGCCCCTTGGATACATTAGGTATACCATGTTTTTTTTTTTACAATAAATTTTTTTCTGCAGCTGCCAAGGGGCTTTTTCACTTCCCCCCTGGTAATCTCCGCTGACAGGTCACAATTCAGCAGGCTTTGAGCTTCATTGGGTCCAAGTCCTTTTGTCAGCGCTGCATTTCAATCAATTCATCACACAGACAGTGATGTTCATGCTCTAGTCACTCAGGATCCTCACTCACTTTTAAAGTGGAGTATGATTTATTACAGCCCGACCACCGGACCAGTGCAAATACCCTGTTCCAATGAAAGGAATTATTTTATGCACAAATTAATCCCATTTCTGAAGGCCTACAGGTGCTCAAAAAGTTGCAAAACATAGCACACGCATCACAAGTGGTGACAATTTACATAATTTATGGCCCTTGGACATCCTTCTTCTTTCAGTTCATTGGGGTCGCCACAACAGATCAATCTATTCCTGTGCTGGGCGTCCTCCTCAGTCCCTCCAGCCACCGGCATGTCCTCAGCGTCCTCACCACATCCATAAACCACCTCTTCGGCCTTCCTCCTTTCCTCTTGCCCGGCAGTTCCATTTTGAGTATCCATCTCCCAATACATCATAACTCTTCCACACCAACCTGTAGTACTCGTCATCTTCTTGTCTATGCTCTCCAGTGACAAGGAGATCAACCAGTGAGGTTTACAAAATAGTTAAAAAAAAAAAATAGGCAAAGTACTTTAGGGATAAGGGGTTTAGCATGGACGAAAATAGAGCCCTTGGTCCCTTTAAATATAGCCCAGCAAAAGAAGCCAATACAAATGGTTTACAACATTTTAATACTCTGTACAGGTTTACAAGACTGGCAACAGTACAAGACAGAAAGACAGTATAATGTTGTTGGTACTTTTGTCTACAGTAGATAATAGACTGATTTATGCTATCCAAAAAACCTTTTCCCCTGTAAAATACATATTAAAAATCTCATCTACAATATAAACATGGCTTAATGTCTAGTCAATAGAAACAAATGTACAGTCCATGACGTACCATTGTGACAGTGTTCAGAACTAAGCAATCAAAGTCATATAGACCATGAAACGACGTGATGTTTTAAGAGGGCTGTGGAGTCTCATTTGTATAAAGTTTGAAGAGTCTCATCTGTGAAGAGTATCATCTGTGAAGACGAGCCTACAGTAAGTGGAATCTCAGCTGTGAGAGTCTCATTTCCCCAAAGAATGCTATTTCAGCTTCTAGAGTCTAGATTCTTCTTACTTCTTCTGCATTCTCTCATCCTCTTCTTATGGGGGTTAAATGTTCATGTTGAGGACCTCAGAGCTAGAGAGAAGGAAAGACACATTATAAATCATTTAAAAAGGAGAGCAGGTAGACCTGGACCACTGTTTTTGTGACATCATATGTATTTAAACATTCTGCCTTAATTAATGAGATACCAAATTTCTGAATAATGATCCAACATCCTCATCGGTTATTCATATTAAGTGGTAGTGATTTTCTTCCTTCTTTTTTTTACAAGTTACATTCTGATAAAAATCGTTGGGTGTTCAGTAACCACTGCCAGAGTCTCTCCAGCTCTTTAATATTAACAGATAAACAAATTAACAGCCTTCATCCAATCAGGAGAGAGGACCCCAAAAAGATCACTTAATTCAGTTCGTATTAAAGTCCTTTCAAACGGGCAGTGATTAACGCACCTAGTAATTCATTTTCAATGAGACCTGCGTTTTCTTTCCTGTATGCGCGGAGAAGTCGAAGGGCGACAATGCAAAGTATTTATGTGATCGGCTGAGCGCAGTCATAAAAGTTGTAATAATGGCTGTTACTAAACGAGCTGGAGAGACCCCTGCTAATGAAGAAACATAGCAATGATTATAGCAATGATTGCTATGTATAATCATCAGCATTTCACAATCAGACAAATATTATAACATTATATTGTACCATGCATGGTCTCCATTCATGCACAACCATTTTGAATGTAGGGAATAAGTTCTATGCACAGCAGCCATATTGGAAAGAAAATTGGGCCTCTTCCTTAGTTCCTTCACAGGTCTTACCAATGATAGTGATAAGGCTCTCTTCCATTCTGGTCAAATAGAGTCAGGGTGCTGATGTTGTGCATGTTCACTGGAAAGACTCCAGTGTGTCTCAAAGTGGGGTCCAGGGACCCTCATGATTCCTTGAGCGGGTTCCAAATGGCCCCTTACAGTTGTGTAACTCTTAAAGAGGCCCCGGAAATATCATTATGATACTGTACATCAAGTACATGTTGTGATGACGTCACGCAGCAGTCTGGGGCATATTGTATTTATCCCTACTGTATTGATACGGCTCCTCCCAACATTTCCCTGCCTGTATGTCTCCCCTCCACTCGCACACAGCCTCGCAACGGGTTTGGGTGTCCCGGGGGGCTGCCAGGGGCACGGCACCTCAAGCCGAGAAGATTACTAGGAGACGGGGGCTGGAGGAGACCGTGGGATTGGGACTCGAGTGCAATTATGCAACAGTTACCTTAACAAAAACAACACAGCAACTCAATTGCTGAAGATATTCAATAGAAATTAATATTTGTAATGCCATATTTAGCCAGTACGAACACAAATCTGCCATCCAAATGACTAGAGTTCTCAGTGTGGCCCGTCGTGTGTGTGTTTTCAGACTGTTTTAAAACAACGTGATGTACAGTATCATAATGATATTTTCGGGGCGTGTCATTGGACCTTTAAGAGGATGGAACCAAATGGAACCAGATTGACCAGATTGGGTCCCTGAAATTAAAATGTTTGAAAACCACTGTGTTACACTAAATGGAACAGAGCCTTCATTAGAATAATTAGTAACACCTGTGAAGGAAGTAAGAACGTAAGAAGTATGCCCAAAGTCTTTTCCAATATGGCTGCTGTGCACAGAGAAACATAAGACAAGAAGGTAACACCCAGCAAGCTATATGAAAAAGAAGGTAAAGCCACCGATGTCATTTTCGCTATCATGCAATTTCAGTCGGCAGATTCGTTGGACCATGGGAGTCAAACTGCACTGCTGGAAGTTTTGTGGAATGCATTGCAGTCAATGAGAGCCCGGTTACCAGCTCATGAACAAACACTATTTCTAAAGACCTTTGTAAATTAATCACTTCTAGAAAATAACAGAAGACATATAACACATTATTGTCTGCTTTGTTGCTTTGTGCGATGTGTAATTTTATGGAGGTATCTAAAGAGCACAAAGTACATTTCTGAACCTATCAAGTATCGCAAGACTGTCCACCGTTTGCTGTCTGGCAGCCAAATCTTGCGATACCTCTACGACAAAAACTATACCTGCCGCTGTTTAGATTCTCAATAAAATTGTACTGTGCACATCGAAAAGCAAGTGATTAGAAAACCTGTGATGTCATCTTTTATATTCCTAAGCCAATTATATGACAAAGGTCGCATTTTGTTCAGAAAATAATGTTCACGAGCTGGTCCAGTCGGCTCCATTCACTGTCATGTATTTATCGAACTTCCAGTGCGAGGTTTGCCACCCATGAAAGCGCCCATGAAAGTGTCATGGCGTATCCATGACGTCAACGGCTTCCGTTCCTTCTGTAAAGAGATTCCTTGACACCCAGCAGGAAACACGACAACAAACCCAAAAGCTACACAAAACAAAACCAGCCATCAGGAGGGGAAAGCCTAAATCCTGCTTTATTCTTAGTTGCACACCGATGTATCATGAAGTATAAATCATTATACTTTTATACTCCGTTACGCTTTCGACAAAGAGTCGACAATCATTCTTCAAATTATCACATCATTATTTTAATATAAATTTGTCTTAAAAGGCATTTTTAAAAAAGGGTTTTTCTAAGTTGCTGTGACACAAGTCTAGGGGTGCCGCAGAATAATTGATAATATTTGGATTGTATCAATATCACTTCAGTTTAACCACTTAGACCCTCTATACTTAAACCAGACCTGAGTTGGTAGATGGTGTGTTCTATTTCAATCTACAACAAAAAAAATTGCCAAAAATAGCCGATCTACAATCGATTGTTTGTTTGTTTGTTTTTGTCACATTCCTAAGCCAATTTGATGACCGGCGGAGTCTCCTACTGAGTCTCCTATTGACCGATGATCCGGTCAAATCAAGTAGTACTTGATTTCAAGGCTTCGTGGGGTGTGTAACTGATAGAAAATAAGCCATGTTTTGGGCGAACCGCTGCTTTAAAACAGTCAACAGGTTAACAGGCAACAGATACACACAGCCAGCGATACCAAAAGATGCATTTTCAGCACAGATTAGTAGAGTCAGGCCACACAAAGTCATAAACAGCAGCTATAGCTCCACACAGTCGTTAGCAAAGCTGGTGACCAAACAGAACACCACAAGATGAACTCTGGCCAGACCGTTTTACTTACTGAGCTCTCATTCAGACCACTGTGGAGAGGCCTAGTGCTATATGAGAGGTCTTGCTCTACAGAAAACAACAACAAAACGGTGCTGCGTGAGAAGGTATAGCCTCACCTTCAACCCAGGGGGCTGTATATAGAACAGTGGTTCTCAACCTGTTGGTCGGGACCACCAGGGAAGCCCCAGATGACAGTGAAGTGACAATTTGAGGACTTTTAAAGGTAAATTGCACTTTAAAAAACACCTTTGGTCATTTTTGTTCTCCCTGGAAATAAATAAAAACGTCTGGGTTTCCGAGGCTATTTTATCATCAACTCAGACTTTTGTGAACATCCCGGACAGTTTTTAAGTTGCTCAATTCAGTATTTATTTGATTCATTAAACTCCATTTTAACCATGTTGGATTTATCAAAAACACCGGTCCTTTTTTCTGGTCATACTGCCCTCCTAATAATTATGTGGGGTTTTTATTTATTTATTGTAACTGTTTTGTTTTAATAATTGTTTTGGATAATGAAAAGCATCAGGGAAAGAATAAGGCTATTATTTTGTTTTGAATTTTTTAATAAATGAAAAAAAGTAATCGAAAAAACACGGGCACCTCAGGTATTAGGTGGTTAGTAAGAGCCACCAGAAAAAAGGGTTTTCGATTAATCTAAGATGGTTAAAATGGAGGTTGAAGTTACAAATTACAATAGGTTTGTATAGGATTCAGGAAGGGGGCGGGGAAGCTACAATGAATATCAAACTTCCAAATACTCAATCAAGCAACTTAAACTTTTCACTTCAGCCTGACCTTCTAATATGAAAAAGCATGAAAAATCATTCCTGCATCAAAAGTAATCAACAAACTATACAAAAAAACTGGTCAAGCATTGGCCAAACTGTATAATATATAAGAAAACATTGTGAAAGTAGCTGATCTACGTGAGGCTTGTAGATCTGCTATTTTCACAATATGTATCTGTGGAACCGAGTCAAACTAAATTTAATATGTCAACTCTGGGGAGGGTCCCCAGTTCGAATAAAATTATTTTGGGGGTCCACAGCCTGAAAAGGTTGAGAACCACTGATATAGAAGATACTATGAAGTTGTTTATATAAAAAGCAATGTGGCAGGTACTGAAAAAAATGCTGTTGGTGTAATATAATATACCAAGATTATATTAATATATATATATATATATATATATATATATATATATATATATATATATATATATATATATTATTATATATTATTATATATATGTTTTGCTCCTTTTTGCACTCTTTATTATTATTATTATTATTATTATTATTCAATGCTGCTGTATGGTCTGAAGAAAGACAACAAAAACAAGTTGTACTCTTGTACTCGGTGGGGCTGTTTAGTAACCTGACACGGCCAGATGGGGGCAGTATTGATTCACAAGTTCGGGTTAAAACTTTCAAATCAATGCATGTCTAATATCAACAGCAAGCTGGAGAATGTCTAAATCCTTTTGATTTATTCATATACATATTGACCTTTTACTACTATTGTACGTGCTTTGAGTAAAATCAACCCAAATTATCCAGAAAATACTAACTGAAAATCCACAATCTGTTAATAAAGTTGACTGCCTATAGCTGGTTTTGGACATGACAGCCCAATTAAGCCCAATTTAATAGTGAAAATAGCCGATGTACTTCAACTTCTTTAGTACTTTATTCTTCATTTCAGAAACTTCTTTTGTGCAGTGGTTAAAAAGACCAAAATCACAATACATGGAAACCCAGATGCTATAAAAACTACAAAAGCTACCTTTTAAAAAGTAGTGCTTAAAAGCATAATATATTAAAGTTCATATGGAGTGCTGTAGGTGGTGATAGTATAATATACTATGCAACCTATGTGCTCACCAGAGTAGGCCTACAGGCTCACAACCCTTCGCAATGCGAGCTTGTAGATTTTTAAAAATTTCTTAATTTTTCATTTCAGATTTTGTTTTTTTACTTTAATCTATTGAAATAATAATAAAAAAGGTTTTGTAGTAAACATTTAAATTAAAGGGTGACATTACCCGCTACCCATAAAAATGGGTTCGCAAACCTGAATATGGATCCCGATTGAGAAACGCTGTTGTTTAAAATAACACTATTGTTACACTATTACAATTACAATACTTACTGCCGTGATGAAGTTTGTGCCTTGGGGTTGGAGGTCCTGGTTCTCCTGGAACAGGGGAGGAGGAGGGGCCGCGGACGAGGAGGTGGTGGGGGTGTGGGAGGAGGAGGGAGGGGATGGGTCGCACAGGAAAGAGGGGGAGGGGTGCTCGTCATCGTTGATGTTGTTGTTGATGATGTAGGCGTCCAGAGCGGGAGCCGACATGGCGCTCATCCCCGTCACACTGTCACTGGACGTCTCTGTAACTGTCACACAGTGTCACACTGTCACTGGACGTCTCTGTAACTGTGGCAATGTTTACAGTTATCCATCTTTAGAAATATAAGTAAAGTGTGAGCTAGAGGCTACATTTTAAAGCAGGGGCTGAGAGAGATATTATGGATCTCCGTGTGCATCACACTCCTTGTGAAAAGAAGCGTCTGGAGTAATAGACGGGACAGTTAACACGGGACAAATAACTTACACTGACGTAAAAGTGAAAGTTCGGAATGCAGAATGTACTTGAGTAAAAGTACAAACGTATATTGGCATGAAAATGTACTTAAAGTACCAAAAGTAAAAGTAGTCATTGTGCAGAATGTCCCATCGCAAGTATTCATGCTGTATGTATAAACTTTTGAAAATAGCAGCTTGTAGATTGGCTATTTTCGGATGGCCGAAATGAATATACATCTGAAGTGGTAAATGTGTGGAATAATCAAAATTCCTAAAACGTGCATCAAAAGGGCTGCGCAGTCTGCACACGCTTATCCGACATACCATAGGACCAGAAAACGATCGGATTAAGGTTGGCGAATATGCGTTAAGGTTGACGAACATGCGCTGCTCCGTGCTTGCGGTTATGGTTAGGTTAGGGTTTGAGATAGGTTGTCGTTGTCGGACCAATAGTATGTCGAAACTAAAGCCTGCATCAACCAAGGGTGTCGTTGAAATGAAATAACAAAACAAAAAAACAACAAAAAAGGTTTTTTGAGTATGAGGTCATTCTAGTCACTCACTCATGGAAGGCTGGCCGCCAGCGTCCTGCTCCAGCTCGTCCTCCTCGATGCAGTCGTAGGGCCAGTGGGCGAAGGAGGGCACGCTGCCCGCCACCGGGTAGGGGTGGGGGTGAGGGTGGGGGTGGGAGGGCGAGGAGGAGTAGAGGTGGAGGTTGAGCGAGCCCAGCAGCGAGGAAGACGACTGGCTGCTGGAGGAGGACGTGCTGCTGTTGGAGATGGTGGAGTGCGGCCTCTTGAACGACGAGGCGGAGGAGGAGGAGGAGTGGTCGAACGAGGACACGGCGATGGACGCTCGGGTTCGACACTCTGTGTCAAAGAAGCAGGGAGGAATATATATAAGAATATATAATAGAGAGACGTCAGAGCGTCATTAGTATATCCCTAAAAACCCAGTGGTGGAAGTGCATTTACTTACAAGTACAGTTTTTTTAATATTTTTTTTTACTGGAGTATTTCCAATTTTCAATACTTACTTCTACTTCACCAAATCGCAGAGGCAAAAATTGTACTTTTACTCCACTTTTCCATTTGAAAACTTTGGTTCCTATAGTTACTTTGTAGATTTGTATTCTAACAAAACATACAGTAACCGTCGTCAGCCCTACCTGTATATACATTTCGGCCATTTGAAAATAGCCAATCTACAAGTTCACAATGCGTCGCGACTCGCATCACAACGCATTGTGAGCTTGCAGATCAGCCATTTTCAAAAGATGTTTATACATTTTGAAATGCGATATTCTGCATAATTAGTACTAACTTTGGTACTTTAAGTATTTTTTTTATGCCAATACCTTTACTCAAATATTCCAGACTTTTACTTGTAACACAGTACTTCCACATTGCAGTATTGATACTTAAAATATTTGAGTACTTTTTCCATAACTGCCAAACACCTCACAATGGAAAGCATGAAAAAATGAAAAAAGAAACTGAAAAAGATCAATCACACCGGAAGCCAACATTACATCCCTCACCCTGGCTTCCTGTGTGGTTGATTGATATAACATTATTATTGGGGGGAATGAAAATGTAATTATTTTAAAATATCTTTACAGTACATTTTATTTAAAAACGTTCCCTTTCTGCTAAGCAGCGAGCAAGTATATGCTTAGATGATTTAGATTCATATAAGGTCAAATCCGAGCGACTGTAAAGACGAAACGGAATTGGGGAGGAGGCTTTATCGCTTGATCTTTGTCAGAGTTTCTGTGCTCCAGACTCTATGACGGAAGCATCTGAAAATTGTGGGAGGCAACAGTCTGGCTCACGAGACAAGGGGCAATCAGAGTCACTTAAGCTGTTTAGAGAACAGGTTTTCAGCTGCTCCATGAAGTCATGACGAGGCCTGGACTGGCAACTTGACACACCGGGCGTATGTCCGGCACCCCGTCTTAGGATCACTACAGTAATTATCAGAACACGGAGGGATGTTTTTCAGTAAAAGTGGTGGTGTTGGGGCTTGATTTTTCAGATGGGGGTCCGTGGCCAAACACATATTTCAATATATTTTTCAGATGGGGATCGGTGGCCAAACACATATTTCAATATATTTTTCAGATGGGCGTCCGTGGCCAAACACATATTTCAATATATTTTTCAGATGGGGGTCCGTGGCCAAACACATATTTCAATATATTTTTCAGATGGGGGTCCGTGGCCAAACACATATTTCAATATATTTTTCAGATGGGGGTCCGTGGCCAAATGCATATTTCAATATATTTTTCAGATGGGCGTCCGTGGCCAAACACATATTTCAATATATTTCTCAGATGGGGGTCCGTGGTCAAACACATATTTCAATATATTTTTCAGATGGGGATCGGTGGCCAAACACATATTTCAATATATTTTTCAGATGGGGATCGGTGGCCAAACACATATTTCAATATATTTTTCAGATGGGGGTCCGTGGTCAAACACATATTTCAATATATTTTTCAGATGGGGGTCCGTGGTCAAACACATATTTCAATATATTTTTCAGATGGGCGTCCGTGGTCAAACACATATTTCAATATATTTTTCAGATGGGCGTCCGTGGTCAAACACATATTTCAATATATTTTTCAGATGGGCGTCTGTGGCCAAATGCATATTTCAATTTGGAGGTCCTTGACAATGAAAATGTGTGGGAACCACTGGCTTACCCGAGCCCTTCATGATGTAGTCGATGGCTCTGTCACTGATGGCTGCATCGCTGGGCTTGATGTCCATGAAGGGTTTACTACCGATCCCCATGGAAACCATCTCCTGCATGCGCAACTCTGTAGTATTAGAAACACATGTATCCTTTAGTGCACCGTTTCTCAAACACTGGGTCACGTCGCGGACATTAATTAACCTAAAGATATTAAAAGGTTTAGACAAAAAAAATCACAACCTTTCAGCAGATTTTGTAATGTGTATCAACTTTTTCATGAATTTTTCGAAAAATCTGTAGGAGTACTGTCCAAAAATATGTTTTGCAAAAATCGACCTCCTGGTGGCGCTATAACAGACCCATGTTGCCAGAGTTCTGCCCTGGCATCCAGTTAGTGTGTGTGTGCACAGTTTTGCTGAAAGCAAGCCAACGGTGCCAGAGATAGCTGATAACAGACAGAATGACGGACGGCAAACGGACAGGCAAACTTTGGAAGCCAATATGAAATAATATGAAAAATACGGACGGACGGACGGACGGTCAGGGTGCAAAACAGTCTCTGATTGATTGATAGATAGATTGTAGACCACTGTTTAATGCACCGAAATACACAACATCCAACTGTAGTTAACTACTGCTTTAATGCACCGAGGCTAGTAAAATACACAACATCCAACTGTAGTTAACTACTGCTTTAATGCACCGAGGCCAGTAAAATACACAACATCCAACTGTAGTTAACTACTGCTTTAATGCACCGAGGCTAGTAAAATACACAAGATCCAACTGTAGTTAACTACTGCTTTAATGCACCGAGGCCAGTAAAATACACAACATCCAACTGTAGTTAACTACTGCTTTAATGCACCGAGGCCAGTAAAATACACAAGATCCAACTGTAGTTAACTACTGCTTTAATGCACCGAGGCCAGTAAAATACACAAGATCCAACTGTAGTTAACTACTGCTTTAATGCACCGAGGCTAGTAAAATACACAAGATCCAACTGTAGTTAACTACTGCTTTAATGCACCGAGGCCAGTAAAATACACAAGACCCAACTGTAGTTAACTACTGCTTTAATGCACCGAGGCCAGTAAAATACACAACATCCAACTGTAGTTATTGTCTCCACCAGGCCGAAGGCATGGGGAGAGAGTATGTTTTGCACTCCGTCCGTGTGTCCGTCCGTCCGTGTGTGTGTCCGTCCGTCCTTCCTTCCGTCCGTCTGTGTACAGCTAATCTCCGGCACCGTTAATCCGGCCGATGCCAAACTTTGCACACACACTCCCTGGATGCCAACGATGAACCTCTGCCCCACATTTTCCAGAACGGCCAGTTATAGCGCCACCATGAGGCAGCTTTTCACATTCTTTACCTACAACTGCACCGATCTGCGTGAAACGTTGCATGCACACTCCCTAGAGGCCAAGGACAAACCTTTGACCTGCATTTTCCGCATCTGCCTTTTATAGCGCCACCAGGAGGCCGACTTTTGTAAAACACATTTTTTGATATTACTCCTCCAGATTCTGTCCAAAAATCTCACAAATCGTTACACAGTATCTCTATGGTCATGTGCTCAAGTCGGATCTGTCCGATATTTCATATTCCATCCTCATTGGCTATAATTGGCTTTCACAGTTTGCAAGATTGCCCCGTTTTGAACAATAGCCTCAAATCATGAACGCAGCATGCAATTTACGTGAAATCTTTCACACTTTTTCTTACTAGGCTGAGGAATATATCCCACCCTTTTCACATTGGCCTGTTATAGCGCCACCAACAGGTTGATTTTTGCAAAACACATTTTTGGAACAAAATGCCTCAAATCATCAAAAAAATAAAAAAAAACATCCTCCTAAACATTTTGCCAAACATTCACACACACTCCTATCCTCCTGGTGGAGACCTGTGCCCGGAAGGGCACTTTTTCTAGTTAACTACTGCTTTAATGCACCGAGGCTAGTAAAATACACAAGATCCAACTGTAGTTAACTACTGCTTTAATGCACCGAGGCCAGTAAAATACACAAGATCCAACTGCAGTTGTCTCCACCAGGCCGAAGGCATGGGGAGAGAGTATGTTTTGCACTCCGTCCGTGTGTGTGTGTGTCCGTCCGTCCGTGTGTGTGTGTGTGTCCGTCCGTCCGTCCTTCCTTCCGTCCGTCTGTGTACAGCTAATCTCCGGCACCGTTAACCCGGCCGATGCCAAACTTTGCACACACACTCCCTGGATGCCAACGATGAACCTCTGCCCCACATTTTCCAGAACGGCCTGTTATAGCGCCACCATGAGGCAGCTTTTCACATGTTTTACCTAAAACTGCACCGATCTGCGTGAAACGTTGCATGCACACTCCCTAGAGGCCAAGGACAAACCTTTGACCTGCATTTTCTGCATCTGCCTTTTATAGCGCCACCAGGAGGCCGACTTTTGTAAAACACATTTTTTGATATTACTCCTCCAGATTCTGTCCAAAAATCTCACAAATCGTTACACAGTATCTCTATGGTCATGTGCTCAAGTCGGATCTGTCTGATATTTCATATTCCATCCTAATTGGCTATAATTGGCTTTCACAGTTTGCAAGATTGCCCCGTTTTGAACAATAGCCTCAAATCATGAACGCAGCATGCAATTTACGTGAAATCTTTCACACATTTTCTTACTAGGCTGAGGAATATATCCCACCCTTTTCACATTGGCCTGTTATAGCGCCACCAACAGGTTGATTTTTGCAAAACACATTTTTGGAACAACATGCCTCAAATCATCCAATTGCCATCAAAGGCGTATGAAGAAATGGCAATCGGTACACATGATCTCTGTAGTCATGTGATCAAGACGAGTCTGTTGGATTTCTCAGATTGTACACTGATTGGCTAAGATTGCCTTCCAAAGTTTTCAGGAGTGGCCCGTTTTGTACAAAATGCTGCACATGTCCTGCTCATCCAGAATTCTATCCTCAGAGATGCTATGAGTGATCTGGCTCTGCATTTCCTCAACAAAATGAAGAAAATTGTTGCAAAAACAAATTAAAAAAAACATCCTCCTAAACATTTTGCCAAACATCACACACACTCCTATCCTCCTGGTGGAGACCTGTGCCCGGAAGGGCACTTTTTCTAGTTAACTACTGCTTTAATGCACCGAGGCCAGTAAAATACACAACATCCAACTGTAGTTAACTACTGCTTTAATGCACCGAGGCTAGTAAAATACACAAGATCCAACTGTAGTTAACTACTGCTTTAATGCACCGAGGCCCGTAAAATACACAAGATCCAACTGTAGTTAACTACTGCTTTAATGCACCGAGGCCAGTAAAATACACAACATCCAACTGTAGTTAACTACTGCTTTAATGCACCGAGGCCAGTAAAATACACAAGATCCAACTGTAGTTAACTACTGCTTTAATGCACCGAGGCCAGTAAAATACACAACATCCAACTGTAGTTAACTACTGCTTTAATGCACCGAGGCTAGTAAAATACACAACATCCAACTGTAGTTAACTACTGCTTTAATGCACCGAGGCTAGTAAAATACACAAGATCCAACTGTAGTTAACTACTGCTTTAATGCACCGAGGCCAGTAAAATACACAAGATCCAACTGTAGTTAACTACTGCTTTAATGCACCGAGGCCAGTAAAATACACAAGATCCAACTGTAGTTAACTACTGCTTTAATGCACCGAGGCCAGTAAAATACACAACATCCAACTGTAGTTAACTACTGCTTTAATGCACCGAGGCCAGTAAAATACACAACATCCAACTGTAGTTAACTACTGCTTTAATGCACCGAGGCCAGTAAAATACACAAGATCCAACTGTAGTTAACTACTGCTTTAATGCACCGAGGCTAGTAAAATACACAAGATCCAACTGTAGTTAACTACTGCTTTAATGCACCGAGGCTAGTAAAATACACAAGATCCAACTGTAGTTAACTACTGCTTTAATGCACCGAGGCCAGTAAAATACACAAGATCCAACTGTAGTCAACTACTGCTTTAATGCACTGAGGCTAGTAAAATACACAACATCCAACTGTAGTTAACTACTGCTTTAATGCACCGAGGCCAGTAAAATACACAACATCCAACTGTAGTTAACTACTGCTTTAATGCACCGAGGCTAGTAAAATACACAACATCCAACTGTAGTTAACTACTGCTTTAATGCACCGAGGCTAGTAAAATACACACCATCCAACTGTAGTTAACTACTGCTTTAATGCACCGAGGCTAGTAAAATACACAAGATCCAACTGTAGTTAACTACTGCTTTAATGCACCGAGGCCAGTAAAATACACACCATCCAACTGTAGTTAACTACTGCTTTAATGCACCGAGGCCAGTAAAATACACAAGATCCAACTGTAGTTAACTACTGCTTTAATGCACCGAGGCTAGTAAAATACACAACATCCAACTGTAGTTAACTACTGCTTTAATGCACCGAGGCCAGTAAAATACACAACATCCAACTGTAGTTAACTACTGCTTTAATGCACCGAGGCTAGTAAAATACACAACATCCAACTGTAGTTAACTACTGCTTTAATGCACCGAGGCTAGTAAAATACACAACATCCAACTGTAGTTAACTACTGCTTTAATGCACTGAGGCTAGTAAAATACACAAGATCCAACTGTAGTTAACTACTGCTTTAATGCACCGAGGCCAGTAAAATACACAAGATCCAACTGTAGTTAACTACTGCTTTAATGCACCGAGGCTAGTAAAATACACACCATCCAACTGTAGTTAACTACTGCTTTAATGCACCGAGGCTAGTAAAATACACACCATCCAACTGTAGTTAACTACTGCTTTAATGCACCGAGGCTAGTAAAATACACACCATCCAACTGTAGTTAACTACTGCTTTAATGCACCGAGGCTAGTAAAATACACAACATCCAACTGTAGTTAACTACTGCTTTAATGCACCGAGGCCAGTAAAATACACAAGATCCAACTGTAGTTAACTACTGCTTTAATGCACCGAGGCTAGTAAAATACACACCATCCAACTGTAGTTAACTACTGCTTTAATGCACCGAGGCTAGTAAAATACACACCATCCAACTGTAGTTAACTACTGCTTTAATGCACCGAGGCTAGTAAAATACACAACATCCAACTGTAGTTAACTACTGCTTTAATGCACCGAGGCCAGTAAAATACACAAGATCCAACTGTAGTTAACTACTGCTTTAATGCACCGAGGCCAGTAAAATACACAACATCCAACTGTAGTTAACTACTGCTTTAATGCACCGAGGCTAGTAAAATACACAACATCCAACTGTAGTTAACTACTGCTTTAATGCACCGAGGCCAGTAAAATACACAAGATCCAACTGTAGTTAACTACTGCTTTAATGCACCGAGGCCAGTAAAATACACAAGATCCAATTGTAGTTAACTACTGCTTTAATGCACCGAGGCCAGTAAAATACACAAGATCCAACTGTAGTTAACTACTGCTTTAATGCACCGAGGCCAGTAAAATACACAAGATCCAACTGTAGTTAACTACTGCTTTAATGCACCGAGGCCAGTAAAATACACAAGATCCAATTGTAGTTAACTACTGCTTTAATGCACCGAGGCCAGTAAAATACACAAGATCCAACTGTAGTTAACTACTGCTTTAATGCACCGAGGCCAGTAAAATACACAAGATCCAACTGTAGTTAACTACTGCTTTAATGCACCGAGGCCAGTAAAATACACAACATCCAACTGTAGTTAACTACTGCTTTAATGCACCGAGGCCAGTAAAATACACAAGATCCAACTGTAGTTAACTACTGCTTTAATGCACCGAGGCTAGTAAAATACACAAGATCCAATTGTAGTTAACTACTGCTTTAATGCACCGAGGCCAGTAAAATACACAACATCCAACTGTAGTTAACTACTGCTTTAATGCACCGAGGCTAGTAATATACACAAGATCCAACTGTAGTTAACTACTGCTTTAATGCACCGAGGCCAGTAAAATACACAAGATCCAACTGTAGTTTCTGATGTGAAAAAAAGGTTTAGCGTTGAATCGATTAGAAAACAGGGATGACAGGCACTCGGGTGGCACAGTGGTATAGTCCCTACCCACCACCACCACGGAGGTTGTGGGTTCGAATCCACCAAATGAATTGGCATAACGACTACATTTGGGATAAAAAGGGGATAAAAATAACTTTATTTTAATTCTTCATTCCTTGTAAACTGTAAGCAGCCATCCAAGTCAAAGTCCTTGCATGGGCAAATGTACTTGGCTGCTAAATTGAATCTGACCATGATCAATGATCATGATTACTGTCAAAGAAATCACAGTAAAACTAACATTCCAATGTGCAGTAGGAACTGAAGACGTTTCTCACCCCTGTTTCTGAGCGCCTGCCTCCAGAGGATCTTTCCAATAATGGCGGTCCACACGGCCTTCACCTCCGCAGAACTGGCCTGGAGGATGAACGTGTCCTGAGACTTCCTCCGACGGAACCAGATCTCAAAACGCAGGCCGCTGTCGCCCACGTTCTCTGTCATACCTATCTCTGCCGTCTGAGGAGAGAAAATGTACTTCAAATACACAAATGGTTGCGTTCTGTTTGAGAAAACGATCATTCAGCGTGCAGAAAAGAGGACATAAAACAGGAACCTCTTTTGTTTATACCAACATTCACACCTTGTAAGACTGTTTGTAGATGTAGAAGTCATATCCTCCCTCGATCTTTTTGGTCTTGCTGAAGAGGATGAGGTCTTCAAACAAGAAGACGTGACGAAGGTATTTCCTGCGGCCACACCAGACAATGAACTCATCCTGACAGCGGAGTTGACCCTGCTCTTTCAGGTTCACCTGGGGAGGAAACGAGGGGCGCATGCATGCGTCAGAGAGAACAATGGCCTGACCCTCAACTGTACAACACATACAACACGCGATGATTGCCTTCTTGTCATTGCGCAGAGACATGCCATAGCAATCCTACATGACATTCAGCCTTTTGGGAGGATAATAACTGTTCCCTAGGGGGACGCAATCACTTTTAAACTGACACCATAATTTTGTGTTGTCAATCAAGTAAGGAACAGATACATTATAAAAAAAAAAAAGGAAAATAAATGGTGGATTTATATAGCGCTTTATGCAAAGCTGGATACATATATTGTGCATTACATTCACCCATTCATACACCGATGGCGGAGGAAACCAACCTGCTCATCGGCAGCAATTAGGGGTTCATAGTCTTGCTCAAGGACACTTCGACAGCCCGGGATCGAACAGGGAACCTCACAGTTGCCATCCGACCACTCTGCCGCCATTCTACCCCTGAGCCACTGCAGCCCACTAGAATTATTCCTCTATTAAAGTCCTTCTTTGTCAGAACACCATGGTTCTCAAATCTTCATTTCCGGGTTCCCAGCCTGGAGTGGAGACCACCATTGTAACGATCGGCTATTATTAGCGTTAGCTCACGCTGTTTATCTTTCGGCAGAAAGTTAACATGTTGGGACTCGACACAAAATCACAAATGACATCTAAACCTCGTATGGATGACGATCACCAAGGACAGTGCTCGTATTTTCAGAGTTGAAGAGAGTTGAAGTTCAAGGCATTGAAAATCCTACTTTGGTAAATGGGGGGGCCGTGTGCAAAGATCCTGGTGCTGGGGGTGACGGAGGCGTTGTTTAACCAATGTTAAAAGCTGATTTTCGGCTCAACCGCTTCATATATGGTGTAAACTAAAGGATATGTACATTGCTGGCAGATAACGTCCCATAGGCGGGGGGTACGAATATGTACATAGATGGCAAAAAAAAGAGTTGCCGTAACAGTTTGAGAACCACACAAGTTGATGATGTGGTACAGTAGTTTCAGTGGTGATGGCCGTGCCGTGCACTCAGTGTCACCGAGTTGAATGCAGATGGCATGGGAATGAGTTCAAATGTATTTATATCTTTTATATTTTTTATCCCACGATTTTGTAACCCATTTTTCACCCCTGTGTCAATTATCTAATGTGATCCTGGGCTCTACACACCCTCTGCCAACCTGGGGAGAGCAACGGACTTGAACTCATGCTTCCTTCATGCAGTTGTTCCTTGGGGGGAGTTTCCCTGGTTCCCTAGCGTGTGAAAGGAACACGTTATTCCAACCAGTTCCTTTCCCCTCCATCAGGCACCCCGGCTGGCCAGGGGGAGGCAGTTTGGAGACCAGGATTACTGCATGTTTTTTGTGAGGGTACACGGGGAGAACATGTAAACTCCACACAGAAAGGCCCTTTCGCCAACCCTGCCTCGGGTATGGGCATTGATGACGCGGAGGAGAGAACACGCCGCCAGCACCCACAGCGTCCCCAGCGGGAATTGAACCCCGAAAAAAAATATTTTTAAACGATAATTACCACAATACCGTCGGTAAGGGGGAGGGTGATTACCGCGGTAACATAAACCCCATACCGCCCCATGAGCCCTAGTGCGTGCGTGCCCACGTGCCCTACTGTACATACATCACAGCCCTGGATGGCGTCCATGGCCAGCAGGTCGTTGCCATGGCGAAGCTGAAACTTGACCATCTCCTCGGCGGTGCGGAGGTCACTGAGCTCCTGCTCCTGTGATTGGCTGCACTCCTTG
Source organism: Electrona antarctica (assembly GCF_951216825.1). Classification (NCBI taxonomy): domain Eukaryota; kingdom Metazoa; phylum Chordata; class Actinopteri; order Myctophiformes; family Myctophidae; genus Electrona; species Electrona antarctica. Next base: position 46,354,739 of record NC_136811.1, on the reverse strand, counting down.
ATGAGGTCCTTCAGCAGCAGCGCGTACTTACTCATCCTCTGGATGGGCTTCAGCAGGTAGGACGCCACGTCCATCTTGTCTCCCAGCTCCAGCTGCTTGTTCTGGAGGGGAGAGAGAGAGGATTTATATTAGTAGCTGAGCTGCGAATATATTTCATAGCAAGTATTCTATCAATTTGTTGCTGTGCGGCAGAAACCGCTTATCTCCATATTTTAACTTTTTGTGGGGTTTTCTTCCGTAAATGAATGCCCTACTTGATTATACTACACCGGATTCAAATTCAAAATGGATACTTTACACAGTCTGCAGCGTCACACAAAACTATCTATTTTGAATTTTGGATGTATTTGTATGTTTGGTTTGTATGTAATGTCCTATAGTCTTTTCTTTTTCATGCATGTTTGTTTACACACAAGAAAGAAATTCAATAAAACAGACATTACGACAGGAAAGAGGTGGTAGATGAATGATCGACATGTGACACAAAACACATGTCTGGCCAATCAGACAGCAGAGTGGAGGAGAGAGAGATGGACAGGGGTACAATGTATTCAAATTATTTATACATTTATTAAATATTTACTGGTTTTGCTACGTGCCAGTGATTAATTTATTCTGCATTTCACACGGATTGCATTTGCTGTTCCAGCTATGGGAGAGATAAGCGGAGCCATTTCACATGCAGACGCACCTTAAAGAACTCGTTCCCATGGCTGCTGAGCAGGGCATCCGACTGCGGCTTATTCTTGCTGTACAGAGCATACATTCCAAACTGATCCTCCTGCACACAAGAATAACAAGTTACAACACAGACTACAGTAAAACGCACACACGCACGCACGCAAGCATGCACGCACACACGCACGCACGCACGCACGCACACGCGCACGCACACACACACACACACACACACACACACACACACACACACACACACACACACACACACACGTACACGTACACACACGTACACACATTTGGGCATGCTCTGTCACACACTGTGCAGTGGTGGAAAAAAGTACTCACATATTTTTTAAGTATCAATACAGCAATGTGGAACTAACTACTCCGTTACAATTAAATGTCCAGAATTTACTTGAGTAAAAGTACAAAATGATTACATCAAAACGTACTGAAAGTACAAAAAGTAAAAAGTATTCATCATGCAGAATGACCTGTTTCAAGTTTTCAAATGTATTAAAATCTTTTGAAAATAGCAGATCTACAAGCTCACAATGCATGGCATCGCCGCGCATTGTAAGTTTGTAGATCTGCTATTTTCAAATGGCCGAAATGTATGTAGGGCTGACATTTGTTTTGTTGTTGTTGTTTTGTAATAATAATCAAAATCTACAACTAACGAACTATGAGTTTTCAAATAATAAAAGTAAAAGTACAATATTTGCCTCTGAAATGTAGTGGAGTAGAAGTCAAAGTTTTTAAATAGCTCCAGTAAAGTAAAAGTACCTAAAAATTGTACTCAAGTACAGTACTTAAATGTACTTAGTTACTTTCCACCACTGACAGTGTGAAGCGTTCAGCATGGTGGGTTGACGAGAGGTTCTCCTCGTGCTAGTTTCCCAGCCAGGGTTCATCATTATGTCCGTTCACGGACAAATGTGTCCGTGGCAAAGAAATGTATATAGGGCTGAAGTGGTGGTTTTGTGATAATAATAATCAAAATCTAAAAAAAAGAAATCGTGAAAATGTGGTGCAAATCTTTGAATGTACTGTATATTCTTCCAGAGCGAACGTTTTTAACTCAAATCTTTGCTTCTGCGGGGTCCCTGGAACAACATAATTTCTAAACTAAAATATTTGTAGTGGCGCAACATTGTTGTAACTTGGACTGAGGCCGATTCTAAAAATGCCTTCTAAATACTGATAAGTTTTCTGAAAAAAAAATATTTATATAGCAGCATCACATTTTTAAATCTTTTGAATACTGTACAGAACCCCAAGAGGGTTCCCGTCCAGAAGGGTTAGAAGTTAGAACACCAAAAGGGGTTCCCGCCCAGAATGGGTTAAGTACAGCAATTGAGAGTAAAAGTACTTAATTACTTATTTACTTTACACCACTGGTGAGTTGTGAAATGCAGTACACGCCTGTGTGTGTGTCTCTGTGGTGTGCCAGAAGAACACACCAAGCTGACTTGTCCTGACAATTACAAACTATTGTACGTCTCAAGTGCAATGTTGTGCTTTATTGTTACATCTTGTGTACAGGTACATAAGAGTAAAACTTTATTGTTGCATCTTTTTACTCAAGTACATTTTGATTACTGGACTTTTAATACAGAGTACCGGTATTCCTGCATTGCAGTATTGATACTTTTCCCCCACCACTGCGAACTCACGTGTCTCAAGAAGCAGCCGCTGACGGACAGCGGGGAGTGCGCGCACGCCTCCAGCTCCTTCAGGAAGTGGCGGCTGTGGAAGTCGCCCAGCTTCTCCACGTTCCCGAAAATAACGCCGCGCTTCCCCCGCAGGTCCTGCGGCAGGTCCGGCCGCTGCATCTCGGGGAAGTAGTGCTCCACGATGTAGCCGAGTGACCGCACGTAATCCCTCTCGGTGGCGATCATCTCGTCCATGATGTGCTGGACCTTGCCGCTGCGGCAGAAAGAAAACAGATATTGTCAGTGGTGAAAAGTAACCGAGTACGTTTACTTAGGTGCTGCACTTAAGTACAATTTTGAGGTATTTATACTTTACTGGAGTATTTTCCCATTTCCAATATTTTGACTTCTACTCCACTACATCTCATAGGCAAATATTGTACTTTTACTAATCGGGCGAAAAATGGATAGAAAAACAATGAAAATAATCCTTATTTGCAGCCCTATTAATAAGGTATCAAAATTAAAAAGGGTCGTGGAACATTCAAAGGCCCGGATCCAAGAAATCCTTTAATTAATACATTATTATGCAATGTTGTAATGAAGATATATAATGGGCTCCATCTTGCGCCACCCTTTAAAATAGTCCAACTAGCCGATCTACATCTACACGTTGTGAGCATGGCAAATAAGTTTAGGGATAAGGGTTAAGGGGTAGCGCAAGATATAGCCCTATAGTGTGGCTTACATTACCCGTGCGTGTGTGCGTGCGTGCGTGCGTGCGAGCGTGCTCAGGTCTGTCTTCTCCAAGGCCCAGGGACATTTTAAAGTTCAGTTTTAGCGTGCACGGCCCTAATCTGGTGCGGGTCCTCAACCCCCACCAGTGTTCATTTTGACAGCAAATTATGATTTAGTCTTAGTCGTTTGAGTAACACACCATTTAGCTTTAGTCATCTTTTAGTCATCTTTTTGCTTCAATATAGTCACCTTTTTGCTTTTTACAGTAATGACTCATAAATCACACTGCACTGTCACAACTTCACTCCAGCCAGTGTGCATTCTCGTATTTCGATTTCCTCTACATAGCAGGGTAATAGGACTGTGCTAGACTTTAGACCACGTCAGAGCTGGTGCAGTATAAAGCGGCGAAAGCGCAATTGCTTTTGACTCTTCTGTCTGTCTGTGTATGTAAGATAGTGTTGCACCAGAGTCTCACCTCATTTTAAGACCAACAATCATGTATGATTTATACAATGTGGGCACTGGCTGGGCGTTAAAATGATAACTCCACCAGTTGGAAAATAGCAATGATAATTGCACTGATCCTTAAGCCGTGTGGATTCACTCCTCTTGTATAATTTGAAAAGTGTCACTTGAGTGGCATTATTTCTATGTTTTTTTGTTTTATTTCGTTTTTTGCTTAGTTATTTGTAGTTCAAAGACAGGTTAGAGAGAGGGTATGCTACAGTATGTGATACAGACAATGACAGACAGACTATGAACCCATAACGTCATTGTCTAGGTCTGTGTCTATGTGGTACGTATGCTCACAATCTCTCACATTTGGGTAATCTTTTAAAAAGCGGGTTGAACCCAAACCAAGTTACTTCACTGAATGAGCCCAACCAAGGCACAGTTCACACATGCACTGAACTGCACTGAACTGTCTGAGTGTTCATTTTGACAGCAAATTATGATTTAGTCCCATTTACTGTAGCTTTAGTCCTATTTTAGTCATCTGAAATTGTTTGGTCTTAGTCTAGTCTTAGTCAACAAAATGACCACTGCCCCCCCACCTGCTCTGTTTGTTGCCATCTCCGTCGGCATGTCTGCCGTGCGTCCTGCAGGGCGTGGACATGCTGCGGCTCCGCCCCAGGGCGGGGCTCAAGATGTCAGGCCTTTGCAGCTTCTTCTCCGCCGACACGTTGTTGGTGACCTCCAGACCCTTGATGTACACGCCCGTGTAGCCATGATGGCCGCCGGGGCTGCCGTCCCTCGGGCTCATCTCGTAGCTCATGGTCTTCTTCATGATCTTCTTCAGTGGCTGCTTGCGGTGGTGGTGCCGTGGTGCCGCGCCACCGCACGACGACGAGTAGGCCGGCTCCGAGTGCGTCGAGGTGACGGCCGAGTCCACGGTGCAGTCGCTGTCCGTGTCGTCAAACAGCGACGTCGTCGGGCTCTGTCGGAACTTACTGACGTCGTCGCAGTCCGACGGAGGGAAGGGGAAGTGGGAGGCGGAGGAGACGGAGCCGGAGGGACTCGTGGGGAACGGGCCGTCGCCATCGGGGTCCGGCTTGCCGCCGTCCTGGCAGTTAGGGCTGCAACAATATGGACAAGATTTCATATCTCGGTTATGTATGCCAAATATTGCGATATCGATACGATATACAATATTACTACCCCCTCCCCCCATAACCCCCCCCCCCCCCACACACACACACACACACACACACACACACACACACACACACACACACACACACACACACACACACACACACACACACACACACACACACACACACACACCAACAGGAGCATGAAAGAGGGAGAAACGGAGTGATGGTTTATTTTCCGAGGGGCACATGCTAAAACAGATGAATGTTGCTGGCTTTTGAAGAGGACGATATATCGACAATATATCGATATATTGCGATACCGCTGCCTTTTTGCGATACTGATATTGTGATTAATGTGATATGTTCATACCTCGATAACGATACGATAACGATATATTGTGCAGCCTTACCCATCGGTATAAGCAGCCACGTCAGGTAAAGAGGAAACTCCGTTAGCGGCGCGCCTTTCCGCACAAGCGCTCGGCTCGTCCGCCGCACGCTCCTCCGAGGAGACTTCTCCTTCTCCTTCTTCTTCTTCTTCTTCCGCCGCTGCTGCCGCTTTGGCTAACGTCTCCTCCAGCTGCTGCTTGGTCCGCTGACACTCGAGCCACAGAGCGTTCCACTGCTGCAGCTGCCGGGGACTGTCCAGGGACAGCACCTTCTCGTTGAGAGTGCCGAAGTTGTCCGCGGAGAACTTGGAGGCCTCGGCGTGATAGTCCCGGAGGATCCGCACCACGGCGGGCGGGAGGAGGCCGACGCCGTCGCTGTCCAGGTTCAGCTGGCGGAAGTAATCCTGGCAGTGCTGCATCCACTGCCTGGCCTGTATGTGGGACGAGACAGGAGCTCTGCTTAGACCAGTAACCCTTAGACCAGTAACCCTTATGCCAGTAACCCTTAGACCAGTGCTTCTCAAACCTTTGTGGGACGAGACAGGAGCTCTGCTTAGACCAGTAACCCTTAGACCAGTAACCCTTAGACCAGTAACCCTTAGACCAGTGCTTCTCAAACCTTTGTGGGACGAGACAGGAGCTCTGCTTAGACCAGTGCTTCTCAAACCTGTTCACGTCAAGGAGCCCCAACACCCATTCCCCGCTTTTGGCGTAGATCTACGTCTTATTAATTAATCTGAGCACCCGCCATTGGCGTGGAGCTACGTCTTATGGTCTTTTGTAGTTGTTATGATCAATCATCATGTAGTAATGCTACTTACATTAGCACTGGGTCGCTAGGTGATGGTGTAAACAGCGATGGCGCGCACACACAACAACATCCGGTTACGTTTTTTGGCTCTTCAAAATGTGTTTTGTATTATTATATTTATATTATATGTATAATAATATTTAGGAGCACCATCTGAAAAGATGTTTTGCCAGTGATGCCATGGAAGATTTCAATTTGTTTAAAAAATATGATAGGCCTATACAAATGGCCGAGACACTTTTCTACACTTTTGTTCAGTTGACAATATGTCATTTTTGTTGTCACGTGTCCACATGCGACAAAGTATTACTGATGCTGCGTTCACACGAGCGGTGACCAAACTACAAAGTGACCAAGCACGGCCAGCTTCACTGCTGCTGAGCACACTGAGCAGTGAGCACACAACAGGGTATAGGGTTAAATAGCACAGGGAAGTGGTTAACAGCAACAATGAGCTTTTTATTCCATTTACGAAACGGAGCAGGAATTGTGGGGGGAGAGCTGGGGAGTGGAAATGGTGAAACAAAAACATGATTGACACTTCACTGCGTCATTGGGGTCACGAAGAAAAGTTGAAGCCAGCTCAACATTGTTTTTGCAACACGTCACACATCAGTTGGTGTCTTCATATTGCTGGCTGCCATCGAAAAAAAAAAACACAATAAGTTTCAGTAAGCTATCATTTTTTGTAAAGCCTTGTTAAAAAAAAATACAAATAAATAAAATTTAATGTATGTAATTTTGTCCAATCTGTATGGTAGAGTGTGTTAATGCAATATAACTTATACAATTGGGTGGTTTTATTTTGTCACCCTGCTCTTCCATTGAGACCTTTTTTGATTGACCTGAAGATTTAATTTATCCCCTGAGTAAGAAGGCCGGCTCTATTAGCCACCCTCCCTCCTGAGGTTGTGTAGCCTCAACTGGTTACATTAGCCAGTGGGTTCCAGCCTGCTTCGCTGCATTCCGTGTTTTGTTTTGTCACTTCGCTACTTAGTCTGGCCAGCAGGCAGAAGACTCGCATTTCATAACGTCACCTGTTACGTAGCCACGTTGTTACGTAGCCACGTTGTTACGTCATCAGCCAGCGCCACTCGGTCCATGCTTTTCTCACTGTTGAAAAAAATAGCGCCAGTTCGAGACTCGAGAGTAAAACCTACGGTAAAAAGTAAACACTCATTTGATTCAGTAGCCCAGATTCAGTAGTACAAAAAAACTGACGTCTGTGTTTAGTGAATGACACGTTCGTTGCAGTCAGAAGCCACAAGCCACGGGTCGATGCCGCCTACCTTGGAGATAGATAGGACCCTGTCCAGACTGAGTAGCGAAGTGACAAAACAAATCACTGAACGCAGCAAAGCAGGCTGGAACCCATGCAGGCTATGGATACACATACCGAGTCGTAGAACACATATAGATTGCTGAGGATGTCCAGCTGGGCTTTCCGCCTCTCCACCTGGCCCAGGATGGTGCCCAGGTGCTGTTTAAAGTCCAGCAGGGCTGAACTGGGGAGTGACTCTGGAGACTCTTTCACCAGCTGAAGTCCAATCCTCTGCTGGTGCTGTGGAGGCATAGGGAGAGATGGATAGTGTTGATTTGGACAGACATTTTGGATTTAGTTTTTAGTCACAGTCTTTTGAATACAATTTAATTTAGTTTTAGTCATCTGGAATGTTTTACTAGTGTTAGTCTAGTTTTAGTTGACTAAATCTACAGTTGATTTGGTCGACTAAAATTAATTTTAGAGGGCCTTGGTGGTGTTGTAATGGCTGGTTTTAAACTTGGTTGCATGCTGAAAATAGCCGATCTACGTACAAGCTCACAACATTTGAGTACTTTTTCCAACATCAATGACACTACTACAGTACGGTACTGCATGTGTGGGCATATATTTACCACAGACTCCTCCATGAACTGGTCCAGGCTCTGTCTCATGTCCTTCACTGTGGAGACAGACATGGTCAGGGAGTCCAGAGACACCAGCTGCTTCTCTCCTTCTATGCTGAACCACACCTTAATCTGAGAGAGAAATGGAGAGAGAGAGAGAGAGAGAGAGAGAGAGAGAGAGAGAGAGAGAGAGAGAGAGAGGAGAGAGAGAGAGAGAGAGAGAGAGAGAGAGAGAGAGAGAGGAGAGAGAGAGAGGAGAGAGAGAGAGAGAGAGAGAGAGAGAGATGAGAGATGGAGAGAGAGAGAGAGAGAGAGAGAGAGAGAGAGAGAGAGAGAGAGAGGGAGGGGAGGGAGGGAGGGAGAGAGGGAGGGAGGGAGAGAGAGGCAATATGAATATGAAAACTCTGACAGACATGTCTTGATCACATGACTACACAGATAATGGGTACTGATTTGCATGAGGTTTGGACAACATCTATAGGAGTAGTAGCAAAAAGATATAAAGATATATTGTTTTGCAATAATGGCCCTCATGGTAGCACTATAACAGGCTGTGGGGGTTCTTCCTTGGGCTTCCGGGAGTGTGCGTGCAAAGTTTCACACCAATGCTCAAAGTTTCACACCGATGCTCGACCGGTGCCCGATATTAGCTGTTCACTAGATCGGTGGTTCCCAAAGTGGGGTCCGGGGACCCCCAGGGGTCCTTGAGGGAGTTCCAGGGGGTCCCCACCTAAATGATAGTTAGGAACCAAATGGACCCTTATGGGTCTGTAACTCAGAGAGTGTACATTTGTACACACTCAGAGTTAAATTAACATTGAGGGGGCACGGTGGCACAGTTGGTAGTGCCTCACAGCTAGAAGGTCCTGGGTTCGATTCCCGCTCGGGACGCTGTGGGTGCTGGCGGCGTGTTTCCTCCTCCGCATCATCAGTGCCCATACCCGAGGTGGGGTTGGCGAAAGGGCCTTTCTGTGTGGAGTTTGCATGTTCTCCCCGTGTCCCCTAGGGTAGTAGGTACCCTCACAAAAAACATGCAGTAATCCTGGTCTCTAAACTACCTTCCCCTGGCCAGCCGGGGCGCCTGATGGAGGGGAAAGGAACTGGTTGGAATAACGTGTTCCTTCGACGCGCTAAGTCCAACTAGGGAAACTCCCCCCTGTCAGGTGTAAAGGAGCAACTTGGACACTCAGGCATGAAGGAAGCATGAGTTCAAGTCCGTTGCTCTCCCCATTTCCCCCATATATGGGGACTAGGTTGGCGGAGGGTGTGTAGAGCCCAGGATCACATTAGATCAGTGGTTCCCAAACTGTGGTGCGTGCCGTGCACCCCTTGTGGTGCCTTCTAGGGGGTGCGTGACATGAAAAGGCTAATGGTGGTGCTATGGTTTTATTTTAAATATATTAACATATTATGCCAATATATGGCAAGTATATGCAGAATATAGCCTATCCTGCATACATTAAGCCATATTCAGGTTCCTATATGTGCATAAATGTGTATTTATAGGAAATATTTATTTATTTATTATTATTATTATTATTTATTTATAGGAAATCTCTATAGCTTATGCAATTTACATTTCCATGTGGGGGGGTGCGTCAGCTATATACTGTAGGTCTGGAGGTAACAGGGGGTGCACGGCCAAAAAGGTTTGGGAACCGCTGCATTAGATAATTGACACAGGGGTGAAAAATGGGTTACAAAATCGTGGGATAAAAATTATAAAAAATAAAATAACATTGATTTTACGATACAAATTGGTTTTTGGGTGTTTGTTTTTGGCTACACAGCGCCCCTCAGGCCAGCCCTGAGTAAAACATGTGAGTAGTTTTTCCCATGTAGTTTTTTCCATGTAATGTAATGTAATATAATGTAATGTCTTAATGTAATATCTCTGCTCTCTTTTACTATAGCATAATGTAAGAAATACTGCATGTTCAGACATAAAGGTGGAACCTACCTGTTGTGTTTGCTCCTCGAACCTGCGGACGTCCAGGAGACTCTCCAAGTGTTTCTGGGACTTGTTTGAAAGAATCACAAGCTTATGGACCTCTTCGTCCACCTGGTTGTACAACACGTGCACCATGTCCACAGCATCCCTGGATTCATGAAATAAAAAATAATAATCGTGAAAAAGACGACGATCAGTATATAAATAACTAGTGTATGTCCTCTCCCTCTGCGTGTGGAAATGAGGAGATGGAGTTGTATACCACCGGTACTGGTGTGTCCTCTCACATAAGACACCAGAGTGAAATATGGACATGAGAGTATTGATTTGAGCTCACTCTTTGTGGGCACTAACAGAGGAACTTTGCGTATGCTTACTATGCTACATGCCTGTCACTTTTGGAGCAATAGAAAGCTCCTGTTGTATGATGACATTGATGAGTAAAGGGCTTTTGTGTTGTGCATTGTATATTTTAATGTATTGTGTACATTTGTAAAGTTTTTATTCATGGGTTTTCGATTATTGTTTGGACTCAATGTTTTATACAGTTGTGTCAATACAGTCACTAACTAACTAACTATGAATACACTACACTGTAAATAGTGCAGAGAATATAGTGTCCACTCACTCCATTCAATGTGGTTGGTCTGTACTGGTACATCACCTATTATATCATTCAATGTGGTTGGTCTGTACTGGTACATCACCTATTATATCATTCAATGTGGTTGGTCTGTACTGGTACATCACCTATTATATCATTCAATGTGGTTGGTCTGTACTGGTACATCACCTATTATATCATTCAATGTGGTTGGTCTGTACTGGTACATCACCTATTATATCATTCAATGTGGTTGGTCTGTACTGGTACATCACCTATTATATCATTCAATGTGGTTGGTCTGTACTGGTACATCACCTATTATATCATTCAATGTGGTTGGTCTGTACTGGTACATCACCTATTATATCATTCAATGTGGTTGGTCTGTACTGGTACATCACCTATTATATCATTCAATGTGGTTGGTCTGTACTGGTACATCACCTATTATATCATTCAATGTGGTTGGTCTGTACTGGTACATCACCTATTATATCATTCAATGTGGTTGGTCTGTACTGGTACATCACCTATTATATCATTCAATGTGGTTGGTCTGTACTGGTACATCACCTATTATATCATTCAATGTGGTTGGTCTGTACTGGTACATCACCTATTATATCATTCAATGTGGTTGGTCTGTACTGGTACATCACCTATTATATCATTCAATGTGGTTGGTCTGTACTGGTACATCACCTATTATATCATTCAATGTGGTTGGTCTGTACTGGTACATCACCTATTATATCATTCAATGTGGTTGGTCTGTACTGGTACATCACCTATTATATCATTCAATGTGGTTGGTCTGTACTGGTACATCACCTATTATATCATTCAATGTGGTTGGTCTGTACTGGTACATCACCTATTATATCATTCAATGTGGTTGGTCTGTACTGGTACATCACCTATTATATCATTCAATGTGGTTGGTCTGTACTGGTACATCACCTATTATATCATTCAATGTGGTTGGTCTGTACTGGTACATCACCTATTATATCATTCAATGTGGTTGGTCTGTACTGGTACATCACCTATTATATCATTCAATGTGGTTGGTCTGTACTGGTACATCACCTATTATATCATTCAATGTGGTTGGTCTGTACTGGTACATCACCTATTATATCATTCAATGTGGTTGGTCTGTACTGGTACATCACCTATTATATCATTCAATGTGGTTGGTCTGTACTGGTACATCACCTATTATATCATTCAATGTGGTTGGTCTGTACTGGTACATCACCTATTATATCATTCAATGTGGTTGGTCTGTACTGGTACATCACCTATTATATCATTCAATGTGGTTGGTCTGTACTGGTACATCACCTATTATATCATTCAATGTGGTTGGTCTGTACTGGTACATCACCTATTATATCATTCAATGTGGTTGGTCTGTACTGGTACATCACCTATTATATCATTCAATGTGGTTGGTCTGTACTGGTACATCACCTATTATATCATTCAATGTGGTTGGTCTGTACTGGTACATCACCTATTATATCATTCAATGTGGTTGGTCTGTACTGGTACATCACCTATTATATCATTCAATGTGGTTGGTCTGTACTGGTACATCACCTATTATATCATTCAATGTGGTTGGTCTGTACTGGTACATCACCTATTATATCATTCAATGTGGTTGGTCTGTACTGGTACATCACCTATTATATCATTCAATGTGGTTGGTCTGTACTGGTACATCACCTATTATATCATTCAATGTGGTTGGTCTGTACTGGTACATCACCTATTATATCATTCAATGTGGTTGGTCTGTACTGGTACATCACCTATTATATCATTCAATGTGGTTGGTCTGTACTGGTACATCACCTATTATATCATTCAATGTGGTTGGTCTGTACTGGTACATCACCTATTATATCATTCAATGTGGTTGGTCTGTACTGGTACATCACCTATTATATTCAATGTGGTTGGTCTGTACTGGTACATCACCTATTATATCATTCAATGTGGTTGGTCTGTACTGGTACATCACCTATTATATCATTCAATGTGGTTGGTCTGTACTGGTACATCACCTATTATATCATTCAATGTGGTTGGTCTGTACTGGTACATCACCTATTATATCATTCAATGTGGTTGGTCTGTACTGGTACATCACCTATTATATCATTCAATGTGGTTGGTCTGTACTGGTACATCACCTATTATATCATTCAATGTGGTTGGTCTGTACTGGTACATCACCTATTATATCATTCAATGTGGTTGGTCTGTACTGGTACATCACCTATTATATCATTCAATGTGGTTGGTCTGTACTGGTACATCACCTATTATATCATTCAATGTGGTTGGTCTGTACTGGTACATCACCTATTATATCGTTGCTGTCGGGCAGAAACCTCTTATCTCCATATTCTAACTTTTTGTGTGTTTTTTTGTTTGTAAATTAACGCCATACTTGATCATCCTACAGCGTCCCGCAAAAGTAGCAGATCCACAAGCTCGAAATGCAGCTTAAAGCAAAAGTGGCATTTGTTTTGCAGGTTTTTGTGTTCTACGGTATACAGTACAGTATATACATAACAGTGATTCCCAAACTGTCCTGAGGACCTTGTGTCCTCTTGTGAATCCACGTAATGAATCAGTCTGGCTAATGAGAGGCTATCCTCCTACCTGTAGTTGTAATGAATCAGTCTGGCTAATGAGAGGCTATACTCCTACCTGTAGTTGTAATGAATCAGTCTGGCTAATGAGAGGCTATACTCCTACCTGTAGTTGTAATGAATCAGTCTGGCTAATGAGAGGCTATACTCCTACCTGTAGTTGTAATGAATCAGTCTGGCTAATGAGAGGCTATACTCCTACCTGTAGTTGTAATGAATCAGTCTGGCTAATGAGAGGCTATACTCCTACCTGTAGTTGTAATGAATCAGTCTGGCTAATGAGAGGCTATACTCCTACCTGTAGTTGTAATGAATCAGTCTGGCTAATGAGAGGCTATCCTCCTACCTGTAGTTGTAATGAATCAGTCTGGCTAATGAGAGGCTATACTCCTACCTGTAGTTGTAATGAATCAGTCTGGCTAATGAGAGGCTATACTCCTACCTGTAGTTGTAATTAATCAGTCTGGCTAATGCCAGGCTATACTCCTACCTGTAGTTGTAATGAATCAGTCTGGCTAATGAGAGGCTATACTCCTACCTGTAGTTGTAATGAATCAGTCTGGCTAATGAGAGGCTATCCTCCTACCTGTAGTTGTAATGAATCAGTCTGGCTAATGAGAGGCTATACTCCTACCTGTAGTTGTAATGAATCAGTCTGGCTAATGCCAGGCTATACTCCTACCTGTAGTTGTCATTCTCACAGGGCTCTTCCTTCCTGATACGGGCCAGCACCGTCCCTCCCTCCAGTCTCAGCCGGTTCAGACGAGTGTCCTCCAGCACCAACCTCATCAGACTCTTCTGCTGTTCCATCACCTCCGATACTACCTATGATAAACACATGCACAGGCACACGCGCATGCACACACACTGTAATTAACACTGACCTTTAGTCATTCCTACTAGCCTGGTTTCCACACTGATTTGCTGCGTTCAGGGGCTACATTTCTACAACAAGGAGATGTGATAAATTAAAACGCTTGTTTTGTTTTATATATATTAAAAAAAAAGATGAACCAAATCACAGATGTTGATTGGAAATGTTTGATTGGAATGGAAAATGCCACAGTGCAATCAGTAAGGCAGCACAGAGACTATGAATGTAGAAGCTAGCAATGAAAACAGAGACATACTAATATTTACTCCAGTCAAGATATCGTTTCTGTCGGGTGGAAACCTCATTATGTCCAAAACTGTTACCTTTCAGGATTCAAATTCAAGAGCAGAAAATGTAGCAGATCGACAAGCTTGAAACCTGTCACTCCGCGCCGCGTTTCAAGCATGTAGATCTGCTACTTTTGTGTCTTTTGTGTGACACTGCAGTATGATCAAGTATGGCGTTAAGTTACGAGAAACGATAAAAAAAAAAAGTGACGATATGTAGCCAGAGGCACAGCCATTGTGCGTCAGAGAAGCATAAATCCTTTGCTCTGACCTCGGAGGTTTCCAGGTTGCCACTGTTGCTCAGCGAGGTGATAGACTCCTGGAGGGAGGAGACGGCCGCACTGCAGCTGCTGGCAAACGGCTCGATTTTCTGTAAATAAGAGAGAGAGAGAGAGAGAGAGAGAGAGATAGAGAGAGAGACATACAGTATGGGGAGTGAGAACCTTTAAGTTAGAAAACTGAAAAAATAACAGCATGTAAGATAAAAGGTAGGGTACGGGTTAAAACAAAATGTATTTCGTTAAAATGTTAAATCACTATATTCTGATATATTGCTATAAAGTGTTTGTTCAATAACAGGGGTCTCCATGTCTCTCCCACTCTTTAATAAACAGAAAATGAACAAGCACTTTATCACAATATAGAGCTTTTTAACACTTATTTAACCAAAGAAAATCACTTTATTTACCCTACCTTTGATAATGTACTAGAAATTAAGTGATGGAGAACAAACTATGAGGTGTGCAATGAGGTCCTTAGACTGGCCGACCTCTGAAATCCACATGGGAGCCAAGCCGTTATCTTATTTTGGTGGCGGCCGGTTGTTTATGTATGTTGTATCACTGTTCCATTGGGGCCCAGTTTATATATCGCTGATTGGGACAGGTCCAGGTGAGCACTGTACCTGTCTGAAGTGGATCCAGTGAGTGTGGTCGTAGTGGAATAAGGTGTACCTGTCTGAAGTGCATCCAGTGAGTGTGGTCATAGTAGAAGGAAGGTGTATACCTGTCTGAAGTGGATCCAGTGAGTGTGGTCATAGTGGAAGGTGCCGTCCAGTTCCGCCGTGAGTTGAGTGGAATCGATGTGCTTCAGTAGGGCCTTCAGAGAGGTGCACAGCTCCGTCTAGAAACCAAAGCAACACAGCCAGCCACACAGCCACACATTATGCTCTGACCTGTGGCCATTTTGAAGACGAACTTCTACTCCGTAGTATGACCGTGCCGCTTGACAGAAAGAACTGATCTCCAAGCTAAGAAAAAAGTGTTTTTTCTTTATTTTATTTTTTCTCATTTAAAAAGAAAAATGTCTGTAATTCAGTTACACTCAACGTGTTGGGAAAGTTTGAGAGCAAGAGTGTCTGTCCTGTTGTCTTTGTTTGTCTGTTCACATTTGTCACTGTTTAAATGTTTTTTGTTTTTTCTTGTTAATCACATTTATATACCTATTTTATTATGTATTGTATTGTATTTGGAACATTTACACTACCTGTCATTATTATTTATTTATTTTATATCACTTAATTACTCATTATCATTGTCAAAGATATTCTGAAGTTATGTCATATACAAAATGCCTAATAAAAACAGTATTAAAAAAAGAATTATCGCATTGCGACAACCTTGTGCTACAGTAAAATAAGCTTAACCACTTTAACCCTATTTTGTGTGCATGTGATGATTATAGAAAAAAAAAGGAAAAAAAGGTTTTTGAGTAGCTCGCTAAGTACAGTATGATGATGATGATGTACATGATGTCACAGGTACCCCAAAACCTTTTGGGTTTACTCTATCAATAATAAAGTCAG
Organism: Electrona antarctica; assembly: GCF_951216825.1. NCBI lineage: Eukaryota > Metazoa > Chordata > Actinopteri > Myctophiformes > Myctophidae > Electrona > Electrona antarctica. The sequence continues at coordinate 46,338,785 of NC_136811.1, read as the reverse complement.
GGTTAGCCACTAAAAGGAGATCAACAACCGCATGACGGGTCGCAATGTGACACACTGAGCTTTTAGATGGACGGTTGTTTCACATTTTCCTTTTCCACATTTTCAAATAAGATCAAAAATCAATTTATTTATTTACTTTTTTTAGCCATTATTAATCCAGGGAAAGTCAACTGAGCATGGATACCCTTTAACAGCAACAGCCATTCCTCATGGGCCTAGTGATGATGTAATGGTTAAGGCCCTTCCTGTTCCTAGCCTATGATCAGAGCCAGAGTCCAGCGCTATCTATCTCAATAAAGGAAAACGCTAATGTGTCGACCACTGGTTCCCAAACACCCATTTGTGGGTCACGGACACATTGTTATGTTTTTGTTTCCGAAATTTGTTTTTTAATTATTAATATTTAAAAACATATAAAAAAAAACATTCCCAAAAAAAAGCAAAACTTTTCATGAATGAAACCAAAATCCATAAATTAAAGGTAGTGAAAATAGCAGATCTACAAGCTGACAATGCGGTGCGAAGCGTTGTTTTGGGTCACGGGCTAAAACGTTTGGGAACCACTGGGTTAGACAACCCATTGTCTTTACAATGTGATTTGATTAGGAAAAGAGTAAAAGAAAAAAGAAAAGAAGTAATATCTTCTTATGCAAATGATAGTACAGTAATGCTTGGTGGGATTTTATTGGGTGTTAGTAGCTAGAGTGGGTTTTAGTTAGTTTTAGCTCTGTAACAACAGTCAACATTGTGAACAGCTGTTGACTCAAAAATTATTGCAACTGATAAACAACACTTTGATAAGAATGGAAAAAGGCTTAGATTCTCTCTCTCTCTCTCTCTCTCTCTCTCTCTCTCTCTCTCCCCCCTCTCTCTCTCTCTCTCTCTCTCTCTCTCTCTCCTCTCTCTCTCTCTCTCTCTCTCCACCGTGACCTGATAGCAGGACGGCTGCTTCTCCCATCATCACAGACATGGCTCAAGGACAGGCCAAAGAATGAATGGCCACAACGGACGGCAGTCTGTCACAGACCATGTCCTTCCTGCTGGTGGAACACTGAGATGTTATGCCACCGCGGGATGTGAAAACCACACTGTTGTTATTGTCACCGTGTGGCGCTGTTATTAAATATGACGGTAGTTATGAACTCGTTTCACATGTGATCATACCTCATTTTGGCGGTTGTATGTTACATCAGGAAGCAATAGGCAGTATATATTAGTATATTACAGCATTCGACAAGGTTTCTTCAACTATGCATGCACCTCATGGTACCACAACAGCACCTCAAAAAGGTCCTAAAAACAAGGCTCCAGACTTCCCAAAACAAACTAGTCAGGCTACTACTTGGCCTGACTCCCAGAACCCACCTCCCCCAGCTCATTTTGATAGGTTGGAAGGGCTTAGAGTTGACGACAGAGTACAGCAACTTGCAATGGGCCTGGTCTATAAGATCCGCTACACCACTAAGATACCGGTACCCATGTAGCTGTCAAAATACTTGACAATGAAGTCCACGATCACAACACCAGAGGGAGTTCAACAAACCACGTTCAACCCAGATTCGGCTCAAACAAGGGGCTAAATTCATTTCACTCCTATGCCACTAATATGTGGAACACCCTACCAACAGCCGTTAAGAAATGTGAGTCCCTAGCCTCCTTCAAAACCGCTCTCAAAGAGCACCTACAGGCGGCTACAATTCGTAACTGGCCCATGTAAAAAAGCTAGTCCCCTCCCCCTTCTATTTTTCTATACTGTACACGTTTTCCCTTTTTTCTAACAGTGTATCAGATTTTCTTTTCTCCCTTTTTTGCATAGATGTGTATATCTGTTTATAAATGTTTTTCTGAATTGAAAATGGAGGACCCTGATGTAAACAAGTCTCAGTGCTTTCTCTAGTATTACCCTCTTAGCAGTTTTTGTATTGATCTGTACCTTCCCTGAACTGTACACACTCTGCAATCTGTTAATAAAATTCAATCAATCAATTCCTCCGGAGTAATATTTCACATTTATGTTGTATCATACCAGGCATCAGGCAGGTAAATGCTACCAGAGCTGTGAAGTAGCAATTCAATTCATTAAGTCTATTACCTGTACAGTGATTTCTCTCTCAGGTTTGATGGCTGCCTCCTTGTCCACCAGGAAGAGAATGGAGTAAAGTGCATTTGGTATTAAGACCTGGGAAAACACGCACGCACACAAACACGCACTCGCACACGCACACACGCACACCCACACACACGCACACGCACACGCACACACACACACACACACACACACACATTCGTTTTTCAAATCAGTTTTAATTGAGAACAATACAATGAAAATGCACGCAGCGTTTTGCCACAAACAGCCAAACAACCCAAACTACGTATTTAAACTGAATCCTACATGTTGCGGGCAGAATTACAACTCTTAAATCAGTAAGTCATCATCATAACTGGATGATATACGTCTCTATGCTTAGAGAGGCGAGAGCTGAAGAAGACAGCCAACCCCCGACATGCAGCGTGCGGTTAAAGACAAGACAAGTGAGAACAAGTCTCTCCACGCGTGCCCCGAGGCTAGCCTTTATCACACAAAATGTAATGTCATGGAGGAGCAAGGAGTGCTTCTTTGAAAAGGAAATAGAACTTGGTCAGCGGTGAAGGAGCCAGCCAAAGTGTCAGGATAGCATTAATTACAGCGAGGGGAAACATTGCTTCATTATGGTATAAAACACAACATCAGAGAGAGAGAGAGAGAGAGAGAGAGAGAGAGAGAGAGAGAGGGAGAGAGAGTTCCCTGCTCCTTGGGCAAGTTGAAAGCTAATTACTGTGCATATTTTCCAGTGTGGGCTCACCTGGAGTTCAGACAGGGATGAGAGAAGAGCTGGACGTGGCTGCTGTCTCCTGCTGTCTATGAGGACAGTCAGGCCTTGATCACACCTCTCACTCCTAAACAACCACAATTCACAATTAATATACTAGTTTACTGTATACTAGTATACAACCTGTGGGTCGGGACCCCCAAGTAAGGTAAAAAATGATCGTCATATGCACGTTCCAATTTTTTATTTTTAAGTTCATATTGTTCTGATTATACTTAAAGGACCACTTCACCACTTTTCAACCTATCTTCATATAATAGGTCCTCACTAATAATCGTGATAAAATGGCACCATTTCTTTCTACTCGGTCTGTGTCTCATAGGAGGGCTGTGGGCAGTTCAGAGACCCGTCCACCAGTGACATCATCGATGGGGAATCCAAGCTAATAGAAACTGCAGGCTTTCTATTCCTGAAAAGTTGCAATGCGAAAATGGAAGCCATTGTTCTCACGATAATAAAAATCAAAAAATGTTTGTAAAAAAAATCGTGTTTAAAAAAAATCTGCCTAACGATGATGTCACTGGTGGACGGGTTTCTGAACTGCCCACAGCCCTCGTATGAGACACAGACCGAGTAGGAAAAAATGGTGCCATTTTATCATGATTATTAGTGAGGACCTATTATATGAAGATAGGTTGAAAAGTGGTGAAGTGGTCCTTTAAAGTTTATAACCTCCCCCCCCACCCCCCTCCCCCCCCCAATACACACATGTTGAACTGGGAACTGTACTCAGGTCAGGTGTGAAAGTTGATGAAATGTGACTTACCGTAGCGTGGAATAGTAGTATCCCAGTAAACAGGTGAGGTCTGTGGCTGTGCAGCTCTCACCTGTCCACACCCGACCCCTGGTGCACACCTGGAGCACGGACCTCCCACCGCGGTCTCGGTTTCCTGGAAGAAGAGAAGGACATGCAGCCACGGGTCAAGTCAGCAGCTCTCGTACTGACAAACCTCCTACCATAATGTCTAGTGGCGTTAACCCTCTCAGTAGGTTTATGTTTGTTTGTGTTGTGGTAACGTCCACCCAGGGACCGCAGATGTAAATTATCTCTCAGCTGCTTCATTTCACTTTTACAGCCACAGTTGAGAAATTCCAGCCAGGTGCTTGAAAAGCACCTGGACTACATTTCCACCCACCACTACTGATGACCGTAAAGACGACTTTAGTGGCGATTTTAGTGCCGACCGTCATGATTGGCTGCCTCCTAGCGACCTTACTAGGGACCTATATGATTGGCTGCCTCCAAAGCGAATGATAGTCTGAATGGCATAAAAACCCATACTCTGAACGCCGCAATGCGGAGTGAGTGGCAACAGAAACTAACAGAAGCTAATGTTATGAGCTGACTGGAGCGTAGAGGACAACCATAACAAAACACTGTGAGTGAACCAACAAAGGAACGTCGGAAACGAACGAAAACGGGCGCTACAAGAGCTTAGGGCCCTATTTTCATCTGTGCTAAACCCCTTATCCCTAAACTTCTTTGCCTTTTTTACTATTTTGAAAAACATTTTTGAATAGTTCAAATAGCCGATCTACGAGCAAGCTCACAACGTGTTGATGTAGATCGGCTAATTAATATGTTTTTCAAAATAGTAAAAAAAAAAAGAAAGGGGTTTAGCACTGATGAAAAAATAGGGCCCTCGAGAGTCATTCTTGTTTTTAATTTGAGTGAAGTAGGATGGTACGTGTGCGAGTTTCTTTGGGCTATACAACTCAGCGACAATGATGCGAGGATATTGTATGACACAGCCCTATCAGGTGTGTGTAAGATGAGAACATACTGTGTACAGACACACACACACTAAGCAGCGGGATAAACCTGCAGCCACTGATATGTCACGGTGCTGGCTCATTGCATTACCTACCGGGTAGAGCGACGGCCCCGGATGCCAGCAGCTCCTGGTTGACCTGTGATGCTAGGGTGGGGAGGCGTGAGCAGCACCAGTCTGACGGAGGACATGTGGACCCAGAGGACGGGTGGACGGCCGTCCCATTGGCTGGTTTAGGCACGTGTGAGTCCTCTCCACCGTGGCTGGGCCGCCTGGTCTCGCCGCCGATGACCACGTCATGCTGACCTGCAGACAGTGGTGGCGGAAAAAAGTACTCAAATGTTGTTGTTTTTTTTACTTGAGTAAAAGTATCAATGCTGCAATGCAGAACTGCTCCGTTAACAAGTAAAAGTCCCGGAATTCAACATTTACTTGAGTAAGTACAATATTTGGATCTGAGATGTAGTGGAGTACATGTAAATTGTATTTGAAGTTGGAAATACTCAAGTAAAGTACAAAATCCTCAACATTGTACTTAAGTACGGTACTTAAGCAAATGTACTGTGTTACTTTACACCACTACAGAAGACCAAGACAACAACATCAATGTGTAGACTAGTCAGTAATGATATACATCCTTAGTATTTAATTACATGATGATATATTACAAAATTGTTATTAAAAATATTTTCTTTTTTTTGTATTTTTGTAAATATAAGGTTTTCTTTTATATTTTTAATTTCCTGAAAAATGAACATTTTGGAGTTGGGTGGTTTCTCCCCAACAGCAGAGATATGAAAATGTACTGTACTGTACATCACTATCATGTTGGAGATTACTTTTTGTTTAACAGAACAGTGGGCATTCTACTGTTCTATTTGTATTTATTTATTTATTCATTCGTATATGAAGCTGAGCAGGGGGAATAGAGGAACAGGAAAGTGTGCAGCCCATGCAGTTACGTACTGTTAATTCTTCACAGACTGAAATGTTTACTGTAGGTACTAGTTGAGCACAGTCAGTATCATGTCGAATCTTCCTTTCACCTCAGCATTTTCTTACCTAACAGAGTCATGCCATTGACCAACACTCATTAGCGGTGAGCAAGGTGTGTTCTAGTGGCAATGAGCTCACTCTGACTCATTACGGAGACCAGGTGTTTGCTCACTGTGACTCATTGGTGGCTTCTGCAGGCTAAAACTCTGGCGTTATTAGCCTTTCCGTCTCTCTCATCCTCCTCCCTCCTTCTCTGCTCCACAACCAGCCCTCAGGGCTCTGTTTTTACAGGAATGCTGCTTCTGACATTCCCAACTGGTACCACTGTTTACTGGCTTCATCGTAACCCCGGAGGGCCAGTCCAGTAACCTGGCAGCTTTCACACGGAATATTGATTTGAAAAATATTCAGCATGGACAAGAAATATGTAGACGTTTGTGAGATTACCTGCAGGCAGACACAGGCATGATCGAATGCAAGTTCTCAGCCTGGCAGAGATAATCATCAGGAACTTTCCTTTTCTAAACAATATCATAAAGAAATATTTGTATACATGCCAGGGTTTAATGTATGAAGTCATCTTCTAGACTTGATGTCACCACTAGACTTTTCTGGCGGTGACATTGGACCATTGGGACTGGGAGTGTGCAGAGAGAGAGATGGCATTCTATGGTTCAGTATTTGACAGACACCTTCCTGGGTGTTTTCTTTTCAAAGCGTCTCTGCCTGGCCTCCTGTATTGTCCTGCCCTGTTCTGTGACGGTCACCCCTGCCAATAGGTTGAGCTCAACCTCTATTGTCTTCAAAAAGTCAATGCATTTCCTGTGTGACTGCGCGGCCGCGCTTCTGTTTGCTGCATGCTTCCTAAGTTGCTTTGTTTTCAGAGGAAGCGACAAATGTAGGGCAAAGCCTCCTGTTCATTGTGCCATGTGAAAGGCTGTTGTGTATACCATCTTAGACACTGTTTTAAACCACCAATGAGAGGCCAGAACAGCTTTAGCATGGCTTGATAGCAGGCAAACATGCATAGATGAAATGAAATCACAGAGGTTTCACACGTAAAATGTTTGCAGTCTGGCATCATGGGTTTCAATTCTGTCCTGCTTATGCCACTTATGCCTGATTTATACATTGTTCTACGACAGTGTTTAAAAGAATCTTGGCCTATAATGATATGATCGAAATAGGAATGCCAGGTTGAAAGTGGTTAAAACTCAGAGTATTGGCCTGGGCCATGGCTCAATGGTCCAGGCACCTTGGCTGGTAATCCAGTCTGGCAGTGTGCCGCGGGTTCGACTCCCGATCCCGACGGCCTTTACTGCATGTCTTCCCCCCCATCTCGCTCCCCCATTTCCTGTCAGCCTACTGTCTGTCCCTCCATAAAAAAATGTAAAAATAAAGGCGAAAACCACAAAAAAAAAAACATTTAAAAAAAAACCTCTCCTTCTCCAGAGCAAAGTGTGAATCAGTGCAGGCTGGATCTAGTGGTTCCACATGAACACAGGTAGAATTTGAAAGGCTTCTGCTGCCTTCATCCCCAAGCGCCTCAATGTTTCACAATGGAACCTTTTGTGAACGAAGCAACCCATCTGTCTGGGACCCGAGCCGCCAGACCCCCGGCCCTGTTCACACTGGAAGGTCCACCTCACTCCAGGCCATGTCACTGTGGGATACTGGGGTCTCTCAGGTCGCTCACAGGATCCTTTGTGATCACTCTTTTAAGTTCTCTGTGTGGGAAACCTGCTTTGCAAGAGCTGAAACACAATCTACACTGAGGTAATCTTTTTTTTTTTTTAAGATTTGTTTTTGGCTTTTTGTTAGTTACAAGTGAAGATAGACACTAGGAAAGAGGGGGAGACACACAGCAAAGGTCGTCATGAGCAGGACTCGAACACGCGACACGCTGTCAGGCCAGAACCTATATGTGGCATGCGCCTGGACCACTAGGCCAGCGAGCGCCCCACACCACTCAAAAAGTGAATTGATCATTTTGTTGCTGTATCTTTACTGCACGGCTGGCGTAGTGGTCATCCTGTACTCTTTGAGAGGTTTAAAATGAGCTCACTTAGTCTTGTCATCACAATTCAATACCCGGAAGAGGCTGCGCTTAACAAAATAGTGTGATTTCCCCGACAACACTTTCTCATTGGTACTTTTTTCCTGAGCTACCTGAGCAGACCAACACGAAAAGCAAAAAGCTAAACTCACGTCACAGTATAGTAAAGAAAACAGGAGTCAGCTTTCTGATTCTGAACCACGCCTGGGCTGGGGTTTAAAAAGTTGCCTGTTTCCAGGGTAGGGCCATACGTGTCCCCAGGACAAGCCAAAAAACACATGGCTATGGGCTTTTAAAAAAGCAAATCTGTCACCAGTCATACTGATAAAGCAAGCGCTTGTCAATTATGAGCAGTCTCCTGGCATCAACTCATGAGTCCAACCCCAGCCCACTGACTGACTAACCTCACCAATCATAAACAGTATAATCAGGTACTGGTGCATATTGGTAAATTGCCATTCTCAAACTGTTTTGTAATGAAAGCTGAATTTTAGGCCCTAAGGTTGTATTTGATAGGAAGAAGCCAATGTGCTCAATCAAGGCTGTTATGATTCAGCCACAGTTAGAGGAAAACAAACAACTGTTGTTAGTAAGTTCAGAGTGACAGTTGAGAATATTACCCTGCCAAGGTACGCTTGTTGCAACAAAGCCTTGTTTTATGATGAGAAAATCATAAATCCTTTTATTTTTTCCCCAAGCAACTTAACTTTGATTGCTGTCATAGTAATGTACTACAGTATATAAACAAGTCATTTCAATGAAGTTAAGCAATTTGTAGTGATTAGTGATTTTGCATAATGTATGGCATGAGGTCGAGTAGTACATCTCCACAAACCTGACTCGTCTCGGCTGCTCCTCCTCTCAGAAGCAGGGAAGGCTGTGTCCAGCTCTAGCTTCCCGAAGCGCAGCGCGTAGCCGTTGATGAGCTTCTTGGGGGAGATGTTGACCGAGCCCCCAGAGGAGGAGCGTTCCCTGTGACCCTTGACCTGGCCAGCCTTGTTAGTCCTCTCCAGGGACTTGGAGCGCCTTTCGGCCCGCCTCTCGGCGCTGCGTAGCCCCCTCTGCAGGTAGAGCAAGGGCGTGCTGGGCCGAGGGGAGTCGTCTCCGCTCAGCAGCCAGCCCCTGCCTGTGCCCCCCAGCCTGCGGGACGTGTGCTCTCTCGGAGAGTTACGGGTGTCGGCAGGGACACTGCCCGATGTCACCGCCGCCACCCTGCCCCCCGCGGTGCCGTGCTCCGGGCCCTCCTCCAGGATGGACTCGGAGCTGGAGCCCAGATGCATGGGGTTCTGCAGGGCCTCCATGTAGGACTTCCTGAACAGTCTCTTGGTCTCGAACGCTGCCGAGTCCCTGGGGTGGCGGCGCCGAGAGGGGCCCGGCTCACTCAGATCCGTGCTGAAGGACAGGGTCTTGGATACTGACCCCCTCTCCCTCCCTCCTCCCCTGTCCTCCCGCCCGATGTGTCCCGACCCATTGTCTCGGATGGCTCGGTCTGTTTTAGTGCTAGAGGTGGCCGTTTCGGCCGCTCGGAGGTTTTTATGGCCCTCCGTCGGTTCGAGTCCAGAATCCTGATGTGGGGCGGCCCGAGTGCTGACCGGGGGACCCCCATTGGGGGTCGTCGGGGGATCCGAGAAGGTGGAATCGGCTCCCTGGGAGTGCAGGGACTCCCTGGAGCTGCGGTGGCTGTCGAGGGTCCCCGTGGAGCCGCTGGTGCTGCAGGTGCTCAGGTGGCCCCTGAAGCCTCCGCCGCCCCCACTGTGGCCACGTGCCTGCATGATGGCGTCCACCGTGCTGGTGACAAACAGCGGGTTGACCACGTTCTTCCACGGCGTCCTGTACACCGCGGTGCCGGTGGTGAGCAGGCAGTTCTGTAGCGGGTGCAGATTGCTGCCGCCGCGCTCACGCGTCACATTCTGCAGGAAGTCGGCGGTGAAGACGCTGCCGTACATGCTCTCCGCGACGGGGATCTCGGCGACGGCCTGCCCGCTGGCCGACAGGCATTTTATCACCAGCTTGGCGGCCTTGCGGCCCAACGGGACGACCTGCAGGTAGAAGTCCCCTTGCCTCAGGCGCACCTTGTGCAGAGGAGCGAGCTGCAGGACCACCTTCTCGTGAATGCAGAGGGGCCAACCCTCGTGGTAGAACAGCAGGCCTCGGAACCGCACCTGGTCCGGACAAGAGAGAATGTTACATGTCAGCACATCTGTCGCTCCCAACGTTTAACATTTTAAAACCGTTTTTAATATTTAATATAATATTGTTTATGTCCCACAAACGGTTTGAGCATAAATCATCACTCTGATAAAAACCAGTCCATGTAATTTCTGTCTGGCGTCTAAAGCAGTTTTAGCTGCAGTACCACAATGTCCTGATGTGGTGGGGACGCTGTGTATGCAAATTATTTGCTCTGCCACACCCTCATCCCAGCTACTCCCCTCCCACATATTTGACTCATTATAATAAGGCTCACCCCCCCCTCCCCTCCAACAGTCCCCCCCCCCCCCCCTCTTTCATAGAGCCCGACCAATGCCAGATTTTATTTTTGGCCCAATGCTGATCCCGATTTCGGACAGTCCTAGCCCACCAATTACCAATGTTTTGCCCTAGTACTTTGTCATAGAGTACAGTACAGTGTCAGACAAAAGTAGAAACAATTGTGATCTACAAGCTACGTGATATGTGAGCTTGTAGAACTGCTATTTGTGAAAGATAATAATAATAATAATAATAATAATAATAATAATAATAATAATAATAATAATAATAATAATAATAATAATAATAATAATAATAATAATAATAATAATAATAATGTAACTGTGAGACTAAATAATAACTACAGTGGATCTATTTGGAACACATCTTCTTATTTTCCATTTTCGGAACAAACATTCCAACATTAAATATTTTCTGCTAAAGCTTTCCCCTCAACACGGATGCTCGGACCACTTCGCCCATTTTCATTGTATCTTCATATACTGTAATCGGTCCTCATTAATGGTCATTTGGCACATGGCACATTTTCTCTGTCTCTCAGAGGAGGGCTGTGCCAACCAGTGATATCAGGGTTGGTCATTTAAAAATTTCAATCATTTTTTAAATGTTCTATTAATGCAAGAACAATGGTTTCTATTTCAGCATGCTAACTTTCCAGTCAGAGAAAGGCTATAGTTTCTTTTAGCTTGGAATCCTCAACGATGATGTCATTGGTGGGCAGGTTTCTGAACTGTCCATAGCCCACCAATTAGAGTTTAGTAGACTAAAGTACATGCAAATTGTGCATTACATTTGAGAAACATTTGAGAGTGTACTCCCTTACGGGTCCATTTGATTCATTTGTACACTATCACTATCACGTTTATACACCTGTAGGGTGCATTTGGAACCCCCTCAAGGAGCCATGAGAGTCCCTGGACCGCACCTTTGAGAGCCACTGCATTCGCTGGATGCAAACCAATAAGGTTCTGGCTGGTTCTGAGCCAATAGGCGGCACCACCAGTACACCTATAGTGAAACATCTGTTTAACTTTAATAGAGACACAAGGAGCTATCACAGGACCCCACCCCCAGTGGATGAATCACTGCAGTCAAGCATCACTCTAACAGGAAGATGAAAACCTGTCTGATCAGGCCTGAGCCCTTAGCAACAACAACACAAATATTCCCCATGACTCTACTGTTATGTACAATGTCAGACAGACACTAAAAGCAAAAAAAAACAGTGCTTGAGGGTTGCCTTTTTTCCATTATTCCTTTTTCCTTTCCATTTCTTTCCCTTCGACTTCCTGCTAAAGTGATTGAGAACGTGATCCTCCAGCGAAGCCTCTCATATTGCGAGCCGTACAAAGACTGCACTGCACACCAAGCCATTCTCAGGGGCTAGGCTTAGGCGAAACTATTGCTGTATGGCTATCGTCACAGTGTAATCACAGCAGAGATGAATACAGCAGAATAAGGTTTCAGGACTTTGGACATGGAGCCCTAACCCACAGCAATCAAAGCTTGTGGGAGCCGATATTGAGTTTCAGTTTGGGCCAAAGAGGCTGAGAGCGACCACAGTTTCTCTCTGTTTGTCTATTCAGAGCATGGATGGCCTGGCTCTCAGCTTGTTTTCTGAACAACAATCAACTCTGTCCCAGTCCGTCGCTCCCCTTCGCCTACTCGGCAAAAAAGTTCCCACTCATCAGCTCTGCACTCACATTCTCTCTCTGTCTTTTCTCACAACATTTTTGTCTAATTGCTCCAACGCAGTATCTATCGGAGTGTGTAGTATTCCAGATATGACGTGTTTGGGTGGAACTAAATGGGGGTTTTGTGAAGCTTTCAACTTTATCTTCCCTTCATTTTGTCCCTCGCTGCCCTTTTCATTGCTTTTCATCTCACCTGGGACCGAAGCCAAATCTAAGTGCCAAACAGAACATCTAGCCAGCTCCGCTGTGTTCTCCAGAAAACAGCGGAGGTCAGCTACCGGACGAAAGATTAGCCTGCTTTGCCCTCTTAATAACACCAAAGCAACACAACAGGAGTCATCCATCCAGTCCTGGCCGTCTTACTTACGCACGTCTCCTGCTGGATGACCTGGAGGATTCTCTTAGCGGGGAGGAGGAAGTCGACGAGACAGCGGAGTCCGTCCCCGCGGTACTGCCTCTCCACCACACTGAACAGCTGCCAGAGCACCGTGGCAGCGGTGACGCTGAACGGAGGGTAGAGGGCCGACAAGGTGCTCTGGATGCAGTTGTCCAGAGACTCCGAGTCCTGAGGAAGAGGACAGAAGAGACAGAAGCTGGATAAAGATGGCAAATATACCGGCACATCAACATAACACATCGCCATACTTTTACGCAAATTCCGTATTGCAAACAGGCAGCAACTTTTAGACAGCCTTGCAGTAGGAAGGTCTTGGGTCCCAGGCCAGTAACGAAATGTGTGGTCCAGGAGGGCGAGCATCTTAACCACTACTCTCCCAGTGGGTACTAGCCAGTACCTTTGAAGTCATGCTTCAAAGAAAGGTTGTTCGAGGCCACCGGTTTGCATGTATTTGTCCACATGCATGCACTATTATTCACAGTATAATGAACCATTATGCAGCCATATACTGTTTAGTGTTCACCTCTGAAGCTGGCCAAATAGTGACGCAAACATGACATCAGACAAATACGTTATAACCCGCAACGATGAACACTTGTTTTCATCATGCTGTGGTTCCCACTGACTGCACAAACAAGGGTGCACTTACACAAGCATGACCACGTAAACACAAATCTGTGACACAAGCAAGTGTAGTGAGTAGTGCTGTAGCAGTGGTTTTCAACCCTTTTCATATCCAGGCCCATTATTTTTGAGTGGTGTAAACCACTCCTACAACTGGCTTTTGTGTGCATAAAAAAATGAGCATGGTTGCTATGTTCAAAATAATTTCTGACGTAATTAAATCACACCCGGGTGAACTGGATGACCGTAGCAACCGTGGTCATTTTCTCTGCGCAGAAAAAGCCAGTTGTGAAATCACATCCGGGTGTGATTTCATTACGTCAGATCAGAGCTGATCAGGCTACATAATACCTTACCTTATTTCATTACGTCAGACATTACGTCAGACCACAGCTGATCATGCTATATAAAACCTTACACCACTCAGTTCACACGGGTGTGATTTTTTATTCTGCATTTGAGCCACGGACAACCATTTGATGAGACTTTTCTAGAATATTTACTAGAATATTTAGTTGTCGGATAAGATTTTGTCCACAATTTCATGCTGTATTGGTGTTTTAAAAGGACAGACAACAGGCAAGCGTTAATCAAAATAACATTTCTTCTACATTCTCTCTAAATGTGTAGACTTCTTGTAAATTAAGTAATGCAGATTTTTAACAATAATTTAACTCTTGAAACCAAATGGACCCTCCTGGGTCCATTTGGTTTCATTTTACACTCTCAAGAGTTAAAGGGTCCATAAGGGTCCATTTGGTTACCAACTCAGCTGGGGACCACCTGGAACCCCCCCAAGGCCCACTGGTGGTCCCCGGACCACTGGTTGAAAACCACTGATATAGAGGTTATGCGTATGCATAAAGTGAGTGGCAAATCAACCTTTCTGTTTGGATGTACAGTATGGGCTGTCAAGGCCAGAATGTAGGTTTTTGCGACTCAGTAGGTGTTCCTGAATAACTTCTGGGTATGGTGATGATGTCATGCGCATGTACCCTCCATTGTAACTTTTGATGTTTTGAGAAATAAAATATATGGATGGCCTGTTAGTAGCTTTAGCTACCCATATCTGAGTTGGGACCCTGTGCAACGTTTCTCTGTGCAACGTTTTGCCAAACTTTGTGTACCTTTTGTGTTACAGTATGTGTCACCTCACAACAGACCAGCAGAGGAGTGCCGAGTGACCCGGAGTCAAACTGTCAGGAAGCCTGAACTTCACGGGAAGTGTCGGCCATATTGGTCTTTCCATTAAAGCGAGGGGAAACACCTGGGGGGGCGGAATGTGACGTCACTGTCAGCGGACACAAACAGCAGAACTGGAAAGTCCAGACTAGACTCCAGTTTGGCAAGCCCTCCAATAACAACCATGTCACCGCTCACTCTGTCTGACCCTTAGTGGTCATTAAGCCTGATTTATAGTTAGTTGTGCTCCGGCAGCGCGCCCCACCACAAAAGTCCAGATCTGCAAGCTCACAACGCGTCGCTGTGAGATGGCGCTGTGAGCTTACAGATCTGCCATTTGTGGTGCACATGCACGGCAGGCCCGTGCTACTGACAGGGTTGTGAGTGGCACTGGTCTGGGACTCCAGTGCTCTCGGAGGATGAGGTTGACCTGCTGGTGGTGTGGTCATCGTGTTCACATGGAGTTCAGTCACCCCCACCCCCCACTCCATCTCCCGTCCTTCCCGAGTGGAACACAGCAGGGCAATGGAGGCATCTGCCTCCACAGATAGAGAGAGAGGGCTGCCAGGGAAAGTCCAGAACAACAGGACAGATAACTATGCGCGTGTGTTTGTGTGTATGTGAGGGGGAGGTTAGATCGTGGGAGGTAGGGTGTTAACTTACAGTTGATTGTCAATGCCAAGTTTTAGAATTTGCAGGACAGCGTAGCAGTAGACAGATCGTAAAAAGTAGAAGGTCAGTGTTTGTTGTTAAGGCCTCTGAGGTGCCTCTCTCCCAGGCTTTTTACTATACGTTTAAAGCCAGATTTTCTTCGGGTTAATTGCACGCTGGAGCCAACAGGGAAATTGAATGGGCGCATTGCGTTGTGAGCTTGTAGATCTGCTATTTGATTACTTCTTACTAGTAGTGAAAGTATATTTTCCCTTTAATTAATGGATTTTGTATGGAATTATGGGGGGAATTTTTGGAACATCATTTGAAATAATAGAAGAACAAAATATAGGAAAACAAAAAATACTCGCGACCCATAAAAATTGGTCCGCGACCCACACATGGGTCCCGACCCTTCAGCACCATCAATTAGCGGAGAGTGACTAGACTCAGAGTGCATCAGTACACACACACACACACACACACACACACACACACACACACACACAGACACACACACACACACACACACACACACACACACACACACACACACACACACACACACACACACACACCACGGCATCACCACCACAAGGCCCCCATTGTGCTCTCCTCCGCCTCTCTAAGCGCTGTGTACTGTACGCCCGCTGGTGCCCTGAAACGAAGAAAAAAATACGCCCACTTCCATTAGCAGCCATGCAGCCTCTCTCTCTCTCTCTCTCTCTCTCTCTCTCTCGACAAGAGACACAAAAATGTCTCTGGGCATTAGTCACTGTTGCGCCAGGGAGGAAAAGAATAACACTGGCTTTTTTATTGAGGGAAAGCTAACAATGGGAGGAAAGCGTGAGGGCTTCAGGGTTTTCGGAGCGGCCTGGAGAGTCGTTCCTCGGGTTCCCAAGGCGGAGAGGAACGGCTGCTGGGCCACAAAAGCGGCGCTTTGAAAAGCGATTAATCAGCAGAGCAGAGAGGGGTTTTTTTTGTTTGTTTGAGCTCGACTATAAATCGGCTGCTCATTCAACCTGTTGCACCGGACAGGCTGACCAGGGAGAACCCAACCTTTACAAAGTCACTGCTAAAACCAGGCAGCACAATGGTGGCTTTGAACAATGTGTACACATTCAGCATGCTGGCAATACATCGCTTCATAGGCCCCCTCCACACACACACACATGTGCACGTGCACGCGCACACGTTGCCAAGGGCCTATTCAGAAACTCACTTCACCTGGCAAGTGGGAGACATCATCTGCATGTCTCAGCACAGCCATGGAGCCGAGGCCTGAGCTATATACTGTACTTAGTTGCGCGCGGGTGACGCGTAACCAGAAATAACAGATCTACAAGTTCACAGCACGCCAGGGGTGAGATGCGCTGTGAGCGTCTAGATCTGCCATTTACGGTGTTAGCCACAACAAGCTTTAGCCACAACACCACTGCTTCCCCTCTGCTGTAAGCCACGTGTGTGTGTGTGTGTGTGTGTGTGTGTGTGTGTGTGTGTGTGTGTGTGTGTGTGTGTGTGTGTGTGTGTGTGTGTGTGTGTGTGTGTGTGTGTGTGTGTGTGTGTGTGTGTGTGTGTGTGTGTGTGTGTGTGTGTGTGTGTGTGTGTGTGTGTGTGTGTGTGTGTGTGTTTGTGTGTGTGTGTGTGTGTGTGTGTGTGTGTGTGTGTGTGTGTGTGTGTGTCTAGCCTCAGAGCCTCAACCAGGACTCAGGGCTCCGGTAGTAGACCTTTTCTCCGGTGGTGTAGGTATTTATAGCCGTCTGGTCTGGCTGTGTCAGGCAGGCTGGAGGTAAAGAGGCTGTGGCAGGCAGGCTGGAGGTAAAGAGCCAGGATGGTATTTATAGCCGTCTGGCTGTGGCAGGCAGGCTGGAGGTAAAGAGCCAGGATGGTAATTAATAGGCAGAGGATCCAGGTGGGATGCCGCTGTCCCCACAACCCCGGTTGTTTTGACAGCTGTTCCAGATGCATGCTGAACAATGCCAGTATACTAACTAACTAAGCACAGTAGAAATGACCGTTTCTCAACCAGTGGATTGGGACCCACGGGGTGGGTCACTCCCAAGATGACCTGGCAGGGTTGTGGGCGAACATTTACAGAGGAATTACCATTATCAGTAACAAAACAACTTTAGGTCCCAGTGTAAAATGAGAATTGAGTTATCTCATAGAAGCAGTCGAACGAATACTCTCAACACCAGAGTTTTCTTTTTGTGCAATTGTTGGTGTCATGATGAGTACATCCACACAGATGTTTTTTTCCACCGTGAGTAAATGCAAGAACAATATGAATGTTAAGGACTATATCAGTTATTAGATGTATATAACTAAGCAAGTCAAATACGTCATCCGTCAATAAACAAGATTGTAGACCAGATATCTCTCCTGTCACCCAATGACATATATGTGATCTGTGTCAGAGGGCATTGTGAGAAAAATAACATAAAGAGGTGGGGGGAGGGAAAAGGAGAAAGAAAGAAAGAAAGAAAGAAAGAAAGAAAGAAAGAAAGAAAGAAAGAAAGAATAGAGCAAGGGTGAAGGGGAAAGAGGTAGTCACACTCACAGGCACATTTAGTGGGTCAGGGACACAAAAGGAGTTGCGCACCAGGCGTCCAGTGAAGCATGAAGCCACCAGGGGTTTGTAACAGGAGGAGAGTCCTGGAGCCTCACGCAGACAGCTCACTAACCTAGAGCCCTGGAGCCCCACGCAGCCAGCTCACTAACCTAGAGCCCTGGAGCCTCACGCAGCCAGCTCACTAACCTAGAGCCCTGGAGCCTCACGCAGACAGCTCACTAACCTAGAGCCCTGGAGCCCCACGCAGCCAGCTCACTAACCTAGAGCCCTGGAGCCTCACGCAGCCAGCTCACTAACCTAGAGCCCTGGAGCCCCACGCAGCCAGCTCACTGCCCTGGAGCCTCACGCAGCCAGCTCACTAACCTAGAGCCCTGGAGCCCCACGCAGCCAGCTCACTAACCTAGAGCCCTGGAGCCTCACGCAGCCAGCTCACTGCCCTGGAGCCTCACGCAGCCAGCTCACTAACCTAGAGCCCTGGAGCCCCACGCAGCCAGCTCACTAACCTAGAGCCCTGGAGCCTCACGCAGCCAGCTCACTAACCTAGAGCCCTGGAGCCTCACGCAGCCAGCTCACTAACCTAGAGCCCTGGAGCCTCACGCAGCCAGCTCACTGCCCTGGAGCCTCACGCAGCCAGCTCACTAACCTAGAGCCCTGGAGCCCCACGCAGCCAGCTCACTAACCTAGAGCCCTGGAGCCTCACGCAGCCAGCTCACTAACCTAGAGCCCTGGAGCCCCACGCAGCCAGCTCACTAACCTAGAGCCCTGGAGCCTCACGCAGCCAGCTCACTAACCTAGAGCCCTGGAGCCCCACGCAGCCAGCTCACTAACCTAGAGCCCTGGAGCCCCACGCAGCCAGCTCACTAACCTAGAGCCCTGGAGCCTCACGCAGCCAGCTCACTAACCTAGAGCCCTGGAGCCTCACGCAGCCAGCTCACTAACCTAGAGCCCTGGAGCCTCACGCAGCCAGCTCACTAACCTAGAGCCCTGGAGCCTCACGCAGCCAGCTCACTAACCTAGAGCCCTGGAGCCTCACGCAGCCAGCTCACTAACCTAGAGCCCTGGAGCCTCACGCAGCCAGCTCACTAACCTAGAGCCCTGGAGCCTCACGCAGCCAGCTCACTGCCCTGGAGCCTCACGCAGCCAGCTCACTAACCTAGAGCCCTGGAGCCCCACGCAGCCAGCTCACTAACCTAGAGCCCTGGAGCCTCACGCAGCCAGCTCACTGCCCTGGAGCCTCACGCAGCCAGCTCACTAACCTAGAGCCCTGGAGCCCCACGCAGCCAGCTCACTAACCTAGAGCCCTGGAGCCTCACGCAGCCAGCTCACTAACCTAGAGCCCTGGAGCCTCACGCAGCCAGCTCACTAACCTAGAGCCCTGGAGCCTCACGCAGCCAGCTCACTGCCCTGGAGCCCCACGCAGCCAGCTCACTAACCTAGAGCCCTGGAGCCCCACGCAGCCAGCTCACTAACCTAGAGCCCTGGAGCCTCACGCAGCCAGCTCACTAACCTAGAGCCCTGGAGCCTCACGCAGCCAGCTCACTAACCTAGAGCCCTGGAGCCCCACGCAGCCAGCTCACTAACCTAGAGCCCTGGAGCCCCACGCAGCCAGCTCACTAACCTAGAGCCCTGGAGCCCCACGCAGCCAGCTCACTAACCTAGAGCCCTGGAGCCCCACGCAGCCAGCTCACTAACCTAGAGCCCTGGAGCCTCACGCAGCCAGCTCACTAACCTAGAGCCCTGGAGCCCCACGCAGCCAGCTCACTAACCTAGAGCCCTGGAGCCTCACGCAGCCAGCTCACTAACCTAGAGCCCTGGAGCCCCACGCAGCCAGCTCACTAACCTAGAGCCCTGGAGCCTCACGCAGCCAGCTCACTAACCTAGAGCCCTGGAGCCCCACGCAGCCAGCTCACTAACCTAGAGCCCTGGAGCCTCACGCAGCCAGCTCACTAACCTAGAGCCCTGGAGCCCCACGCAGCCAGCTCACTAACCTAGAGCCCTGGAGCCTCACGCAGCCAGCTCACTAACCTAGAGCCCTGGAGCCCCACGCAGCCAGCTCACTAACCTAGAGTCCTGGACTCATGGAGCCGCACACACTCCTTTTTCTGCTGGCTCGATTGCCTTCGAGTGATAAGTGACCTACTGGTCATTATCGGTTGATAGCATTCAAAACGGGTGAACCTAGACTAGTGGAGCCTCATACAGGCATTGTGAGCTTGTAGATCGGATCTTCCTCAGAGTCTGCAGGAAGATCGCAAGATCGAAATGTCAGTCCATTCTTTGTACTAGCGCCTGAATAATAAAAATCACACCTGTGTGAAGTGAGGGGTGCTCTTATCACTACAACATCTCATGAACAACTGAATTTATGCGATTGGTTGGTTCAATTTACTTTGGTGGACATTTGTCCTAATTTCTCCTTTCATTGTCAATGGCAAATATTGAGACCAAAGCTGTATATATAGGAGGGGCTAGCGCCCCTCAAAAAGGCTTAGGCCTAAACTGTCCGCTCTGCTCCAGTGTCTATCCTTTCTTCTGCAACTGTTGTCCTCTGCTCCTGTTACGCACGAGAAAGCCGTATTAGGCTTAGGCTCGCTGGTAGACTCCCTTTGTTCATTAAATTGTAACTTTAGAAATGTGCAGATATCCCGTATGCACTTAATGTTGAGTGAGAAAACAATGATGCACAGTAAGATAATCATCTGGGGATCCCCCAAAATAATATGGGAGTTTGATAACCAGTGCTAGAACCCTTGACTGGTGGAGCCCCATTCAGTCAGCTCACACAGGACCACAAAATACAATGGAAACAAGTCCCCATGACTTTGTGTTGTACTTTTAGCCTCAATGCCGTACTGTATCTTTGTACTGTTTACATTATTTATTTATATTACTTATAAAGTATTCAATCAATAACCCAATCAATCAAAAACACTCACTAACTAACCCCTGGACCGGTGGAGCCCTCACTAGCCACCGAATGCCAGGTTGAATGTTGTTGAGAATGAGAACCTATAATAAAAAACGCATTACAAGGCAAGACAATGGTTAAGCATTTGGCCTGTGAGTTACTTGCAGCATTATATTATACTGCAATGCAAAAGTGATCCAAGAATACTTCAAAGGTACTGTATATGGAATTACAACAGGACACAGAGGGTATAAAAAGGGCTTTCCTGGACAGGTGCAACAAAGAGCCTGCAGGTTGCTCAGACCTGCCCTTCTGCCAGGTGCCAAGAGCCCCACAAAGGAACCGCTGAGACCTCACTCCACTGTCCGAGCTGCTGTGTGATTCTGCCTTTTGATGTGTGCCAATAGAAATCCTACCTCACGAGAGAATGGTGGAGTACGTCCCTCTTTTTTCACTCATGAACTGATCCCATCTCTTCAAATAGGAGCTCACATCAAAACCGAACACAAATCCCCCCCCCCCCCCCCCACACCCCACCCTCTCTCCCCTCTAATTAGTACCTCTCCAGCCCACCCCCACCCCGAGGTGTTCTCCTCAACTTACTTCATAACAGATATTTATTTTAAATCCTCTATGATCACAGTCATTTCCAAGGACTTTGACCTTTGACCTTGAGCTACTTCATATTGGTTGCCTGGTACATTATGGTAAATGGTTTGCATTTCTAAATGCAGACCATGCAGAAATGCAGTTTTTTTTGCGGCTTCTGCCTTTATTTATTTTTTATTTTTTTATAGAGGGACAGACAGTAGGCTGACAGGAATTGGGGAGAGAGACGGGGGAGTGACATGCAGTAAAGGCCGTCGGGATCGGGAGTCGAACCCGCGGCACACTGCCAGGCTGGATTACCAGCCAAGGTGCCTGGACCACTGAGCCACGGCCCAGGCATGGTTTGCATTTCTAACACTGGTTCTCAAACCTTTTAAGTTCAAGGACCCCCAGTTTGGTATGTATATTACCACGGACCCCCATAACTCAGTTTACATGTAAACACTTGAAGTTGCAGATCTGTAAGGGTCCATATATGGCATTATGGTTCCTCC
This sequence comes from Electrona antarctica, assembly GCF_951216825.1. Taxonomy (NCBI): domain Eukaryota; kingdom Metazoa; phylum Chordata; class Actinopteri; order Myctophiformes; family Myctophidae; genus Electrona; species Electrona antarctica. The sequence goes on along the minus strand of NC_136811.1, from coordinate 46,317,467 downwards.
TAACTGTCATAACATAATTTCTGCTGCATGGGGACCCCTGGGTCTCTGAGACTTTGATAATCACTGATGTATACAGCATCTTTCACACTGCAGTTTGTCCATTACATACCCTGAGTCACACAATGGCAGAGGCAGTCATGTAAGGCACCAACTCGCTCATGAGGAGCAGCGTTAAGGGGCTCAGCGTCTTGCTCAAGCACCCCTTCGGCATTATGTCAAGAACACCTGGAAATTGAACCGAGAACACTCATATTCCCAGACTGTAACTGGTCTACCTCCCTGAACCACTTCTGTCCCTTTTAACTGAAGCTTATGCCGTAGTTCCACTCGTAAATCGCATCATTTGAAAGGTCTAGTACAATGTACTGTAAATGGTATTGAAACAGAGGGAGAGACAGGAACCGGGGGTGGGGGGTTGTGTCAGTGTTGTTTTGACCCAACATTCGTTTGAGGTCTCAAGCTGAGAGGGTCTAAAGTGGGAGAGAATGCAATCTGTCGAGGCACCTCTGCTAAATCAAGACCTGGTACTGGAAACTCACAACCATAACATCCTCATTATCTGTTAAAACGCACGCACGCACGCACGCACGCACGCACGCACGCACGCACGCGCACGCCGCACACACACGTGCACACACACAATAATGAGGTGGATTTGTAAAAAGACACTTGTTGTAAGTGTTATCTCAGCAGATAAACTTTAACTCTACAAGCCCATAGCAACTGTGTGTCAAACACAAGCAGCTCTGACAGAGGCCTGCATGTGGCACAGCAAGAGACAGGCACTAACTGTGTACAAGTGTTGTTGTGAGCTTGTAGATCTGCTACGTTCGTCGATATGTGTGCCAAGTTTCATGTGGATAATGTAAGCATCAGAGTGTGTGGTGCAGTTTCTGTACATTGTGCCCAGTTTCCCACAGTCGTTATCAGAGAGTTGACTCCTGCCATCAGTGGACAGTTCATGACTGTGTCCTACAACAGGATGTAAACAGCTTGGGACAGCATATTGTTCCTGAGCAGAAGACGTCACACCGCACAGACCCTATAGATAGTAACATCACGCACGCATGCATGCACGCACGCACGCACGCACGCACGCACACACAAAGCACAAATACTGCACATACAATTATGGTTCAGTGGGTGCCAATTCTGCCAAACAAGAAGCAGGAGAGGTGAGCTGCGCTCTCAGGCCTGTTGTGAGTGAAGCCTGATAGTCGTGCATTGTGCAATGAAGATTGCAGACCTACATCACAAAGTGTAGATCTGCTATTTTTGGCACAACCGAGTATAAATCAGGCATGACAGTAGGGACAATAGAGTGCAACAATCTAGCGAAAACTGTTGGGTGAACACGGGACAAATGTAAATCCTATTTTTTAACCAAATGTGGCACCTACAGTTTACATTTGGTGAAAATATTTGATCTACAACCTCACAATGTGTACAATGGTGAAGATATTTGGTGTAGGGGGACATACTAGCAGACCTAGTACAGAGCCCTGATGGATCCCGGTCAATAAAGTATATTATATAGGGTTTAAGGGGATATGAATTATTGACAAAAACATATTTTCCATGGCCACGGCTTTAGCATGAACACGTCAGGGTGCAACAACAGGTGAATCCCTGGAAAAAACAGACAGAGCATGCAAGCATGCATTGCATGGAATACCTTGTTAGACTTATGATGTTGCATGCCATGCAACACTGCATAGTCTAACAAGGTATTCCATGCCACTTAGAAAAGTGAAAAACGTGACATGGACCATCTCTAAAGTTTTCTTCTGTTATTTTCTGTCATGCATTCCGAATTCAAAGTGAATTCAAAGTGCTCCACAAACACAACAACACAAAACAACTTTGGATTTACTTGCACTGTTGAGAGTTAGGACAACAGCTCTCCCTTATCCTTATGTGTAAGATTTAAAATTACCCGTTCAACACAATCCAATAGCAGTCGTCTAGAATCTCCAACATAAAGGAAAGAAAAAACCTATTGTAGTTCCCCAGGATGTATAATAACAGGCACATGTCACGTATTGTACAAACAAGCTGCAGGACCTTCCCAGAAAACCTCAGCTGTGTATTCAACAGAAATAAAACATGGCACAGAAAACTTTGAAAATGAAAAAGGACTAAATATAGCAAAACCTCACGAGACAGAGAAATCACAGGCCGGCTGCTGTACATATATAGGATTTGGGTCAAACACCGCCCCGGGGCCGGTCCAGCCATAATGAGAGGGCAGAGATGTCAGAGAACTCCATTCCAGCACCTACCTTAATGCTCAGGTAGTTGTCACAGCTCCTGGACTTTGCTCTGGAGTGCATTTTGCCCAAGGATAACATTTAGGATATGGTCAGGAAACTGAAGTCCCCCAAGAACTTTAGTAAATAAATGCTAAACAACGCCAACCCCCAAAGCATGATAGCATCCACTGTAAAGTCCGCACTGGAGGTGCTTTACGGTTGCTCTCAGGGCTGCTGTATCAACAGGTCCAGCGCCATGGCAGGTTTTTCTGTCCCCTGTTCTCTCTCTCTCTCTGTATTATGTCTCGGCCCTGTGCTGTCCTGTAGGGCAGGGAGGCTTGACTAGACTAAACTCCTGTTGCAGCATGAGAGAGCCAGAGCCACAGCTCCACCCCCCTCCCACCACCACCACCACCCTCTCTCTCTCTCTCTCTCTCTCTCTCTCTCTCTCTCTCTCTCTCTCTCTCTCTCTCTTCAAGCTTCCACCATCAACAAAACCTCCCCCACCCTCCTGCACCACACTGCATTGCACTGCTTAATACTGACGCCTCTCCCAGCTGAGATAATGCACAGCAGCACAGATGCAACTTCCATCAAATGTGGGCACGCACACACGCACGCGTACACGCACACACACGCACACACACACACACACGCGCACACACACGCACACGCGCACACACACACACAGTCACACGCACACACAGTCAGTCACACGCACACACACACAGTCACACAGTCACACGCACACACAGTCACACGCACACACACACACACACACGCACACACACACACACACACACACACACACACACACACACACACACACACACACACACACACACACACACTTGCCTGCACAACATACACAATAACACCCCTCCACTCGACCCAGCAGGGGTGGAAGGGGACTCTCTGACTAAACCCCCCACCCCCTCCCTTGACCCCTGGCACCCACCATCACCCTCACCCCCCACTCCCCCTTTCCCTCAATGGTCTCTTTTTGTCCTGATAATACAAATGGACTAAGGTTTCAGCTTATTCTGCATGCTTTTGAAAAAGGAAGGGTGGGAGAGGAGGGGTGGTGGTGGGTAAAGCAAAGAAAAGAAGACATCAGCATAGGATTGGTGGTGGCTGAGGTCACCCAGCACCACAATGGTGGCTCCCCTTAACTACAGTCAGAGAGGGTGGGAGGGGAGCGGGGGGGGGGGGGGGGGGGTCCTCAGAACTATCCCCTGACACACAACTAAAGTGACAGACGCAGTGCCCACTTCCTGTTTGAAGAAGACAGATGTGACAGCCTCCAAACGGATCGCCTTTAGAGGAGACACAGATGACTCCTCATGCCTCAATGTCGCGCTGTCCGGCGGGGTGAATTATGTATTTGTTCCGCTGCTCGGCGAGGAAAAAGAACATGGACACACTTGAGATGGGTGACGGGTCTGTGTCGACGGTGGGACTATATTGGCAAATTGTTGGGGCGGTGCAGTGGATGGATCCTTCCTCACCACCCCTTTGAGGAGACAAAAACAACACGGTTTTAACCCTTAATCCGCCAGGATTAATTAATAACATGCCAGGATATCGCCCCGTTCAACCCTTATTTTGAAGATCCAAAACACTGCGACCAGATGTCAGACTAATGGTGTGTGTGTTTTCGGATTGATTGTTATTGTTTCACAAGCCGAGGAGAAGCATAGGCCAGCGCCATTACTGCGACCGCCAGGCTCCGTGCAATAAGCGTTGTTTTGACCAGAAATGCCGCCTGGGAGGGGATTAATAAGACTAATGAGACTAATAAGCGACTGAAAGTGTGTGTGCGTGCACGTGCACAATCAAGATGGCGCAGTCCAGTGTCTAAGCTAACAACAGATAGCCATCCGAAGCTAATGTGACTAGCCTTTCCACTAGATCGGATCAAACGGGAGGCATACTTTGGTTAGACATAGCATTGGTCCGACTGGATTAAGGTTGGTGAGGGGTGCGTTAAAACGACCGGATTGAGTTTGTAGATTAGCATTTTCAGATACCGTACTTGTAAAAAAAAATGCAATAAAAACACTGGTTCTTTTTCATATTAGATATATAACCACCACTGACAAAACATGGATAATTGGGAGAAAAGAAAATGGTCATTATTCCTTTATATTCACTGTGAAATGTACTTTGTTTACATTTTTAGCAGTTCTTCTAAAGTATTTGCTTCGAATGGTTTAAGTGCTGGAATGTAACACGGCTGACAGTTTGTCAGAGGGTACACATTAAGGGGCCTGCCTATCTCTTCAAAATGATGCACAAAACTAAACATAGGAAATCCATGCCGGGGGAAAGCATGCAACGGTACAGAATGGGATCTTTGTGTGAGGACGTGAAGATCATATTAAGGAGGGCCTGTGTAAACAGAGAAGGCAGTGAGGAGGGGTAATTAGGTTGGGGTATATTTAGAGAGAAGCTCTGCTGGACTTGTCTCAGACGGCATTAGTTGCCAGACGGCACAATGACCCACCGTGGACATGAAAAACACCAGGGGCTATACTGTATGTATGGTCACACAAACAGTAAACACACACACACACACACACACACACACACACACACACACACACACACACACACACACACACACACACACACACACACACACACACACACACACACACACACATACAGTGTACTCAATTGTTTTACTTAAATAAAAGTATCAATACGGCAATATAGAACTACAAGTACAAGTAAAAGTCCAGAATTCAAAATGTACTTAAAGTACCAAAAGTAGAAAGTACTCACTATGCAGAATGTCCAGTTTCAAGTTTTCAAATGTATACAAATATTTTGAAAATAGCCTCTACAAGCTCACATTGCGTCACATCGCGACGCATTGTGAGCTTGTAGATCAGCTATTTTCAAATGGCCACTGTATATAGGGCTGAAGTGGTTAATGTATGTTTTGTAATAATAATCAAAATCTACAAAGTAACTAGTAACTAATGTTTTCAAATTAATGTAGCGTAAAAGGAGGAGTAAAAGTACAATATTTGGATCCGAGATGTAGTGGAGTATAAAGTAAAAGTATTGGAAGTTGGAATTACGCAAGTAAAATACCTCAAAATTATACTACAGTACTTAAGTAAATGTACTTAGTTACTTTCCACCACTGATTCACGGTCAGTTATTATACCTAGTGTTACACTACTTCACTGTTGTGGCTGAATCATGGTGACACTATTCACTGGTTCACGGTCAGTTATTATACCTAGTGTTACACTACTTCACTGTTGTGGCTGAATCATGGTGACACTATTCACTGGTTCACGGTCAGTTATTATACCTAGTGTTACACTACTTCACTGTTGTGGCTGAATCATGGTGACACTATTCACTGGTTCACGGTCAGTTATTATACCTAGTGTTACACTACTTCACTGTTGTGGCTGAATCATGGTGACACTATTCACTGGTTCACGGTCAGTTATTATACCTAGTGTTACACTACTTCACTGTTGTGGCTGAATCATGGTGACACTATTCAAACAAACCTCCACCCTGAAGCATCACACTGCATGCGGTCAGAATGATGACGAATCAGACAAGTCATCTTTTTTCCTGTTGGGAAAAGAAGAAACCACTTTTCTTTCTTGTACTCGGATCCAAATATTGTACTTTTACTCCACTACATTTATTTGAAAACTTTAGTTACTAGTCACTTTGATTATTATTACAAAACACAATGTGTCGCGATGCGACACATTGTGAGCTTGTAGATGTAGGTCCTTGTTGCCGAAAGGTTGCCGGTTCCGGTTCGATTCCCCGGACGGGCAGGAAAAATCTGGGTCGGGAACTCGGGAAGGAATAGGTCATCACTCACCCAACACCGCTGACGTGCCCTTGAGCAAGGCACTGAACCCCCAACTGCTCCAGTGGAGCTGCTTAGTGGCCAACAGTATAAGACTGAGGTTGTACTGGTCATCTCCCAGGTTTTAATGTGTGTGTCTGTCTGTGTGTTTCTATGTGCAGGGTGTTGCTGAAAATGAGCACTGTTCAGCTACTACCCTGGGTAAGAAAGAAAAGAAGATGCTATTGAGCCAAATGTTTAGGGAGCATACTACCACATGTGCAATATGCCCTCTTCAGCGTATCCCTGGTTCGACCCCCAGCCAGATGGATTATTTGCTGTGGGTTGCTCCCCTGCTCTCTGTCTGCCTTTCCAGTCTCTCCGTCATTGTTGCGATTTAAATAAAGCAGAAATACTGAAAAAAAATTCTTTAGAAAAGAAGCTTCATAACGTGACGCGTTGACCTTGTCCAAAATAGGATTAACGTGTTTAAATGAATGATAATGGATGCATCCAGCCCGTAGCGGACTGGATGGTAAGTCAACAGTGTGTCTACTGTTAAAATATAGCAGAAACCACCAACAATACATAATGCAACCCTTCCCGATCAGATATGATCAGAGGGTTGTAGGTTATCAGCCCAGAGCAACAACTCCTTCACTATGTCTTTCCTCCCTTCTCCTCCTCCTCCTGCCTGTCTGTCTGTATGTCCTCCGAGTCCTACAGTAGTTGTGGTGAGCAGACAGACAGACGTCAGGCTCCTCTGTGGCTACCAGAGGAGGTCTGTCTGTTTTTCTTCTCCTGCTGATTTAGACCAGCAGCTTGGCCTGTTGCACTGGAAGAAAACAAGAACTGCGACAGTACACTACATCATGGGACCAAGATCAATATACTGTATAAAAAAAAACAGCAATGACGCACATGAGTCAGGCCGCTGTGCTTCTCAAGGAAAAAGGTTTAAGACCCCAAAGGGGGGTCACAAGATGTTCTGAGAGGTTCACAGATCAAAAACATCTTCGCAGGATGAATATTGTGGGGTATCTATTCTAATAAACTGGGTCCAGACTTTGTGATCTGATCAACACAAAATTCACACCCCAGTTGGTACTGTATAATGGAACAAGTTGTAACTGTTTACAATTCCGCTGGAGAAATATTAAGTGTTGACTACAAATGTTGTCACCGTGTGCTGTTGTCTGCAGTGCTAACATGTGTTTTTCTTCTGCCACTACACCTTAAGACTTAGCAGTCATAACTTATGACCTAGGTATATACTTTGTTGTACGTTGTACGTATAACGCATCACAGCTAATATATCTATTTTAGCAATGTTTTGTTTGTTTGCAATGCCATAACCAAAACAGGGACGCCAGGGTTAATGTGTTTAATGTTTCTATAATTTTTTTGGTTGGTTTGTTTTTTCATCATGAGTGACTTCTGGTTTAAAATAGCCACAATTTACACAGGCTTCTGGTAAACAATATTTATGTGATGTGGAGGAACAGATAGGGCAGTCCCTTGGGGGAATGGCATACCATCTGATAAAGGTTATCTGGGGAACACATTAGACAGATGACACAGGAGCTGCAGCTCTATCATTTATCATGGCTGTAACTGACGGTAAGTAGATGTAAGGAGGAGATGAGCACAGTGGTTGTTTGGATTAAGATGTCTTGATGGACTTCTCTCTCACACACACACACACACACACACACACACACACACACACACACACACACACACACACACACACACACACACACACACTCACACAAGCATGCACACAACTTTCCCGTCCACATAGATTTTTCCAATTCTCTGGGCACAATATGCATACACATAAAGACACATGGACGCACGCACGCGCACACACACACACACACACACGCAGTCACACACACACACATACACACACACGCACACACACACGCACGCGCACACAGACATGCACACACACATGCACGCGCACACAGACATGCACATGATACACAATAACACAAGCATGCACACAACTTTCCCGTCCACATGGATTTTTCCAATTCTCTCTCTTCACACAATACACATCACAACTGCTATAAAAGTGTAGCTTTGATATGGGAACAATAACCTTAGTGACAGAGAACGTCCATATAATTAAACTTAAATGGGTGGTCTATTGTCCTAGGGCAGCATTGTTGACAAAGCCTGGACTGCCACCAGAAAGCATCCCCAGAAAACAAACACACACACGCACACGCACACGCACACACACACACACACACACACACACACACACACACACACACACACACACACACATACACACACACACACACACACACACCAAACTGTGGAATGTGACACCTTGATCTCACCTCAGTCAGTTAGTACCCAGATCACAGTGCCACCCACCTCCCATTGTTGTGAACTGCTGTTCTCGCTCACAACAAGATAGAGATAATCGACCAATATGATGCTCTACTGCCTACATTATTATTATTATTATTGCAATGTGAGTTAAATAACATAAACCCAAAGCAATTCTGGCTATAATTACTATATCCACAAACCGTATCATACTTAAAAGCAATAAAATACAGTTCAGTGCAGTGTGACATAATTCAACAGCTGAGGAAATTTAAGAACGCGTCTTAAGGATTAAGTTACATCACTCTCAGAATCAATGATCTCTATTGTATGAGAGCTAAAAGACACACAATTGGGCAATTCACATATCGCACACGGCAGGATACAGTAGTGGGCTAAACCACAAAGTACGCACATAATCATAGCAATTACACAAAAGGAAGTGTAGCGGCATTATGTAGCCAATGTAAAGACATTTATTTCTGGTACTCACTCACTAAAGGTTCAAGTTCTGGACAGCGCAGCGCAGTTCCTCTTGGAAAATAGGTTCAGCACACAATGCAGCCACTCAGGGGGAATGCTATACTATAGCTCTGTCCAGCTCCCATGGTCTTGACAACATGAACATCACATCAGCATCAGGGTGGGAGTGGGAGAGCAGTGCTCCTCACTCACTCTGCCGGCCTTGGGTCATTGCCCACTCCCACACCCACACATACCCACCCAAGTCCAAAGCTCTGGGATCAAAGAGCAGCAGCACAGGGACTTCCAGGTCAGTGAGTTTCTCAATCAGTGGGTCTCGGACCCCAAATGACTTTCAAGATGGTCGGGTCAATAAGACACAGCAAACGAAGAGTGAAACTAAGATGAAAGATAGTATTCTGTCAGATCCACATCCACATCCCCCTCCTCCGACACAACAGAGCCGTTGTAGACACTTCATGCCGTCTTCACATGGACGACCTTGTTGTCCAAACGCAGCTATACAAACACACACACACACCTCACTTCCCAGCCTTTTATGTACCTCCTCCACCTCCCATGCACACTCGCAATACAAAGACACACAAGTGTGCACAAACATAATATATACAGCCAATGAATAATGTGCACATATAATGCACAAACACATGTAAACTATTTGGAATATAAAAATCACACCCGTCACCCATGTGAAGTGAGAGCCGCTTTACCAACCCTGATCTTACATCATCGCGTCGGTGACAAAACAAACATTAAACTCTGTCCATTGTCAATGGCGTTTTTAATGTTTGTCTAGACAAGATACACATTACACCTGTATATTCAGTAGGAGGGGCTAGAGCCCCTCAAAAAGAAATCACATTCCTTGCTTAGCCAATCAAATAATCGCTAGGGGGTACACGCAGAGACACACAAAGCTGGGCATAGCCATGCATAGCGCCGCTCAAAAAGTAGAAAATATTCTGAAATCTCACCATAAATTCTAAACAAACTTTTAAGGTCCTTGCAGACGGGACACGTTTTTCGGGAAAGAACGCCGCTAAAAATCACACCCGTGACCCGTGTGAAGTGAGGGGCGCTCTTATCATTATACATCATCATACATCATCTCATGAACAACTGAATGTATGTGATTGGTTAGCCGATTTGCTCGTCTACATATGACGTCAATTTTCCCTTCATTGTCAAATGGCATTTAATGTTTGTGTTAAATTTACGTCATATTTGGCGGACATTTGACCTAATTTCTCCTTTCATTGCCAATGGCAAATATGAGACGTGTGTGGACAAAAGCTGTATATAGGAGGGGCTATAGCGCCCCTCAAAAACGCAGGAGTGTGTGATGACTCTGTTAGAAGCCAACCACCAACCCCCCCATCCATCTTGCCGCTCTGTGGCAGAAAGCAGCTGTCCTGTGATGAACAGCCTCCACCGTGCTTGCTTGTGTACTTACTTTTACGGCGGGGAGAACGTGTGAGGGGTGTGCCACCTGTCTGTCACAACTTCAAGCCCCATAATGTACCTCGCCCCCCCCCCCCCCCCCCCCCCCCTCTCCTGTTGTGTGGACGTCCCAGGCAGCTCCAACACAAAGGACACTGTCTTCTCTCTGGGCACATGAGCAGCGAGCACAGGTGTGGCTGGAGGAGGCCACCAGGTCCAGTTACAGTCAGGGGCCACTCCCGCAGTGGCGGAAAGTAACTAAGTACATTTACTTAAAGGGATAGTTCAGATTTTTTGAACTTGAAGTTGTATGAAATACTTGCCATTAATATAGTGGTTGCAACTGTATTAATTGATTGCCCGAGTCCCATGGTGGGAGTTCTGCTCTGGTTTTAGTGAATATTAAGTAGTTCTGGTCATTTTGTGGGGGGCACTGGGGCCACCCAGTAAAAGTAAATTACTCCACAAAACGAACGTAATTTGTAGTGTTGACCTATTTCTAAAATATTAGCACGACTTTCGTTCAACTTTGACCCCTCCATCACATGGAACTATTTTTTGGGCGTAGTGATATGGACACAAAAAACATAATTCTGTGTGATAAAGGGGTAAAAAAAGAACGAAAGTTGCACTAATATTTTACAAATAGGTCAACAATACAAATGACGTTAGTTTTGTGGATTCATTTACCTTTACTGGGTGGCCCCCAGTGCCCCCCACAAAATGACCGGAACTACTTGATATTTCACCAAAACCAGAGCAGAACTCCCACCACAGGACTCTGGCAATCAATTAATACAGTTGCAACCACTATATTAATGGCAAGTATTTCATACAACTTAAGTTAAAAAAATCTGAACTATCCCTTTAAGCATACTGTATTTAAGTACAATTTTGAGGTATTTGTACTTTACTTGAGTCATTCCAATTTCCAATACTTTTACTTCTACTCCACTACATGATTGATTGATTGAAATATGTATTAACAGTTTGCAGAATGGGTACATTTCACATGAAAGCACAACTCAATACAAAGGCTGTTACTGTGGACGACACACTGATAAAGCATTACACTTGTTTACAACAGGGTCCACCATTTTCAATTCATCAGAACATTTAGAGACATACAAATATACACTTCTATATAAAAACAGGAAATCATGTAAGGAGGTAAAAAGTGAAAAGAAATCTCAGCAACAAATATTGTACTTTTACTCCACTACATTTATTTGAAGAGCTTAGCTACTAGTTTCATGGTAGATTTTGATTATTATTAAAACATAGGCTTAGCCTACATTATAACCACTTCATTTCTGTCATTAGAAAATAGCAAATCTACTACGGCCTCACTCAGACCTTTACTGCATTGCTGTATGCTTGTTGGATGAATGTTGTGTAGTGTCATGGCCGCCCCAATGCATTTCCAATGGGAGTCACATGGTTTGACACAACATTTGTGTTGTATGAGGGGGAGGGGCGCAGTCGAAACACAGCCGAAAGCCATACAACAGCTTGTAGTCCAAAATGTGGACTACAAACCATGTGACTTCCATTGGAAATGCATTGGGATGACACTACACAACATTCATCCATCCTCAAACTGTGACTCCGCCCACCCCCGGGGGAAGTTGTGATTTGCGCTCGTTCACTGCAATGCAATTTGCGGCATTTACAAAACAATATTAGCAGAGTAGCGATTATCAAACGTATTTGCAATGCCATACGTTGAAAGATCTGTTGCACGTGGACAAGGCACGCTACCTCCGCAAGTTAGATAGCATCGGCATAGATGTTTGTCCGTATGTGATTAAGGATTGGACCAAGTTGCATTGGCAGCCATAGAAAATTCTTACCCCAGGCTAAAACCGGATGTGACGTGTTTGGGCGTTCCTGTCTAGCGTGGTGTCAGTGTATTGGAAATGCATTGTGAGCTTGCATCAGTCAATAAGTCTCATACAACAAGCATACATCAATCTGTTGCGAAGGTGTGAGTCAGGCCTTTCTCCAAAAAATAGCAGATCTACAGGCTCACAACACGTTGCGATGCTTTGTTGTCTTCTTTTCTTTCTTTTTTTTATAGCCAAAGAATAATATTGAATAAGTGGTTAATGCATGTTTTGAATGAATAATCTGCAAAGTAACTACCAGTAACTAAAGCTGACAAATAATTGTAGTGAAGTAAAAAAGTACAATATTTGCCTCTGAGATGCAGTGGAGTAGAAGTATCAAAGAAACTGGAAATACTCAAGTAAAGTACACCACTGGTCTGACTCTCCCAGGAGGCAGCAGCCTGGGTGTGGTGTATTATAATCAAGGTAAGTGATGTGTGCAAAGAAACATTTTACAATACAAAAGATGAGCATTGTGTAACAACCCCTTGTTTTGCTTGGCAGGGTGAGCCGCAGAATGAATGAAAGAGTAACACGTTTTATACCATAGTATACCAGAGTTATATATAATCTAGAGACCGGACGACCCCGCCCCCAGTTATTCATTTCAATGGAAGTTGCTCAGTGGCGTTTGAAGCACCGAAAGTCTGACAGAAGTACACTTATTTAACTCTATGGTTGGCTCACGCGCGGTCTCAACTTTTGACACACTTTTGCGTCATGAGTGACGTCACTGAACGTCCGTCCACCTCCATGAACGTCCTGCAGTTCCAGCTTTGGCCAGTAGGGTATCCGCGGCCCTTATCCGCTCTGGGGGCTTGGTTTATACTGTAATGTCATCTACTTCCTCATATTGTACCTTCCTCAATGAGTACCAGCTGAGTCAGGACAGTCGACTACAGTCATGTCATTTATTACTAAATCAACACATTTTGAATTGAGTTTGCAAGCTGACACGCGTGCATGTATTGTAATGTCACTAGCCCAAATATATTAAAAGCCACCTTTAACACCTTGTGTGCCTAGACCTGTTTTTCTTATGCCTTTTTACATAGTTTTTCCTCTCTCCTGAAGGTTGAAATCCATGATGTTGTTTTAATAACTTCAAATTCATATCACAATTATCATATCAAACCTTTACCTTGATTATGATAAAATTTGCCAAACTAGCAGATCTACAAGATCTACATCACAAAGCTGCACACACCCCACATTCCAAAGCGCCAGCGCTTGCCCAGCAGTCTGCTGTCACCCAGGCGCATGCGTGCACGTGACCTCGTCCCTTTAGTTTTAACGGGTCGTTCGTAAATAAGCCACACTATGACGTCACCGCCCAGTGCACAAAAAAACGGAGCACATTCCCAGCGTGCATTTCCAAACGCACCCCTAAGCAGTATACCTGTGTGCTCACACAGGGTCGTCAAAGAAGAACATCCAACATTGAAACACTGTGTTCCTACCAGCAGTGGGAAAGGTTTTTGCTTAAATAAAAGTATCAATACTGCAATATAGAACTATACTCCATTACAAGTAACAGTTCGGAATTCAAAATGTACTTGAGTAAAAGTACAAAAGTATTAGTATCACAATGTATTTAAAGTAACAAAAGTAAAAGTACTCATTAAGCAGAATTTCAAGTTTTCAAATGTATATATATATATATATATATATATATTTTTTTTTAAATAACCGATCTACAAGCTCGCTTTTAGATAGTCTATTTTCAAATGGCCAAAATGTATATAGGGCTGAAGTGGTTACTGTATGTTTTGTAATAATAATACAAATCTACAAAGAAACTAGTAACTAAAGTGTTCAAATAAATGTAGTGGAGTAAAATTACAATATTTGCCTCTGAGATGTAGTGGAGTACTGGAAAATGGAAATACTCAAGTAAAGTAGAAAATACCTAAAAGATTTACTTAAAAGTACTTAAGTAAATTAACTTAGTTGCTTTCCACCACTGGTTCCTACGTTCCCCATTTCATAGTCAACACACAGATCATCCAACTCCCAGTGAACCATCTGAAATACAATGCTTATACAACGTTAATAACATGTCATTTCTAGAGGCTTTACTATACAATGCCTGCATTTCAACTGCTCTCTCATAGAACACGTCAGCTGCAATTAATGTGTCGCGTTCCTTCTCAAAAGCAAACAACGGGTCATCGCAGAGGGGCCTTGGACTCAAAAGACTCAAAAGGCCAGGAATGAATCTCAACAACCCAATTAGTCCACCTTCACACAAACCCACATCTGTGAAGCCGAGCTTAGCTCTGTCTGACAAAATCTGTTCAAGTGAAAAAACCTCCACTCACCTTTATTCGCCTGTCCTGCTTTGATGTTTCAGCTTAAAACAACATATGAAGAGAGGGAGGGGTGCTGCATAGGGAAGTCCCTAAAGAGCTGTTGCTCTGACAGCTGTCTAACCCGGGACCCGCAGACCCCGTCATCACCACCACCATCAAACTGACATGTTCCATCAGACACACTGCTTTGTTGACAGAGGAGTATTGCGATATTAAGCCCTCACTGAGAAGAGAGAGAGAGAGAGAGAGAGAGAGAGAGATAGAGAGAGAGAAAAAGCGTTCCCAGCCCCTCCAGGCATCCCAATTCTTTGGAGGGGCGTAACCCTGGCGTCTTATCTGGGTCCCATCTCCTGCTGTGTGTACACTGTGTGTGTTGGGGGGGTTGCAGTGCAGCAGTCTCATCGGCCCTACACCATCAACACCGCAGTCTAGACAACTTCGCTTTACCTTTGCACTAGGTTTGTCACGTGGAATTTCCAGCGTGTTTGATGTAAGCAAAGGTGCATCGTTGGAGCGGGGTAATTTCATAGACAACTTCATCTGCATTTCGTCGTCGGCCACAATCCTACACATCCGATGGCAGTTGGCAAACTAGACAGATGTGTTTTAAGTTTAACTCTGAATGTGGTTTGTCAGGTGGAATAGATAGTGTGTGCTTCATGTTATGCCGAGCAGCCTACTGTAGCTAACGGGTTAATTTTCTTGACAGGACTTGTTCTTGTTTCATATTTCATCATTTCAGTCTTAATCCTGTACATTAGTTGTACTCGCCAACCCAAATTACTTCACCTTTGATTTCTGATGGTTTATGCCTCGTTAGGAATGGGCTGACTTTGTCTTTGTATTTCATAAACCATAGTTTTCTACATTAACTTTAGAACATTTATCTATGACAACTATGATTGTAATGAAAATGTCCCTATGCAATGTATGCATGCATCTGTGTATTTCACTCTAGGTAAAGGTAGACAAGGATCATTTCCACGTTGTATCAGACTTGATGCTGTTCACTAATATATTGTACTTGGTGGTCTAAATGTCTTCACCTTCACACTGTCAATGTACGTATTTGTAACTACCTTTATACTTCATAAATGTTCTGAAAATAGCAGATCTACCATCTCACAATACAACACGTTGTAAAGCTTGTAGTCTGTTTTTCGGCAAAGATATTTGGTGTTGGCTGTAGAGGGGGAAGGGGACCTAGACTGTAGATCACTGTTTCCCATATAGTGGGTCGGGACCGAACTTTGGGTCGCGGACCAATTTGTATGGATCGCGAGTAAATATATCCTTTTTTTCAGTTTCCTACAGTGTAGACCTCTGGGGGACCAAGGAAAACTTCACCATGCCTGCTGTATTTCTGGTGCACGACATGCGCATTAATAATACAAACGCATGGATTTCAGGCCATTGTCAGTTTCACACTTTGCCACAAGTTTGCATAGACCCAGTCAGAACATCAGTAGAGGTCATCTAACCCCATTGTCTCACAAACACCGTTTCAGAAAATTGTCACAATAGATTGATCGACCTGACCGCGGATAATCTCTAATCTGTGGAGACAATGCTGAGGCTGCCAGAATGCAACCTGCCCTGGAGTACCTCTGAAGGCGCCAGATGTCAGCCTGCATTGTCCTGTGGATTACCAGACACTTCCAGGTGTGCATTCCACGTACGAGGTACATGGGAGCCTCTCCGAACAATCAATAAAAAAGTGCTGAGTCCTACTGCATATTTTCCTTATTTCCCTCTCTATGTATTTCTTACTATCTCTATTTCCTTTCTCTCATTGTTGCTCACTCTCTCGTCCATTATGTCTATCTATGGCCAGACTTATTCTTAGTTATGCACCAGAGTCACACACGGAAAATAGGTTATCTACAAGCTCGCCACGTGTCGCCATGCGAAGCGTTGTGAGCTTGTAGATCGACTATTTTCGGAGCACGACACAATGCACAACCAAGTATAAGTCAGGTGTATCCATCGCTTTCCATCAGACTTTCTCCCTTTCTGGCTTTCACTCTCTTCCTCTCCTTCTCTTTTCTCTCTCTCTCTTCCTTTCTCTTTCATCTCTCTTTCATCTCTCTCTCTCTCTCTCTCTCTCTCTCTCTCTCTCCCCCACCCCTTTCCTTAACATTGCAAGCTGGAGTACAGGAACAGCCTATATTATCCACCCCAACCACTTCTCTCTAATAATTCAAACCACACCAACGTGCACTACCTCTTAGATAGCGTTGTGTTGGGCAGAAACCTCTCATTTCCATATTTTAACTTTTCATGTAATTTTGTCAATTAGTACCCTACTTCGTACTACAGTGTTCTACAGAAGTAGAATTCTGTGAGGAAGAAAACAGCGAGGATATAGCACACGGGACAGGGTGTGTGAGTACGCCATGTTTTCACCGTCTGAGATGAAGAGTGGCGTGGTAGCCCTAATGGCCGGTCTGAAACATACACCTGGTCTGTCTCTTTAATCTGTAGAGCCCAAATTAGAGGCTCCTCACTCAGATCCCCTCACGCTGGGACTTAAACATTGCCAGGAGGGCGGTGAACACTCTGCGCTGCAAATGAGTCACGGTTATGCGGTCAAAAAGTGAACACCATTGTAGCCGAGCAACGGTAAGTTTTCCCGGCTTCAGGGCATCTAAAGTTACAAACTGCATAAGCAAGTTGACATCGTAGGCAGATATAGCGAATGTCGATCATACCTTGTATGTTCAAAAGATGTTTCTTTTCAGGGAAATGGGAAAAAAAATAACCTGTTTCAATGGGACTACCTTTTTTCACAGAGCGTGGGAGCTGATGGGGCGCTTATTTTACCCCGTCGGGCCGTCAGTGGAGTGGTTATATAACCTCACAAAAAATATGACTAAACATAACCTTAACCCTAACCTCACATAAACTATGCCTAATAGCTTTATAGCCTAATACCTGATAGCTTTAGGCCTATTTAGTCATTTGAAACAGTTTAGTCTTATTAGTCTAGTTAACGCTAAAAATAAACTAAAACTAAATTTCCCAGACTCTTCTTCAACAAAGATGACGAAAGCATTTTAGTGCTTTTAGTTACATAAATAAATGTGTAAGGTACAGAACACTGAAGTCCTTACTAACCCAGAAACCTATTCCCTAACCTCACAAAAACTATAACTAAACCTAATCTTAACCCTAACGTAATTTATCGGCCTGCGGTTTTTGGAAAAATAGTGGCAGCAGCGGGATTCGATACCAGGAGGGAGTCTAATGACTAGCAAGGCACTCTACCGAGCTGGCTGCCAGAATGGGGTTTTCGGGCTGTATTAGAATGTGAGAAAGCCCGGCCCCAGGGGCAGCCCACTACTTCCTACTACTAGTAGGGGAGGGGGGCTTCGCCTCGCCCTACTAGCAGTAGCCGGCAATGTAAAACAAGCTCCCCATCAGCGCCCACCAGCTCCCACGCTCTGTGAAAAAGGTAGTCCCTTTTGGCAAAAATAGCCAATCTACAAGCTCACAACATGTCGCCATGCAGCACGCTGTGAGCTTGTAGATCGTCTATTTTCACAATTTCACGTGATACTGTCATATTTCTTACTGACTTAAACCCTTTGCTCCTCTAGACAGGGTGCATAGGCCGTTGACAACTGTCCTCCATTTCACTCCGACCAAGCAGGGCATTCATTTACAAAGAACATAAAATGTTGAAATATGGAAACATGGAGATACAAGGTTTCTGCTCGACAGCAACGATATGTAGTTTGCCTAAGTGGGTATAATTTTCCCACTTACTAGTCCAATGGTGGGTCCTGCGTCTATCACTTTCATCATGGGGTTGGTAATAACAGGGGCTGGGCTCCTAGCTGTCTTCACTGCAGATGACAAAGGCTGAGGAGGTCAGACTGAATGTAATTACAACATGCGTGTCATCATGAAGCATTGTGGGCGCGGGCGTGTCTAAACCACAGGGAGTGCGCAGCGACGTGACGAACAGTGCAAGGATGAAGCATGTAGGTCAACACTGTAGGGCTTGATTATCATCTCAGAGATGATCCTATGTATTGACTACATTTTTAATTCATCGAATAATTGAGAACCTCGCCAGGCTAGTGACACGTAAAGGCATGGCCAGCGGCTGTCAGCAGGGGGGGGGGGGTTAGCAGCTAAGAGTAGGATGGAGGCGTTTTGTCCTCCCGCTGGGGGCTCCTCACTGGCAGGTGAGCCAGTAGGGTACAACAGCAGTGACAACCCAGAATATGTGTGGCCGGGGTTAATTTGTATGAGAAAGAAAAGAGGTAAAGCAATAATTGGGTATTCGAAAAACAAACAAACTACAGTAGAAGGCAGATTTACTTTCAACTTTGC
>NC_136811.1:46071130-46298372 GCF_951216825.1 Electrona antarctica | reverse complement strand
GTGTCCCCTTCAAGACTGAAGTAGTTCCACATATCTGAATACTAGAGGCCGACCGATTTATCTACGGTTTGGCAGAAATATTATCTACCATAACTTGCCTTTTTTTTTGTACAATATCGCTATCTGCAACATGCATCCAATTTATTTTGATTTTGTAGGCCTACCACTTTCAGTGGGTAACAGGAAGGCTAACCCCAAAACACGTTCGCCCCAGTTATTTTCCACAGACGAGCGGTTCTTGTATTTGTTTTACTGAGGATAAGGTTTGAAATAAGTTTAGGGTTACGCATAGTTTTACTGAGGTTACATTTAGGAATGTGAGCTTGTTGATGAGCTATTAAAAATATCCATGTAAGTGAGTTAAACTTCAAGCATCATAGCTTTGAATGTAAACAGAGATTTGAACGTACACCTTATCAAAAAAAATGACAATGCATAATAACCATTATGCAGCTAATCGGATACGCAGCTTTACCGGTTGCAAAATAAATCTATTATTATACATACTATGAACCACCTCCACAAACAATACATGCTTGCATATTCCGAGTATTTAAAAAAAAAGGCAAATATGACATAATGAGATGATAGCATTTTTCTGTTTGTTGCTTAGTTATGAGTTCAGCTATGAAGTATTGAACAATTTCACTAATTGACCATAACAGCTATGTCATCAAGCTGTAACTAACCAGAGAGGCTTATCTAATGAAGTTTAGGATGGGTTCTACAAAGACAAACACACTGTGCAGTGTGCACCCCAAGGTCTATGACATGCCCCTAGGTTAAAGGTTAATCTCTACTTGGAGCAACGAACAGAACCAGAGAGCAACCCCAAGAGCAAAAATAAATATAAGATTGCATTGCAGCCGCAGCTCACTCTATCAGTATTTCTCTGTCTGCATACCGGTACGTTTTCCCCAAGAATACAGTAGTTTTAAAAAAAGGGACACTCTTGACACCTTGTTGAGTCTGACTAGGGGGGGAAAATGGAGACGACAGGCAGCCTTTCTCTTTTGTTGTCAGACTTGAGCCTTGGGAGGAATTAGCAAACCATTTTCCCTCCACATTCGACTCTAAAAGCTTGGGGCTTAATCAAGTGGAAATTTGTGCAAAAGGGGGTGATGGGGTGGCTGTGGGTCGGGGTGCAGGGGTAGAATGGCACAATTGTTCACAGAAAGGCCTCATGTTGAGTCCTCTTTGATGTTTCTCTGTGGAGATTCTGCTGAACTTTTACAGTAGCTGTTTGCTCAAATGAGTTTGTGTGATAACATGATGCAGACAACATACAAGGTGCAAGGGCAAGCAGATACATTTCACCTGTAGGCCTAATGTGTCAATAATAATATCCCCACATAACTTTCACCAAATAGCCTATTGTCAGGTAAAAATAAAATGTAACATTTCTAGTTGTGTGCTGTTGTAGTAGTTGTGTTTTGTCCCTGGTATGAACTTGCTTTATGTCTCAAAGAAGAATATCAACACTGTGACTGAGTCACTGAAGTGAGATTGCACTCTGTTGTGCCCATGCTGCCTATACAAGCAGGCAGGCTCCCACTGGTCCATTGTGTTGCAAAGCCTTTCTCATGCATGTCTTGAATGAAAGCCAGCGTATCGACGGGCTAAGGATAATCACGTTTTCCTAAGACAGGCTTATTATTATAGTTGCAACTAAATAAGCTGCACGAAAAAGGTGACTAGTAGAAACCAATGCATCTTATTATATTTGGGAGAAAGTTGTGCTCGTGGTATAAAGAACAGGAGAAGGATGTCTAACTCGATTTAAATTAATGCAGTATGGCTATGCCTATATTTCGAGGCAAGTAAGTATTATTTCAGTGTTACAGTCTTACAGATAAGTGTTATTGATTAAATTGGATTGATGCGAAGCTTTAGGCTACATCATGTTTTAAAAGCAATGCATCGACCACTGCACTGGTCGACCCATACAGTGTAAAATGAATGACACAAATGAAAACCATACCTTTCAGCTCTTGCAATCTTCGGCAGGACAGGTGCAGCGCTGCCTGCAGCCCTTCAGTGACACCCCGATGCGTCCTCCTGTCCTGGGACACTTGTTGAACTTGTCATGTCACCACCTGCACGCCCCGTCCCGTAAACTCCCGTTGCTTTTGGTTGTTGCAAGCTGATCAACGAAAACCAATAGGCCTACAAAGAAAATGCACGGAGATGCTATGTTGAAGTAAACATTCTAAAATACGGTCAACTTCCAGTTCCAGGGCACTTGCTTTACTTTACTTTACTTGCCAGCAGAGCGGTTGTCAGTGCAGGCCAGGGGGACTGGCTGGGGGAGGTATTTGCATTAAGCCGGGGCCATCCCCTCTCCTCCCTCCCCTCGCCTTTCAGTCAGAGCTGCATTGTTTTGTTCGTCCCAGCCGGGGCGCTCATTTGGCCCTCTGCTTAAAAGCCCGATTCATACTTCTTCGTCCCAACTAAGTTCCCAACGACCACGGCGGGGATAAAATATTAGCAGACTGACCTGGCGAGGCAGGCGAGCTCTCAACGTGAGGAGCTTTATGATATTTTCGACGGTCAGAGCACGATGATGGCCATGCAGGGTCAGGGAAGGGAAAGCTCTCTCCGTCCTCAGATAGACTGTGCGCTAACTAATTAACCACGAGACAACAATAGCGTAATGATGGTGGGAAGCGAAACCAGTAAACACCATAACAAAAAATAATCTTCACAATACTAGCACGAAAAACGTGAGTTTCAGACAGGCAGTAGGCTATGCCTACCTTTCTTTGCAGTTATAACTTATACTTTCTTGAATGACTGGGCTCAAATGGACGTGCAGGTCACGTGGCATATTTCCGCTCCGAGATGTTTTTTGATCTTTAAATTATTATTTGCACCTGTGTTGTCATTATCGTCTCGCAACGTGAGTCTATTCCTATGGTCGATTCTACTTCTTGCCACAGGGTGGCAGTAGTACTCCATAACACGGAATACAGGCTCTCTGTCAATCTTGTTCTCTGAGTGAGGTCCTATTTTAAGTTTCAACAAAAATAAAATAAAACGTGTTACCAGTAATATTACCAAGTAATATGATCTATATGGTTTATTACAATATATAAAAGACAAAATACATATATGCATAATTAGAATCCATGATGAAAATATGCATACACAGTATAATTATACAGTAAAATGTGTTTACATATAGATTTTTATACATAATAGCGAGATATTTTTGCATTAAAAACTGGCAGTGGTGATTTTGTTTCTCCTCAGACAGGAGAGACGCCCTCAAGTCCACACAGCGGGGCAGGGGGCTCCTTGTGAACAACGTCCCGAGAGCAGCAGCACCGTTACACCTGAGATCCACGGCTTACACACACACACACACGCACACACGCACACACACACACACACACACACACACACACACACACACACACACACACACACACACACACACACACACACACACACACACACACACACACACACACACACACACACACACACACACACACACACACACACACACACACACATCCGCACATACACACACGCAGAACAACAAATCCCACTCCACTCTTATCACATAGCTTCTAGGGTCAAACACGTCAAACCGACAGCACAGAAAAGTTGGAAAACAATCATCAACGGCCTCTGGTCTTCATCGTCCCCGAACGGTGTCCCTTTCGGAGGACGAGCAATGAGCCGAGCAGTCCGGCAGAAAAAGTCTCATCAACAAACAAATTCGGATCAAACTGTGATGCTATGCTTTTCATAAAGACACCGATAGCTACAGAGAAACTGTCTAAAGGCATATATCGTATACCCTTGGCAGCCATACGAGGCATACCGTATACCATTGGCAGCCATACTGCGTGCCAACCCCCCCTGCCCCCCAGCATGTCTAATGTCTGTGTACATCAGGATAGCTTAGGCAGAATAGGACTACTGGAGGAGTGGGTGTAATGAAAAGAATAGATCCTGGACAGACATGGTAACATTCCCACGGGTGTTGAGGTAAAGTCCTTCAGACTGGTGTTGCGGCGGTGGTTGGTCCTGTACTGTATCATGTCTGGTGGTAGTGGTGGTAATGGTGGTGGTGGTGGTGTTCGTGGTGGTGATGATGCTCGTGCCGTTGGACCAGGGGGACCACAAACCCGGGGCTACCCCCGCCGGGCGGACCCGAGACCACCTGCTCTCTATCCATGCCCGACAGGGCAGAGGCCCCCTGAGGGGCCTGCTGATGCTGCTGGGGGTGGGGGTGGGGGTGGGAGGGAGAGGACATGGGGACCTTGGAGGGCGACGTGGCCTCTCTGGCTTTGGCCCTCAGGCGTTTGCTGTGGCTGTACTGCAGCGGGTGTTGGTGATGGCCGGTGGCCTGGCCCTGGTGGGGGAGGTGGTACACGTCCTGGCCCCCAGAGTTGGCCCCGTGCAGTGCCGCCGACTGCAGAGCCGGGTAGTAGCCGTGACATTTACCCGATTTTCCGCCTCCTCCTCCTCCATTCCCCGCGCCTCCTTTGTGCGTTCCCTTGGGGGACTTGAGGAACTGGATGCCCTTGCCTCGGGGCTCGGCCGGGTTGTAATTGTAGTTGTCCGCGATGACCTGCGAGCGGCGCTGGTGGGCCACGTGGGGCTCGGCCTCATGGGAGCGAGAACGGCTCTGGGACTGGGAATGGTTTTGGGACTGGGACTGAGCCTGGGATTGGGACTGCGAGGTCCGAACTTGGGCCTCCTGAGTGGGCAGCGGAGAGGTGGTTCCTGGAAGACAGGTGAGAACACCGATCTGTGATTTATCAACGAATGATAAGAAAGCCGCTTGACTTGAGTCATTTGTCAAAAATTGGAGATCTACAAGCTCACAACTTATTGAGCTTCTAGATCGGCAATTTTTGCCTTAAATTGACATGGCGTGTCTGCTCGTGGTGGTTAAGACTGCGAGTGCGTGTGTGCGTGCGTGTACACACCTTCAAACCGGGAGGTGTAGTTCTCTATACCAGCCAGGTCCAGATAGTGATTCCTCCTCTCTGTGTTCTCGTCAACACAGTAATGTTGGCCGTCGGCTGCAGGCGTCTCACTGCTCTGTCCCCTGCTGATGAGTCCATCACAATCACAAGCATTATTTAATACTGACTGAACTGCAGTGGTGGGGGAAAAGTACTCAATTGTTTTAATTAAGTAAAAGTATCAATACTGAAATGTCAATACTGAAAGGTCCGGAATTCAAAACGTACTTGAGTGAAAGTACAAAAGTATCAAAATGTTGTAGCAAAGTAAAAGTACTCATTATTTGTGTGCTGCTAACCTGACATGAGACGAGAGACGTTTGTCCGCTGAGCGCCCCTCCTCCTGGTGACAGCGTCCCAACTCACGTTCTGAACAGAGATGTGCAAAGATACCTTTTAATAGACAGATCCACATACTGTAACAAACACACGGATATCCCCACTGTACAACCCACAAGCAACTTTGACTGGATTGCTGCTCCTCCTTGAGGGAGACTGTGTGGGGTGTGTGACTTGTAGTCCAGGAAGGAAATGAGACCACATTTTCATGACAAATTTTGGTCATGAAGATGGCGTCATGACTATAATATCTACAAACACATATTACACAAACCCAAACCCCAGGAATAGTGTTTCTTGTGTCCTAAACATAAGATCTGAAAAAGGGGTGAAGTGGCAATTTAAGAGCTGGACAACAACCTTGAACCTTGAACTTAGAATCGATGTACTTTATATAACACGCTATACAGGCCCTCTGTAAAAAAAACAACAACAACATTGTTGTTGGAACACCAAAAATGCTGGAGGAAGTCTTTGAAATGTCTCTGACCTGAAACAGTGTCCCTCCGGCGGGTCCTGGGCTCAGGGGTGACGGTCAGTTTGACGCGGAGCGTCTTGCTCTTGTGACAGGAGTGATTGACGGAGGCGTCCACCACATCGTAGATGGTGTGCATCAGACTGGACATGTCCTGAAAAAGCAGGGAAAACAGTGTTTTGTACTGAAACTTTGTAACAAAAACATCTTTCAAGGACCATTTCAGCTTCTTTCTCCTGATTCAAACCCCCATGACGACACAATTATGGGATTTGTGCACTAACCAGGACGCCCCAGTGAATATATTTCTTATTTCTACATGTCGTCACTTTCTTAAACTAATGAGTAAAGTATTTTTTTTATATGACTTAAAGTGGCAATTATTTTTGGCCTAAGTCACAAAACCATGTGACTTAGGGAAGAAAATGCCTTGGCATTGAGATGAGCTTGAGATCTTGAGGTACACCTGTATTATATTATGAAAAATAGTGAAAATAACAGATCACAACAAGATGCAACAAATGTTATGAGCTTGTAGATCATCAATGTTTTCTACTTTTGCAAACTTTGCTTACTTAAAAAATAAATGCTTATAATGACATGCCCAAAGTGGTTACATATATTCTTTAGGGTATAGAATTTGTCACCAAGTACTGTAGCAAAATTTGTAGCTTTTTTGTAATGCAGTTGCAAACAGGTGGTTGTCACAAAATCCCAAGGCACACCTGTACTGGCACACCAGTTTGAGAGCCACTTGATAGTAAGGAACACTACAGTGTTCTATATTACCTCTTTCACAATCTGGGAGCCCATTCAGTTAAAAATATATCGTTGCTGTCGGGCATATAACTCTTATCTCCATATTCTAGCCCCCCCCCCCCCCACCCCCACCCTACCTGATCACACTACAGCTTCACACAAAAGTATCAACAGTTTGCGATGCATTTTGAGCTTGTAGATCTGCTTTTGTTATTTTGATAGCAACAGTGAATCCAGAAAAATAACAGTTTTGGACATATGAGGTTTACACCCGACAGAGACAATATATTTATTCCGTATATATATCTTTATTTTTCTTTGTGTGTGTGTGTTTGTGTTTGTGTGTGTATGAATCTGTCTTGAGCGATTACCTCTTTCGTGACTTTGCCACTGTTGTCAAAGTCATAGAGGGTGAAGATCCACTCCTGTCTGTTGTCATCCTCTACGGAGACATCGCATTCCAAGTCCTGTATGGACACGGTCACATCAGTTAATGTGTTTAACAATTTTTTTCATTAGCTCTACGGTTGACTTCAAGTCCTCCATAAACAGCTGGTTGAATAAGCAGCTGGACCTAAGTAGTCAATTAGTTGAGTTGTAGCAGGTTCTATTTACAGCACCCACGTCGTTATTCTTTTAGTTGTCTAGTAGTACGTCGTAAATTGTATATATATTGTATAAATGTCTAATATTGATTAGAGACTGTATGTCTCTGTTACAAGTAAAATGTGCACAACCAACCACACTATGTGCTGCCGAGAACAAGTCCCGTAAGTTCAAGCTCAAGACAGCAGATAGCAGCAAAACACGGCGAACCTTGTATGTCCAAAACAGTTAACTTTTGGAAAATGGAAAAGTAACCTGTGTTCCAGCGGATCCAATGTAGTTATTATGTAGTCACAACAAGCTCTTGCAAATACCTTCCAATGGTCAAATATTTCTAAAAACCCACACACACACAGACAGACAGACAGACAGACAGACAGACCACTTTCACTTAAAAAAAAAACGTTTTCCAAACAATTCAAAATGAGCCCAAATAGCAGATCTAGAAGCTCACAATGCATCACGCTGTGATGCATTGTGAGCTTGTAGACAACAATAATTTACGGGGGGAAATAAATACAAAGTTGAAATATGGAGGTACATGGAATTATTCTGCTCGTCAGCAATGTGATATTATTTGTTCACATTTTGACAAATTACTGACATGGTAGAGAGGCTGGACCTCTTCTGTCTCACCACTAACATCCATTGTAACAGGGTGAGTGGGCTGTCACACCCACCACCCATTGTAACAGGGTGAGTGGGCTGTCACACCCACCACCCATTGTAACAGGGTGAGTGGGCTGTCACACCCACCACCCATTGTAACAGGGTGAGTGGGCTGTCACACCCACCACCCATTGTAACAGGGTGAGTGGGCTGTCACACCCACCACCCATTGTAACAGGGTGAGTGGGCTGTCACACCCACCACCCATTGTAACAGGGTGAGTGGGCTGTCACACCCACCACCCATTGTAACAGGGTGAGTGGGCTGTCACACCCACCACCACTAACATCCATTGTAACAGGGTGAGTGGGCTGTCACACCCACCACCCATTGTAACAGGGTGAGTGGGCTGTCACACCCACCACCACTAACATCCATTGTAACAGGGTGAGTGGGCTGTCACACCCACCACCACTAACATCCATTGTAACAGGGTGAGTGGGCTGGCACACCCACCACCACTAACATCCATTTTAACAGGGTGAGTGGGCTGTCACACCCACCACCACTAACATCCATTGTAACAGGGTGAGTGGGCTGTCACACCCACCACCACTAACATCCATTGTAACAGGGTGAGTGGGCTGTCACACCCACCACCACTAACATCCATTGTAACAGGGTGAGTGGGCTGTCACACCCACCACCTCTAACATCCATTGTAACAGGGTGAGTGGGCTGTCACACCCACCACCTCTAACATCCATTGTAACAGGGTGAGTGGGCTGTCACACCCACCACCTCTAACATCCATTGTAACAGGGTGAGTGGGCTGTCACACCCACCACCTCTAACATCCATTGTAACAGGGTGAGTGGGCTGTCACACCCACCACCACTAACATCCATTGTAACAGGGTGAGTGGGCTGTCACACCCACCACCACTAACATCCGTTGTAACAGGGTGAGTGGGCTGTCACACCCACCACCACTAACATCCGTTGTAACAGGGTGAGTGGGCTGTCACACCCACCACCACTAACATCCATTGTAACAGGGTGAGTGGGCTGTCACACCCACCACCACTAACATCCATTGTAACAGGGTGAGTGGGCTGTCACACCCACCACCACTAACATCCATTGTAACAGGGTGAGTGGGCTGTCACACCCACCACCACTAACATCCATTGTAACAGGGTGAGTGGGCTGTCACACCCACCACCACTAACATCCATTGTAACAGGGTGAGTGGGCTGTCACACCCACCACCACTAACATCCATTGTAACAGGGTGAGTGGGCTGTCACACCCACCACCACTAACATCCATTGTAACAGGGTGAGTGGGCTGTCACACCCACCACCACAAACTTCCCTCAGGTACGAAGTGCTTGCCCTTCCTTTCAGATGACAGCAGGTGATTCAGAACGCTGTTGCTCTAGTGACTAGATTTGCTCAAAAGTATATACTGTAGATTAAGATGTCCTACCGATCATCCTTGCCTTTCTTCTTTCAGAGAGAGAGAGAAGGGGGTGTGGGGAGGAGGTTTTAACCGCAATTCTCAGTTACAGCTTTTTTTTGGCAGTAACCTTGATTCAGAGGTATCTTGTAACATGACTGTAATTGGAAAAATAAACGTTTGGAGCACGGGCCCTGCTCGCAGGCATGTAAGATATGGAGGACTGACACCCTTGAGAATTGCAGAACGCTTACAATAGAGGAGACCCCAGGAAGAGGGAGAGAGAGAGAGAGAGAGAGACAGAGATTGAGAAAGAAACAGCTCTTTATGGATCTAGAACATCTCAGCTTGCATAACCGGGGGAATGATTATCAAAGAGCCGATCCGAGTAGTTCTGTTCAGTTCTCTGAAACGAGGCCACGCTCGAGACCAGGCTCGGGATTCAAGAAAAACAGAATCAGAACCACGTCGCTGCCAAGAACAGGCTTTGTGTGAGGAAAGCGCCCTTCGCACAGAGAGGAGTCACAGTGACAACAAAGCCAACATTACACCATGAACACACAGGAGGACAACCAACACATTACATGAATACAGGAACTTTTTAATCTATTTATTACAGGTCACTCACTACATTAAAGCAGTGACTCTCAACCATTTCTAGGAACCCTAATAGGAGATCTACTATTTTTGCATGCGACATTGGCGCTCAAATAAGTACTCCAGGCTTAGCATCGATTATTGTTTGTGGTGGTTTTGTATTTCCTCAAGCCTTCTGATGGCTAGAACAAGGGGAGAACTAAAGCTCTTGCAGTACTTCTGACAGCAAATATACTACTGAAAGCATACATCTCAGGGGTGCAATGCAGTACCAGTAATAGTAATGGTTTATGGCTATACATAAAGATGAATCTGTGGAGCACAGTAAAAAATGGAGAGTTCATTTAACTCTGAAAGTGTAAAAATGGAGCCGTAAGGATTCTGCTGTGAGGGTGGGCAGGAATGAATGGCGGAGGTTTTGCGTTCTTACTGGTACATCTAGGCCTGTCACAATTATTACATCATTGCCTAATTGCAATTAATTGAGATAATCACAATTATTCTGTGTAATTGTCACAATCATTTCTATGTTGAAAAATGTTCATATGTTTTCAAATATTTTGCGATGCAACGCGTTGTGAGCTTGTAGATCGTCTATTTCCGCTATTTGTAAAATATTTCTGAAAGTATCAAAATATTAAATGCCAGTAATTTCTTTATATATTAAATATTTATATATTTAATATTTATCTGCCCAGCGCAATTTCTTTTGCAAAGACAAAAAGCCGGAACAGTACGTTCCAATGTTCAATTCAAAAAACACAATTAAAATCATTAAATGCAATTTGTACGACGGCTAATCATCCCGTCAAGTAAAAATGTCACGATCAGTGACAGCCCTACAGCGGCCACAGCTGAGTGGTTAATGAGCCTGCCTGGGCAGGCCCTGGTTGCCATAGGTTCGGTTCGGACAAATTTCACTTATGTGCAGATAAACACAATACAGTGACAAAAAACATCCCATTATTATTATTACTACCCTAGACATATAAAGGCTAGATGGTGCAAGGCGGAGTCTCCGGCGTCATTCACCGGCGGCCATCTTGCAACAGTCAACTTTTCTAGTACGTTTACGGTATCGGTATCTGCTCAAACAAAAATACTCTTGACTCGCTGAAATCTTGACGGATTTACAAACGGCTTGGTTTATTACAAACATTATCAACGTGGCTATAATTCAGGATGCTTATCTGCTTAATGTAATTTTTTTATGAAAGTATGCTGACGTCTCTGACATTTATAACAAACCAAACCGATCGGTTGAAAATTGAGCAAGTTATGGTTATTTAAAAAGTACATGCCCTATAGACACAATGTCATGAGTGGGCGAGCTACCTGTAGCAAAATGGCCGCCATGTGGCGACGTCGCTCTCCGTTGGCCAGCAGTGCGGGCGAGCCATCTAGCCTTTCTTATATATATATCTATGATTACTACTACTTACATCCAGATTTATGCGTTTCTTCCCAGAAGGCTTGGTGGAATCTCTAAGGAGCTCTGCGTCCTCGGAGTTGACATACCGCAGGTAGCTCTCACAGCCCTCCGCCTTCTCTGGAGGAAGAACCACTGGCAACACACAACATCACCTGGGTTACGAAGGGCTGGGCAATTCACAGAAAATAGATCTAATCCCATATTTAGAAGCAGTAACCAACTAAAGGCCAATGTATCGTCTCTGTGGGGTGGAAACCTCATATGTTCCAAAACGGTTACTTTTCAGGATTCAAATTCAGAAGCGGAAAAAGTAGCAGATCAACACGTTTTCGAGCTTGTGGACCTGCTACTTTTGATGCTTTTGTGTGACGCTGTAGTATGATCAAGTATGATCATTAATTTTAACGTTAAAATATGGAGATAAGAGGTTTCTGCCCGACAGCGATGATATGCTCTTTCAGACGTCAGAGGAAAGAAAGTCCGTTCGGACGGACGGGATTCCCAGACTACTACGAACAGTCAGGACATCTGGGGGGGGTTGCACGACTTCTGAGAATATGTTCTGAGGAGACTGCCAATCAGAAGTTCCGAACGAGGTAGTTCTATCACCTCCCTTTCAGAAACAGGAGCATGTACAGGTATTGGGATTTAATCTTGCTCATGTAGGTTAATCGAATAATCGAGAAGCAGGGGTTTGTTTTGGTAGGGTATGATGAACCCCCCCACACTGACAGATACTGTACAAAGATACAGACTACCAATCCTTTTCGATGGTCGCCAGCGACATGAAGACACAAAGATACATCCAACATTTGTAGCTGCTACCAAAGCTACAACAGTTACAAAGCTACAAAAAACATTGAGTTGGTTTCAACTTCAGATACAAAGCTACAAATATGCTGTGTAGCTTTGTATGTTTGACTTTGTATCTTTAGTATGTGCCAGTATGAATGCAGCAAGACGAGGCTCATCTGCCCAGAAACAAGCAGTATGGTATGCTTCTGTGTGTTCTCTTGTACTGTTGTCTTGCACTATGCTAGCACTGCTGAGGGACCAGGTGTAATGGTGTATATATATAGTATAGTGCATTGATGTACTATGTTGCATATTATCTTATTTATATATTTTTATTTAATTTTCTTTTTGTCTACTTAATGTTGGTGTTGCCTTGACTTTGATGTCTCTCCATCATGCTGTATCTACAGTGCTTTTTGTCCTTGCCCAATAATCTGTTTTTAACTGCTGTACTGTCTTTGGCGCCTGAATTCCCTCAGCGGGATCAATAAAGCTCTTATCTTATCAAACCGAACCAGAGATGTAATGTGCTTTTCAGCTTACCCTCTAGGGGGCAGTGATGGGCTATCAATTGTCCTTCCTTCAGCTCACCATTTCGAAACTCCTAGGAGGGGAGAGAGAGAGAGAGAGAGATTAAGTTATCTTTGCTTACATGTATCTTTATCTTTATGTCTGAACAGCAAAAGCACAATTCTTGTCTTCATATTTTAGTTTTTCTACATAGTATATTTGATTGCCAGCGGTGGCCGAACGGATAGCGGCGCGGTCTAGATACCGGAAGGTTCCCAGTTCGAATCAGCCGTCCGACACGTTAAAATTACCACCGCTGAAATGCCCTTGAACAAGGCATCAACCACTACGATGAAATGTGTTCTATGAGCAGGGCCTGGCTGGAAACAAGTTCTTGAGCTTAGCCCAGATACCCTGGGTAAATATAGATTTCATTTAATTTCATTGCCAACACAGCTCTGTTTCACGTTTCTGTATTCTAGTCTTTCTGTTTCTGTCTTTCTTTCACACTTGCTTTGGCATTGGCAATGTAAACATATGTTTCCCATGCAAATAAAAACCCTTGAATTTGGAGGAGGGGAGAGATGACTGCAGGGCTCCCCCTCACAGCCAAACTGTTTGAAACATCTGCACACTCGTATTTTCTTCACTGTCCATCAAAAGTAAAAGAACAGTAAATGCTCAACATCATCTTGGCTTTCTGTAGGAGACATCTCTCCAAAACCTGTTCCTTCTCATCCTTGCCGGACAGTGGAGGCCGGAGTGTGAGTGTGAGATAGATTGCTTGATGATTTTAGCATTGTCACATCCAATGGTAAATCTATTAAAAGGGTGCTCTCTGACATATAGGTGTATGATGATTGATGAACTTTATGGCTCAACATTTACTAAGGAAGCTCAAAGTGAAGATTGCTTGCTTCAGTTTCAACGACAAGAAACTAAACTGTGATCACTGTCTGTGATTGATGGCTGTGTCATATTGTATATGCAATGCAGCCTCCTCCATTTTATGAAGCCTTGATTCAGTCAGTGTGCCATGACCATGATGCATCTCTACATTTCACTACAAATGCACCATTGTATGGGGCGGGCGTTAAGTAGGAGAGTGGGTAGAGAGAGAGAGAGAGAGAGAGAGAGGCCATCTGGGAATCAAAATGTCGCCTGTTTGACCCCCTGGCCCACCTAGTCTATGTGTCGAAGTGTCCTTAGGTGTTTCATGTACATACGTACAGTATATGTGCATCTACAACAGCAGGCTTATTTTGATCTAAAGAGATACTGGGTGATAATCCAGTTTACCTCAGTACCAGCTATGGTAGTTATGGCCAAGGAAAAACCTTTGCCTGGAATTGTTCACATCTGCTCTTTATAGCGCCACCAGGAGGCCGACATATGTAAAACACATTTTCTAATATTACTCCTTCAGATTTTATCCAAATTTCACACAAATCAGTACACATGCTCTCCATGCATGCATATTCCCACTAGGCTTTGGAAGAAAATGCCACTTGACAGTTTTCAAATCAGCCTCATGGTGGCGCTAGAACAGACCAAGCCTTGACACACACACACACACACACACACACACACACACACACACACACACACACACACACACACACACACACACACACACACACACACACACACACACACACACACACACACACACACACACACACACACACACACACACACACACACACACACACACACACACACACACACTTATATTGCTCCTAAACATTTTGCCAAATATCACACACACCCCTATCCTCCTGGTGGAGACCTGTGCCCAGAAGGGCACTTTTTCTAGTTTACCTCTGTACCAGCTCTGGTAGTTATCTCTGGTAGTTTACCACTGTACCAGCTCTGGTACTTATCTCTGGTAGTTTACCTATGTACCAGCTCTGGTACTTATCTCTGGTAGTTTACCTCTGTACCAGCTCTGGTAGTTATCTCTGGTAGTTTACCTCTGTACCAGCTCTGGTACAGAGGTAACATTTTCAGCAGCAGTTGGCACAGCACAGCTTGGCCTGGGCCGGCCGTAAGAACAAAATACAGTGCACCAGGTGAGGCGATAAGCACATCAATATGGTGAATTAAAAAATTGCCCAAGTGCCCCAGGGCAGCTGCACAGTGCACACAACGGCCTATGGATAATCCGGCCCTGATTCTGGGCAGGAACCCCTTTTGGTGTTTTACCCCTTCAGGACGGGAACCCCTTTTGGGGTTCCTGTTGCTATGTACAGAATATTGAACTTGGTAGCATAACATTTTTATAATTATTGAATTAATATTCGAAAATCTTAGTCAAAATGGAGCCAGTGGTGGAAAGTAACCAAGTACATTTGATTTACTCAAGTTCTTTACTTACGTACAATGTTGGGGTATATTTTACTTTACTGGGGTATTTCCAGTTTTCAATACTTTTACTTCTACTCCACTACATGATACATCTCAGAGGTACTTTTCACTCCACTACAATCAATTGAAAACTTTAGCTACTTTGCAAAACATACATGAACCACTTCAGACCTATACACGTTGGCTATCTGAAAATGGACGATCTACAAGCTCACAATGCATCGCAAAGCGAGTAATCAACGTGTAGAGCTAGTAGATCTGCTATTTTCAAAGGATTTTATACTTTTGGAAACTTGTGAAATCCTGGGTTTTGACAAATCTAGGTATAAAGCAGCATGTTCCTATCGGGCATTGAATAATCTACAAAAAGATCTAAAATTATACACATTTATCACCATTAATGAATCGAAGGGAATCATGACAGAGGCATGTGGTTGTTTTTCTGGAGATTCCACTGTTTGCATAACTGTTATTCTGTTTTATTGTGGACATTTGTATATCGTGTTTTTCCTTTACGTTTAAGTATGCAAACTGTGTCTCGCGCTGTCTTAGTAACATGCATTATTATTTCTTTTTTGCATCGACTCAAATTTCCTGTTGGAAAATTCCAGATGGGATATAGGATGGGACTGATTAGGCCCCCAACTCCTAAGCAGTAAAACAAAAGAGGGTGGAGGGGTGGGGCATGGAAGTTCTTCTGTCAGATGTGAATAATCTATATACCCCTACATAAAACACAACCGCAATGAATTCACAGCCGTTCCACAGATGTACACAGCCTATGGCTCATTTGCGTGCGTGCACATACAGTACATAAGCGCACACATATAGACTATCTCACTCACACACACACACACACACACACACACACACACACACACACACACACACACACACACACACACACACAATTCAGTTCTTTAAAGTTCGTTAATTACATCTGCATCGTGGAAACAATGAAAATGTATCCGAGTGCAGGACCACAACTATTCAAACAACAAATGATTCATCTCATTTACGTCACTCCCGCTCGGCTTAGCAGCCCCGCAAAAAAAGGGGGGGGGAAAAGAAAGGGAAAAAACCCACGTTGAAATAAAACCTCAGCAGATTGAATCAAGGAGGTGTGCGCACGCTGAAGTGAAACAAATATAAAACAGATAGACGCCCAGACCGAAAGAAATAATAAAAGAACTCTGTGTACCTTTTCAACAAAAGAGCCAGGGCTTAACTGGAATCCACACATCTGCATGCATTTAGGTAAACGAGCCCCCCCACCCCCACCGTCTCTCCCCTCCCATCACCACCACGGCTCTCCTCCCCCCTCCTTTATTCCCCCTCATCTCCCCTTCACTTCCTCCCTCTCCCATCCCCTCTCTCTCCTATCCTCCTCTCCCCTCCTTTACTCCCCTTCACTTCCTCCCTCTCCCATCCCCTCTCTCTCCTATCCTCCTCTCCCCTCCTTTACTCCCCCTCATCTCCCCTTCACTTCCTCCCTCTCCCATCCCCTCTCTCTCCTATCCTCCTCTCCCCTCCTTTACTCCCCTTCACTTCCTCCCTCTCCCATCCCCTCTCTCTCCTATCCTCCTCTCCCCTCCTTTACTCCCCCTCATCTCCCCTTCACTTCCTCCCTCTCCCATCCCCTCTCTCTCCTATCCTCCTCTCCCCTCCTTTACTCCCCCTCATCTCCCCTTCACTTCCTCCCTCTCCCATCCCCTCTCTCTCCTATCCTCCTCTCCCCTCCTTTACTCCCCCTCATCTCCCCTTCACCTCCTCCCTCTCCCATCCCCTCTCTCTCCTATCCTCCTCTCCCCTCCTTTACTCCCCCTCATCTCCCCTTCACTTCCTCCCTCTCCCATCCCCTCTCTCTCCTATCCTCCTCTCCCCTCCTTTACTCCCCCTCATCTCCCCTTCACCTCCTCCCTCTCCCATCCCCTCTCTCTCCTATCCTCCTCTCCCCTCCTTTACTCCCCCTCATCTCCCCTTCACTTCCTCCCTCTCCCATCCCCTCTCTCTCCTATCCTCCTCTCCCCTCCTTTACTCCCCCTCATCTCCCCTTCACCTCCTCCCTCTCCCATCCCCTCTCTCTCCTATCCTCCTCTCCCCTCCTTTACTCCCCCCCATCTCCCCTTCACTTCCTCCCTCTCCCATCCCCTCTCTCTCCTCTCCTCCTCTCCCCTCCTTTACTCCCCTTCACGTCCTCCCCTCTCATCCCCCTCATCTCCTTTACTCGCCTTTGGATCGCTCCCCCCCTCCCGTCCTGTCTGCTCTCCTCTCCTCTCAGAGTAATGACAGTGCGAGGACTTGTGGTGCCGTTTAACAATCTGCAAGCTTGGTGATTACTGCTCACTTCACAGGATGATACCTTCCCAGGCCTGTAATCGGTGGCCCTGACCTTCAACCACTGATGGGGAGGGGAGAGCTGTGTGTGTGTGTGTGTGTGTGTGTGTGTGTGTGTGTGTGTGTGTGTGTGTGTGTGTGTGTTATTGTGCGTGCGTGCCTGCGTGCGCGTGCGTGTATGCGTGCGCTACAGGGTCAAAGCTCGAAACAGCCACTGCAAAGTTGTCCATCAAAAATCAAAAACAAGGGTGAAAGAATAAATAAAAGTATAGCCAATGGTAAGGAGAGAGAGAGAGGGAGAGAGAGAGTGGGAGAGAGAGAGAGAGAGAGAGAGAGAGGGAGAGAGAGAGTGGGAGGGAGAGAGAGAGAGAGGGAGAGAGAGAGTGGTGGAGTGAAAGGATAAAAAGAAGGGAAGGGGGAGGATGGATGGAAGGAAGTGGGAGAAAGGGGAGTGGGCACAAAGTCGAGAGAGAAGAGAGGGAAAGATAATTAGGACAGAAGATGAGAGAGGGAGCAGGCAGAAGGAGATAAGAGAGGAGTACGGAGGAGAGGAGATAAGGAGAGACAGTCAGAAGGATGCAGAACATGGGAACGCAGTAATGTGGACTGAGGTGCAGAGGAGAACACTATCTGGGAGACAGACAGAGAGAGAGAGAGAGAGAGAGGTGGAGCCAACTGGTACCTCTCCCTGCATGGGCCCCAAATAAGCAGCTGTCTTTAATCAGGACTCAACAAAACACACATGCATACAGACAGACACACACACACACACACACACACACACACACACACACACACACACACACACACACACACACACACACACACACACACACACACACACACACACACACACACACACACACACACACACACACACACACACCTATTGACCTATACTTGGGAGGACATTCAACACATTTCCACTAACTAAATTCATACCCCAACTTCTAAATCCTAACTTTGAATCTCACCACTACACTTCTAACCTTCTGACCTTAACCTGACCCTAAATTATTCTTCTGAAAAGGGACGACCAGTGCAGTGACAAATGCGTCATTCAAAACGCTGATAGGGTTGTGCCAAGATCCGCCCCTGCCTGCCTCTGATTGGCCCCCTTCTACTAGTAGTAGGAGCTGGTCATTAGACTGCACATCTTAGAGTATATATTAATAGAGACGGCACCAGATTTCTCCTCCCATCCACTTGCCTTAAGTTGCTCAAATCATTGCACGCGCTCACGTGTGTTCACGTATGAAACAGCGTTCACGTGTCATCATGAACGTGCGCAATGATAGTCAACGGACCTGCGCGTTCATGTGTTTGGTTCCAAACTGCACTACCAAATTCGGCCACTATGTCCACACACACACACACACACACACACACACACACACACACACACACACACACACACACACACACACACACACACACACACACACACACACACACACACACACACACAATCACACACACACACACACACACACACACACACACACACACACACACACACACACACACACACACACACACACACACACTCTGCTCTGGGAACATCAAAGACGACTAGTAGAGGCACCACCAGTCTGTTTTTTTAGGATCTTTATGGTTCTAGCTTTGATTTCTTCTTGTTGCCATGGGTCAACTAATGTGCATGGGGTTTATTTTTAACCCTTTCTTACACCTACCCCCAATCCGAACCATACAATGGAGATAATAGAAAATACCATAACCCTACCATAACACAAGTTGGACCCAAGGTTTTTTTTCCTCTGGACCTACTTGGTCCAGAGAGGACCCAAAACATGAACCCACAACATTATTGTGTCAGGTGGGTCTATGATGGACTAGGCTTTGGCGATATGCGAGGTTGACGATATATTTGCGCTATAAGCAACAACAACTCCCCAGTCCTTTAAGCTGGAGTTATATTCACCGTACAGAGGGCCGCGTGTCAAAAATAGCAGCTCTACAAGCTAGAGCTTCCTTTTTTTTGCAGCGCCGGTGTACGAACGTGACTACAATTTACAATTTAGGCATTTAGCAGACGCTCTTAATCCAGAGCGACTTACATTAAGCAATAACAAAAGCATGGCATACATCACATATATAAAAAGTAGTTATCATGAATCATGCGACTAAGAACGTAACAGTGGAGTATCTATGTAAACTATACATACTATACTATATAATATATTATACATGTGTACTATAAAGTGCTATGACTACATAAAGTGCAATTCTAGAGCTGTCTACGTAACAAGCTATAAGTCTGTTTAAAATACTATCTAAGTCTACATAATGTGCTATCTAAGGGGATAGGCTAGGGCAAGTGTTACGGGCCATGGTGGAGTCTGAAGAGGTGGGTTTTCAGACTACGGCGGAAGATTGGGAGTGAGGCTGCAGTTCTGCACGTTGTCAATGACCAAAATAAGCTAGATCACAGGCGGAGATGAAGTGAAGTTCAGACAGTAGCCTATAGTAGATATAATACGGCCATGGTGATGTTGTTATAGCCTAGCTTTACTCTTCCACTTAATCTACGTCCTGGTCTAGTCACTTCTGACACCATGTTTGTGTGTATAATAATGAGACACGAGACAGCAGTGTGTATAATAATGAGACACGAGACAGCAGTGTGCATTCTAGTGTAAGAAAGGGTTACAAATGACCCCATGGGACAGTAGTTGACCCAGGCAACAAGAAGAAATGGTAACTAGACACCATGTGGGGGGCCGGGGGCACACATTTTGTCAAAAATATCAGATCAGTTTAGAGTCCCTAAATATATAAGAAAAACAGACTAAAGAACTCCTTTGTACATCAGTCTGTCCTGCTTTTAAACCAAAATCGTTAAACCAGAGGATGTGTTCTTGTTCTTGTCTGTTTCTGTCCTGTAATGTCTATCATTTTGTAATGTATGTCTATGTATGTATGTATGTCTATGTCTTGTCTGTATCTTGAACGGTGACGTCATGGACGCAAAACTAATTTCAGTGCAAGCTGACAATAAAGTTGTATCGTATCGTATTGTATCGTAGTTCACAACGTACTGTATAACATAGATGGTCTAAAGGCCAATATTTCATCTGCAACCTTCAGAAAGGGGGGCGAATCTGATATAACAAATTTACGTCAACAAACTTTTTTCTCAAAACTCGTGCATTCTCAGATCCGTCCTGACTCTCCGAACCGTAGTTCAGAAAGCCTGTACGAACCCTGTCGAAGGACTGCCTGTTGGCCTTCGGCACTTTATGCTCTTCTCTCTAATCGTGTTTAAAGGAGCATTCAGTGATTTGGGTGATTTGGAAAACCACCCAGTCCGCCCCGGTAACAAAATGTGCACATGCACGCTCTACAGTGGGGGGAAGTGCAACAGGCCAACAGCATGTGCACCAAGGCCCGCCCCCACTCGATCATGATTGGAGGAATGCCCCTCTCATCCTGATTGGATGAAGGTTTTGCCACCCGCCACCAAAACTGAAACTAGGGTTTTTTGACCCCAGGGGCTCACTGGGGACAGGGAGGATTTCCTTATGGTCAGCACACTCTATAGTAGGGAGGATTATCCAGAAAAAAAGAAAAAATAAGTGATATTTGAATTAAGTCAAATCACTGAATATACCTTTAACTGCAATGATGAGCCTGCACAACCAACAATGGTTTTTCCACCCATCGTACTTGTAATGTGACGTGACAATAACGTTTGATTCACATTCAGATTCTTCAGCGGTTAACCTGGACACATTGGACCTCAGAGAAAGACAGCCCTCCCTCCACGGTCATTATATATCTAGTGGGGGGAATTCTAATGAGAGAGCGGGCGGGCTAACACCACAGTCTGCAGTTTTTAACGTTGAAACACATGGCATCTCCATTCTGCATCCCCATCGCCCACAGTGTTTGGGGGGGCTCTCTCCAAAAATCTGCCTGCCACATGTGCAATTAACTGCTATCTGGCATCGAGCCGCTCTAATTCCTTCACTATCAGATCACAGGCTCTGCTCTGCAGTCTAGAAACAGTGTTTTGGAGTGTATATTTTGGGGAGCTATTTCCCTTTCTTTTTTTTTTCTGTAATAGTTTTTGGGGCATGGGCCTAAAGGGGGCCTAACATCCATAAGTATGCATCCAAACAAGCACGCACGCACGCACGTGTGTGTGTGTGTGTGTGTGTGTGTGTGTGTGCGCACGACTGTGCGTGCGTGCGCGTGTGTTGTATCATTTATGGAAGGAGGATGGTAAAACCATGTGGGACGATATAGCACCTCCACATCAATGACAAGAAGAGACAGGAGATATTACATCTCCCCTTCTAACGCAACACAGACCCACACAACTCTGTAAACAGGATCTGTGTCTGAGAGAGAGAGAGAGAGAGAGAGAGACGTGGAAAGACAGAGATGGAGGGCGGGAGAGAAAGACAGAGAGAGAGCTGGAGCAATGACATGGGGAAGACAGGGAGAGGGGGTACGTGGAGTGAGAGACAAATAGAGAAAAAGAAAGAGACACAGAAAGATGGAGAAGACATAAATTGAGGGAGGGAGAGAGAGAAAGACCAACGAAGAGGGAAAGAGTGAGATGGGGAGGGGGGATTGAGAGACAGAAAGAGAGAGACACAGAGAGAGAGAGAGAGAGAGAGAGAGAGACAGAAAGAGAGAGACACAGAGAGAGAGAGAGAGCGCCAGAGAGAAGAGAAGGGGGGGATGTGTGATGTTTGTTCCTGTGTCTTGAAGCAACATTGCCAGGCTCCTCCAAAGCCCTCCTGCCTACTGCCAGGCTTTTATGTGGGATAGGATAACCGAAGGGGGGAGGCTTTCGTAGCTCCCTACCAGGTGACATCAGACACCCCACCACCACCACCCCCGTCTGTGTAACACTGCATATCTTTGTTCTCCAATACCTCCCTCCTCCCTCGCCATCATAACTCAGCCCTCCTAAATATAAGCACACGCAATGCTGTTTTTAGTCTATTCTTCAAAACCGCATGATGCGCCAGTGATTTCAAAAAGACAACAACGACAAAAATGCAAAAGGCATGAATGTGGAGTTTGTTGACACTAGCCCACAATACCCACAGCACCACCACCTCCACCCATGGGGTTGGACATATAGCAACTATAACTATGTATCCAGGGGAACATATATAGGGACGCACGCTGGAAAGAAAGTAAAACAAATAAGCCAACAGCTTTGGATATGGGCTCATCTAATTTTACAGCACTGTGGTCGGCTGAAATCTTTCAGATAGCTTCCTTTTCAGAGAGAGATGTAATTAGCTTCAACAACTCAGCTGCCT
Source organism: Electrona antarctica (assembly GCF_951216825.1). NCBI lineage: Eukaryota > Metazoa > Chordata > Actinopteri > Myctophiformes > Myctophidae > Electrona > Electrona antarctica. The sequence continues at coordinate 46,275,798 of NC_136811.1, read as the reverse complement.
GGAACGAAGGCACTGCTATATTTCACTATATGCTTCTGGCTTCCCATTTTGCTTTTTAAATGTCCTGCTATAGTCTATCTACCACACGTTTCAAGAGCAGAATGTCAGGTCAATATTTACATTTGAAGTGTTTTGCCAAAGTCAGTGACTTACGAGTGCAAAAGCAGACCAATCTTCAATTCGTAGATCTGAAGCTATGTTCAGACTGGCAGCCTAATTTATTTGCCTATCCAGAACGTAATCACAATGTTTTTTATCAAGTCTAAACAGTATGAGCATGATTTATACTTATATGCCGATGTCACTCGCTGAAAATAGCATATCTACAATACAAGCTCACAGGTACGCATTACTCACATCTATATCGTCACATCATTAGCGCAGCAACCAATACAAATAGGTCGATGATGTCTGACTACACAAATTTGATCTGATCACTTGTAAATAAAAAATTGTGGCCACTGGCCAGTCAGTATACTAAAGATTGAATCTGAAAAGAGGGGGGTCAGATTTGCCTGCAGTCTAGACAAAGCCTAAATACTGCAGGTTTAAATCCATCATGTTCCTCTGATCCCAGATGATCAGGTAAGTAAGGGAGAGGGGAGGGGGGGTTTAAGAGCAAAGGATTCTTTTCCCAGAGGCATTTCCTTAATAGGACTCAGAGAATACCTTGGGTACTAATACTGATTGTCTGGAAGCAGTAGTACGTTCTTTTGGCCGTACAAGGTTTCCAAAACCACCAAGTCCATCTCTGACTGACACTTCAGAAGGCGCCACAGGAAAGCCACGGTGACCGCCGACCCTTCTTGCTCGCCTGACCTATTAATCGGAGATGATTGCGGGATCTCTCAAGGGCGAGAGCGAGGGATCGGAGCAGTATCGATATAATGAAAGGAACGGTGCTTTGTAAACAAACTGCGTAGTCATTACCATGGTATGAAACTGGAGAGGCAGTGGAGCCATTGAGAAATATATAACAAAAAGCCCCTCCATTCCAGAAGCAACCAACCTGGCCTTGACTCAAAACCAGATGGGAGCTGTTATAATGGAAGGGGGGGGGGGGGGGGGGAGAGAGAGAGAGAGAGAGAGAGAAGGATATAGAGGAAGCGAGGAAGGGGGTTAGAAAGGGTATGAGAGAGAAAGAGGGAAGAGAATGTGAGAAAGGGGTTGTGGCTGGATCCAGAGACACAGGGCTATATCTTGCGCCACCCCTTACCCCTCATCCATAAACCTATTTGCCTTTTTTTTTTTTTTTACTGCGAGAGGTAACAGTCTGGCCACGCGACACTACAGTCAACATGACACTACAGTCAACAGGACACTACAGTCAACAGGACACTACAGTCAACAGGACACTACAGTCAACAGGACACTACAGTCAACAGAGAGGTAACAGTCTGGCCACGCGACACTACAGTCAACAGAGCGGTAACAGTCTGGCCACACAACACTACAGTCAACAGGACACTACAGTCAACAGAGAGGTAACAGTCTGGCCACGCGACACTACAGTCAACAGGACACTACAGTCAACAGGACAGAAAGGTAACAGTCTGGCCACGTGACACTACAGTCAACAGAGAGGTAACAGTCTGGCCACGCGACACTACAGTCAACAGAGAGGTAACAGTCTGGCCATATGACACTACAGTCAACAGGACACTACAGTCAACAGGACACTACAGTCAACAGGACAGAGAGGTAACAGTCTGGCCACGTGACACTACAGTCAACAGAGAGGTAACAGTCTGGCCACGCGACACTACAGTCAACAGAGAGGTAACAGTCTGGCCATGTGACACTACAGTCAACAGAGAGGTAACAGTCTGGCCATGTGACACTACAGTCAACAGAGAGGTAATAGTCTGGCCACGTGACACTACAGTCAACAGAGAGGTAACAGTCTGGCCAATGTGCATAATCTATACACTATATCTGACAGAGGATTTGAGTGGATCATAACATTCAGCATCGTTCAAAGCCCAAACCTTTGTCAGTGCATTTCAACGCCATCACGGCTAGCCAAAATGTATTTTAGTCGACAAAGTACTGTACTTAAGTACAATATTTTTATATTCTGCACAATGAGTACTTTCTACTTTTCGCACTTCAAGTACTTTCTTTTTTGTGGCTTTCTCCTTTTTTATATATTTGTATAGAGGGAAATGAGAATGGAGAATGGAGAGAGAGCGATGCAGTAAAGGCCGTCGGGATCGGGAGTCGAACCCGCAGCACACTGCCAGGCTACCGGCCAAGGTGCCTGGACCGCTGAGCCACGGCCCAGGCCCTTCAAGTACATTTTGATGCCAATACTATTGTACTTTCACTCAGGTACATTTTGAATTCCGGACTTTTACTTGTAACGGTGTAGTTCTATAATGAAGTACTGATACTTTCACTTGAGTAAAGAATGTGAGTACCTTTTCCATAACAAAATAGAATAGTCAAACAAAGCCTGTTGTGCTGAGCATCCCCCGGACCCCCAGGCGCTGAGCATTATGTACAGTATAGGAAAAAGGATAAGTTCCACGAGAGAAACCGCATTGCAGGAAACATAACATGCAGAAAAACACCCAGACGAGTTAAGCACCAAATACAAAAAAAACGAAAAAAACGATTAAAAATACATACATATTTAACCCAACCTCCTGATCGGGTCAAGCTGTGAAACAACATTCCAGTGAACTTGCACCTGGTATATGAAATTGCACAGTGGTCATACTACAGCATGGAGCTATAAATAAGCACCACGACCAATGCAGGTATTTGAAACTAATCCTCATTCGTAAAGATAATGTAGTCCAGTCTGACAGCCTGGCTGATCATCATCATCTGGCCTGTATCAGCCCCACTCCCTCACTGGACAGCTGAGAATTTGGCGTTGTCCATTAATTGGCCTTGTTTGTCTGTCTATCCCTGTGCCATGGCCCATGACATATATCTCTGGCGGAATGGCGGCGAGATAAGAGCAGGATGCCACTTTGTAGTGTGGTGAGGGCCCATGGAGTCCACATATGGCCCTCTTGTTGTGCCTTTAAGTACTTCTGGACCCCCCCGAGGTCAAACATGAGGCATAGCCTCGCTCTTGGCAGGACATGAAGCGTGAGGCAACGGCTTTGTTCACACGGACTGCAGGCAAATCCCATTTGTTTCTCAAATCTGATCATTAGGACTGACACCTGTTATTCTGCGTGTAGATGTGTGCGTTCAGTAGAGGTGCTCCGATCAGGTTTTTTTGCGACTGGTCCAGATTGTTTTTTCGCGGTCGGCCGATACCGATACCAATCTTGTGCGTAAGCGGAACATTTTAGAAATCCCATTTGAATCGCATTTCAAATCAACCTAGGAAGGAATGTGGATCAAATCTGATTCGCACAAATCAGTTACCATGTGATTTGTTTATTTTATTTTACTGTACAGACTTCATAAAACCAGTCCAATCTAGTGGACAGGCCAAAAATGGGACTTGGACTGCCAGTCTGAACGTAGCCAATGGCAGCTATGAGGCAAGGCGGGTGTGCTCGCCTCGCCTGTCCATGAGATGCATCTCAAGTCTGAAGTGGCGTTCCCTCTCCCCTGCTCTCGTAAGCCCTATCCCCCCCTATGCTCTCTCTATATCAACTAATCATCCACTGCCTTTGATTGTAACCTGCTGCACGTCACAAACCCAGATTAGAACGGACCAGGCTGACCACCCAGCATCTGTCAGCGCTGCTGTAATCAGCCTGCCTTCATTAAGGCAGCAGCCCTTTGATACCACTCTGATGGAACCGAGTGGCTCCGTCTCAGCTGTCACTGCATCTCGTGCAGGAACGTCAACGCCATGTGCTGCATTCCAGGGAACGGCAAGAAGCACGTTTATGAACCTGAGCGAGGCAGATGTTCAGAACGGCAGCCCAAATCCCAAATTGTGTCCTATTCAGATATTCAAGATTTTGGTTTTTTTATCAAGCTAAACACATGGAAAAAGATTTTGCTAAAACGATTTAAACCAGCGTCGGATAGGTGGTTTGAAATTTGATTCAAATCTGATTTCTAGAGATGATTTATATTTTGCTGTTTTGGTGACACTCAATGAAAATAGCCAATGCACAAGCTCACAATGTGTGGTGTTGCGATGCAATGTGAGCTTGTACAGTAGATCTGCTATTTTGGAGAATAACATCGGCAATATGCAATCTATGTTGCTGTGTGCATATTATTTTATATATACAATACATACATATATATATACATACATATATATATATATATATATATATACACCGTATATATATATATATACCGTATATATAAAATCTAAAATGACACAGATGCATTGCTTTACCGGTTTTAATCTGTTAATATAAAGTCTGTAGCTTTAATCACTTTTGCCCAGCAGATGAAATGCACTTTTTGGGGGGTGAGTTGGGGTTACTTGACAATTGTATGGAAGCATACGTAGCTTGGAGTTTGGTGTCTACATGGTTGTATGTACAGTACAACACAAGGCTGGTGATGTAACACGATACTATCCTGGAGGACTTTTATAGGACTAATGTCATGTTTTGCTGCACTCCAACATTTATTGGCGCACTGCACCAAAATGTCAAGTACACCACAATGGCTTCTTTGAACAGAAATCGATTTTAAACAATATATACATATATTAAGTATGTTTCATAATATACGGATACTGTATGTTAAAAAACGTTCTAATGTAAGTGTCCGGTAGGACAAAACAGCGAAGACACACGACAGTGAGACATGACACACACACACACACACGAGCGCATGCGCGGATTGCGCGTGCGCACGCGCACACGCACACGCGCGCACACACACACACACACACACACGCACACGCACACGCACACACACACACACACACACACACACACCGCACGCACAAAAAAAACACGCACAAACACAGAGTGCAGATGGCGAGGTGCAGGCACACACCCTGGCAAACATAAGAGCATGGAAAGCAAGCACCAGGGCGACGGCGTATCAAAGCCAATGTGGGACAGGCAGTTGGACTCAAACAGGATGTTCCTCTGTTTCTGGCCTGCATGTGAAATTCTGTAAGCTCCTGCACAGGCCCCCAGCTCTTAAGTCCGGCCAATGGGGGAGCGCACCCGGGCCGATATAAAGCTGAGGGGATTTGTTCCACATTCCACAGTCCCTTTAAACAACATAGATGAGCTCAGAATGCCAGGTTGTTGGGTCAGGTGGCCTGTAAGTGTACGCAGGTCCCCAAATGGTTCAGAAGCGTCTCTCTGCCTCTCTGGGCACCAGCGGGGACAAGAGGAGGATGCATTCGAATAACTATGTCTGTCAAAAGTCAGTCAATGACTGTCTGCAATGATTAATGGCCTGGGTGGCCGGGTTTTTCTTGAACAGATTAGAGCTCGTATTACCTACATGCGGAAATTGGCCTTTTGGATACACTTGTAGTAGATATGAACAGGAAGCTAAATACACAGTGAAACAGCACAATACCCCCTGGACAGCATACCAGCTTATGTGTTTCCAGTGCCCTTTTCAAAAAGGTCTGTCATCTACTATGAGCAATGTTTTTACTTTCACCATGACACAAACTAATCCCTAAGCACCTTCCTCTTTGTCTTCTCAAGGCTTGAGTTACTGGTAGAGTGAAAAATGTATCAATACACGCGGTTAACGCTTATGTGAGCATCTATTTTAAACTGTGGCGAGTGTGTCTGTCCTGCTTTTGTTTTGGTACTGACATGTGGGTTTTCCTTGTCCCCACCTGTGTCGACTGCCACACCCGCGCGCGGCTTTTAACTGGTCTTTTTTTGTTTGTAGCTACAATGGCTCTGAGTCAGGGCTTTGAAAAGGCAGGGGCCAGTGGTTGGAGGCTGGTTAGAGCTGCAACCGGTTACAACTCCTGCGGGTGACTGAGAAATGTAAACAAATCATGCAGGGGGAAGGAGGGCTGTGTGCCGACGCCAGGATGGAGGATTAGCAAGCGTGCCGCCACCGACTGCATGTGTTGTACCCCGCATACATGACGTCGGGGCAGTCTAATCCACGTGCACACACACACACACACACACACACACACACACACACACACACACACACACACACACACACACACACACAAGACACACACAAGACATGTTACACCTGCCTTTCCCCCGCAGGCGTTCACGACATGATCTGCAACACGCCCCGGTGCATCACACAGGCTTGTGTTGTGCACTTCAACCACAAGGCACCACGGGATCCATGACAGTTGAATCTGCCACCGTCTTATCAACTGTGGCAGCTAAAACAGAATGAATTAAAGTGGGGAGTATTTCAACTCAAGAGTGAGTTTATATCCCTTAAGGCTTAATGGATTCTACCGCATGATACCAACCAATGTTACGGATGTATGGAAATGCATTTTTGGGAGGAGGATTGGCTTCAGGTATCTGTTGTGGTAAAGACAGTGCATGCATCGCAGCACACCTCTTTCAGAATAGCTGTATGATTAAAAAAACAAACATCTTGCAATATTTCTCCTCCATATTGCATAAAATGTCACAACATGCCAACTGATTATGGGCCTGAAACATTTCATTATGAAGCTGTCAAAGCATAAGTAAGTAAGTAAGTAAGTAAGTAAGTAAGTAAGTAAGTAAGTCTTGCCGAGCAATATGGGCCATAGGGCAAGAGCCGATGTCCTGTTTCTGTATAGCGTCAGGCAGCTTGATGTACAAGTACACCCCCTGGACATAACGCTAGTATGTCGTAGGGACTTCTTACGCCCAATCCAAACCTTGATGCTGAACGCCAAGCAGGGGGGCCTTTTGGTCCCATTTTTATAGTCTTTGGTATGACCGGGCCAGGGAATCGAAGCCCCGACCTCCCAGTCTCAGGACCGACACTCTAACCACAAGGCCACTGAGCTGGTGTCCAAAGCATATAGATACTTCTAGAAAATGTCCTTCTGCTATGCAGCACTACTCTGCAGTCTTGACTGCTGGTGGTCAGAGTGGTGCTGAAGAAGGAAATCTCTCTTTGTGTTTATAGATGTATCTATGCCTGTCTGTGGAGGACGCACCCAGGGCTTTATCTTGCGGCAGGGGCCCTTTTTCCTTAATTTGGGGATTTAGTATTGTGTGAGAGGCGTTCCCGCTTTAAACTGGCTGCCACCACCTAAATCCTTAAAACACCACCACTACCCATTACATTATGCATAGGTGTGGTTTGGGCGTTACGCAACTTAAACCAATCAGTGTGCCAGGTGCCATTGCCTTTAAGAGATCCATTATCCATAATCCATTATGCCCTGGATCTTGCCTGGATTTTGCCAGCAACACGTGCTGCCTTGGAATACATTTATATTAGATACAGAGGGTTGTCCAGTATCTGACTATCTGCCATCCACTCGCTAAATGCACCATTTACCACCAAAAACACACGTCATTTCATTGACCCACAGCTCGCTCAAATCTGAACCATTTTTTAAAAATCTAAGTGCTGTGGAATCTGTAAACTTCGGTCTTTCATTTGGTATATAGATCGCGAGTGCCTCTCTATGAAACGATAGTTTGGAAAATCGGATGAATTAAACAGATTTGCACTGAACTATGGCAAAATCACATTGGAAATGACACCCATCTAGCCGTTGATTGCCTTTCATTTGGTTATGACACAAGTATCAGCTACGTGTTACTGATTATGGGGAATTTTACATTATTTTAATCCATTAGCCTACATATTTGCTGCGTAATGGGGTGATGAGGTGATGAAACTGAACGAGGGAATCGCGCACAATGCGCCTTAGCACAAATCTAATAACTTCTTTGACTAGACAATTAAACACAATGAGCACAAGGAATTGACACTCTGCCGATTATTGGGAAATTACAATCAGTGGGGAATTAAGACAGAACGAGACCTCTGAGCTGTGAATGTATCAAGCCGAGGCAGCTCCAACTCAGGTCTCAGGAGCGCATTCTTTTATCAAACGGATTCGCATTACGGGTGGTTTGAAGAGGCACTTCCCGTTGTCCTAAACCTGTGTGTATAAGATAGCAAATATAGGGAAAGCGCATCAACACGCCAACACGACACACCTCCACCCGGACACGGAGCGAAGGCTGCGTTATGTGAAGTGGACCCACGCCAACAGGCCATTACTGGCAACACGTTACACAACCTCCCCACGAGAAACATGAGAGCAGGAGGAGGAGACGACGTGAAGAAGACGAATGGATCAGATACAGACTTGGATGCAAACCTGCGTCACACAGGCCAATTATGGATGCTAATATGAACACCAAACAGTGGTGGAAAGTAACCAAGTACATTTACTCAAGTACAGCACTTAAATACAATTTTGACATGCTTTTTTCTTTGCCTGAGTAGTCCATTTTCCAATACTTCACACTACACTTCACTACATCTCACATATTGTACACTTTACTCCACTACAATAATTTGATACATAGTTACTTTGGAGATTTAGATTAATACAAAACATACATTAACCACTTATACTGTTACAGTATAAGCTCAATGAGCTTGTAGATGGGCTATATTTGAAGGATTTGAAAACGGCACTTTTTAAATCTTTTGAACTTTTAAATTTGCACGTTTTTAAAACTTTTGAATTTGAATATTGTGCATTCTGCACAATAAATAATAAATTGGCAATATGTTGATGCCAATAATATATGTTAGCACTTTTACTCAAATACAATCTTTAATACAGGACTGAATACAGGTCACTTCGTTCCTTCATTTTTGAAAAATCTAATATAGGAGTCGGCAAAATGAATAGTGGGTTATGTGGCCGCAAGATAACGTTTACGCATAGTGGAAGCTCCTAAATGGGTAATTCACGGATAATGTTTAATACTTGCGGGTAAGGCATGGCATACGTTAAAGCCCCCAATATGTGTGTGTTTGGGAGGGGTGGACACCGGCTTCCCTGAGTGGCCACCACCCAACCTGTCCACTTTGTGGACTGACTGAGCTTTTCGCTGTACCGAATCGATATACCAATCCAAGTGTGTGAGAAAATGCGAGATAAGCCCAAGACGCCCAACATGTCAGACAAGTGTACAACAAACTACATCAGGTAAAGGAGTACAGGTGGGCCTGTATTCCCGACTTGCATAGTTGCATTGTTCCCGACTTGCACCCGAGTAGGTTACTGTATAAACAAGACAGCATGGGTGTTATTCTACATGACACTAATGCACTCCTAATTTATCACACAAAATGCAGCCATTAATCGTTGCTCTGATTCTTTGTCAGATGTTTGCTGTTAGCTTAAACAGATTCATCGTGCTATATGACTTGGAAAATCTTAGACCACACGATACGATAAAAATGGAAAATAAACAGTAAGATTAAAGAGGGAACTTTCAGTATGAAATTGAAAGTGGCTGCATTCTAGGGCAGCAAAGTATCAATTATTCGTTTGTTTTTTTATAATCAATTAAATCGATCAGTTATTCCCTGCAGTCCTACAGCATTCCAACTCATCAGTTCACCGTCTCTCAACTCACATCTCTCTTCAGCCTGATTTACCCTATAGCCTAGCCTAACAGATATCGGGTGTCACAAGGCACAAATAGCAGATCTACAAGCTTGCGACGTGTAGCATCGCTGGCACCCAACGACGTACAAATCAAGTCTCTCTCTCTCTCTCCCTCTGCAGAGGGCAGCTCCACTCAGCTCCTCTCTCTCTCTCTCTCTCTCTCTCTCTCTCTCTCTCTCTCTCTCTCTCTCTCTCTCTCTCTCTCTCTCTCTCTCTCTCTCTCTCTCTCTCTCTCTCTCTCTCTCTCTCTCTCTCTCTCTCTCTCGTCTGCTGCAACTGTCTGATCCAAGCTGTAGGGACAGCCTGCCAACCTCAGAGACCACCAGAATTCTTGACACCGGTGTGAAGAACAGGCTTAATTCCAAGCTGTGAAGTTCCTCACACTACTGGAACCGGGCGGGGCGAGGGGGGGTCATCATAGGGTCAACACCCGAGTGCTTTCCCGAGGATTCCTAAAAATACCCTCCCGCCGGGCACAGGAAGTGGGGGAGACTCCGGGCTTCTCAGAGCACGACACGGAGCGAAGGCTGCGTTATGTGAAGTGGACCCACGCCAACAGGCCATTACTGGCAACACGTTACACAACCTCCCCACGAGAAACATGAGAGCAGGAGGAGCAGGAGGAGGAGACGACGTGAAGAAGACGAATGGATCAGATACAGACTTGGATGCAAACCTGCGTCACACAGGCCAATTATGGAACTTTTGAATTTGCACGTTTTTAAAACTTTTGAATTTGAATATTGTGCATTCTGCACAATAAATAATAAATTGGCAATATTTTGATGCCAATAATATATGTTAGCACTTTTACTCAAATACAATCTTTAATACAGGACTGAATACAGGTCACTTCGTTCCTTCATTTTTGAATAATTTAGTATTTTTTTGTGTATGCATGTGTTGCATACGAGGCTGCTGGGTCGCAAGACAAATTTCAGTGCGAGCTGACAATAAAGTACTATATCATAATCATATCGTATCAATTTGGTTGTCCTTGGCAATAAAACGTTTTAGAACTACTGAATTAGAAGGAAATCGACCTCAAGTCTTAATGTTTTTTCTTTTTTTTACTGATACCAATTCACGACAAGCTTCTTCTTTCCTCTGCATTATTCTCACAGAAATCATCATCAGGTTTCAGCTGCAGGAGGACAAGGATCTCAGAACTCGCTCAACTTCTTTCGACTCCCATTTGTCCGTCAACTGGACGAGTTAAATTAACACCCAGGTTTCTACAAGTGTGAAAGAATTGAGCAAGTAAGCAACGGAGGGGGGAAAAAAAACACGCTTTCATCAATGACGAAGCATAAACTGACAAGAGGGCTAAAGATGAAAGGCTCTGATCTGTCTGAGCCTGTGACTTCTGCTGTTTTTCCTTCCCGTCCGACTCAAGACTGCCATGTGTGCACCTTAGTGACCTGACAGGCGAGCTGTGTGTGTGTGTGTGTGTGTGTGGCTGAAACACTGTTCCCCAGTGTGAAATTCTGGAACGTAATTCATCCATGGCACAAGCAGAGATCAAAAGGCGACGGTGCAGAGGGCAGCTCCACTCAGCTCCTCTCTCTCTCTCTCTCTCTCTCTCTCTCTCTGGCTGAGCGTTTTTTTTTGTAGCAGAGTGCACACAGAGCTTGCTTGCTTTCACAGCCATAATTACTGGAAACCGGGGCTTCGAGAGGGAACGCAGTACGCACTAAAACACAAGCAGAGTTCTTCCAGACTGCTTACTTAACACTGCATTAGCAATGGTTCTGCTAAAGTCCTTATCTTATCTTAAGGCAACACCGAGGTACGGGAGCCGTTATGCCATGTTGCAGCCAGCGTGAGTGGGACACACTGTGTGTGTTTGCGTGTGTGTGTGTGTGTGTGTGTGTGTGTGTGTGTGTGTGTGTGTGTGTGTGTGTATGTGTGTGTGTGTGTGTGCGTGTGTGTGTGTGTGTGTGTGTGTTGGGGGTAGAGGTTAAGTCCGAGGGAATAAGCCCACTTGAAAGCACTTAGTGTGACACTTCGAGGTTTGATAAAAGATTTTTCAAAGGCGGGGGATTTGTGCTTCGCGAGGCACAGGGGTGCCGATGTGTGATGATGACGGAACAAGCGAGTGATGAGATAAGCAAGTGTGTCACCACGACGGAGAAGGGCCTCTAAAAGGCTGAGCGCATGACGATCGGAGGTAAAAAGTTCAGATGTTGCGATACACTGGCATTCTTGAGTTGATAGGATCAGTCAGACCCATATGGAGCCGAGGAGAGGAGAGGCCTCTCTGCTTATAGGGGGAGGACCCCTGCTGAGCTGCCGTGTATGCGAGACATTTCAGGGGGAGCGGTCTACAAAATGCATGGCTTTGTATCCCAAAAAGTCATATCCACACTGTGGCAATTAGTATTTCATCCACTTTCTTTGAGGCCTTCCTATCTCCGTGACTGGTCATTGTTGGATTTGGATTGGATTTTTATTTTATTTATTTTTAAACTTTAACCACTTTTACACTGGCTTCCAAAAATTGTAAGTGTATGTAAAATGTTCACAGTTTTTCTAAATATTTTTGAGAAGAGCAGCTCTACACATCGCTAAAGTAACATAAATGCAAAATAAATGTCCTTGTCCTATTGCGACCAAATTCATCTACATTTGAAAAAGGTTTCTACCCTTGCGATGAATTGAGGAAGGTCACCACCGTTGCAGACCCACCGTTGCACTGCACGGAGGTATAATTTTAATCAAATCCACATTGTGCGAGGACAGCCCGCTCAGCTCTGTGCCAGGCAGCAGCCTCGCTTTCAGCCGATAGCGCCTCGCTGAAAGGCTCTCAGTAACAGCGGCAGGCATCTCAAGGAGAACTGGTGTTTATTTGAAAGGAGCCTTTAGGTAAACATGTTACGCTGCACACAGGGCTAGGTCAGCGTTTGAAGTGGACGGGGCTCAGAGAGAGGTGGGGGGAGGAGGAGAAGAAGGCCTCCTTCAGAGGAAACGAGAACAGTGGGCTCTTTCAGCACTTTTTCATCTTCACCCCTCCCTTTTTGTCACATATACAGCCAACACAAAAGGTGTATGGTCATATGAATGCGTCACTGCGGAACGTGAGAGCCCAATTCTCGGTTCGACAAAAAAAAAAACAGGCACTCTGCAATGCCTGAAGGATGTTCTTGCACACACAAAAAAAAACACCATGTTAAAATGACGAAACGATCTCGCTTTCCTCGAGCTGAATCCCTGCACCAAAAATTATCCTCCCCCCCAAAACCCGCCCCCCCCGTCCCCCGTCCCCAAAACAAAATCCTCATCTGCTGCTGGCTTTCTGAGGTCTTGATGAGGAGAGCAGGTTTTGTGTAACAAAAGCGAGTTCGCAGCCATTCCCCATCGGAGAGGAATGCGATGTGAGGACGGAGGGAGGGCCAGACCCCGGCTCTGTCTGCAGAGAGAGCCCCGGCTCCAGGCTTTGAAGCTGCTCGTATGTTTTCAACAGCTAACCACTTTCAGATGGGACTGTGGCGTTTTATGAGCTGAATAATAGCGATACCTACACATGTGCAGGCTTGGGGTCCAGAAGAGGGCGGAGCTCGGCTCGGCTCGTAGCGGGGAGAGGAAGGGAAGAGGGATAACTCTGCCGGGGACTTGGGGATTTGCCTGTTTGATATATATCTGGTGCTAGAAGAGCATTCTGGGGTCCAGAACTGAGTGTTGAAAATATACAGACGATTATTGTGGAAAAACCTTTTCCAAGGTTACCTCCCCTATCAAATGAACTTCTAGGTTGGAATTGTCAGGGAAATGCCCCCCCCCAAACCAATATAAAATAATATATAATATAAAATACTAAAATGGTGCAAACATCATGATAGCCAAGTGGTTAAGAGTGCATACCAATGATGGTGATGTCTTGTTCAGTCCCACTACTGCCATCAAAAACGACTAGTAACAATCAATGGTGTACATTTACTTAAGTATTTAGTACAATTTTGAGGTTTTGAGTATTTCCAATTTCCAGTACTTTTACTTTTAATTCCACTACATTTCAGATGCAAATATTGTACTTTTACTCCACTACATTTATGTGAAAACTTTAGTTACTAGTTACTTTGTAGATTTACACTATTCTTAGAAAACCTATGGGCTACTTCAGCCCTATATTTCGGCTATTTGAAAATAGTCTAAAAGCTCACAATGCGTCACGACGCAACGCATTGTGAGCTTGTAGATCTGCTATTTTCAAAATATATTTTTATACCTTTGAAAACTTAAAACGGGACATTCTGCAAAACGAGTACTTTTACTTTTTGTACCTTAAGTACATTTTGATACCAATTCCGGACTTTTACTTGTAACAGAGTAGTTCTACATTGCTGTATTGATATTTTTACTTAGGTAAAACAACTGAATACTTTTTCCACCACTAGTAACAATCTACTTGTCCTCCACTGGGCTTTCATAGCTAGTGCTATAGTAGACAGGAGGCCAAGGGGTTTTGGGTGTCACTGTGCTCACCCCGGCCCTGGGCCCAGCAAGACGTCACACTCTGGAATGTGGAGCAAGCCAAGGAGGACATTTTCTGAAGCAGGGGTCTTCAACATTGTTCAGGCCAGGGACCCCTTATATGAACTGAGGCAGAGATGAAGCAGGGACCCCCACTACCTATTGTATGAAATCATGTTGCAGATTAAAGCTTTTTGATTCTTCATGGGCTTGTTTGACAGCACTGTCATCAGTGTTGTGTAAATTCATGATTTCGGTTTGTTTGTTTGTACATTATCTTTTTTGCCAGGTGGGAAGCAGCCTGCTTATACATTTGCCCGCACCACTACTGACGACCGTCGACCGTAAAGATGACTCTAGTCTAAACACGACCTAGTCATGATTGGCTGCCTCCTGGCGACCATAGTAGCGACGTAGTCATGGATGGCCATACTCTGAACGCTGCATCGCAAGGGAGTGGCCACAGCAGCTAATGTTATTGTTAGGGATGGAGCCCGGAAATCGGGTCCATTACAAACCCGGTTCGGAATTTATCGAGACACGAGTATCAATAAGCTTTTGGCTTGTCGAGCATGTTATCGGGTATAGCCGCAGCGGCTGACGTCATGGGCCGCTCGCTATAAAGGGGGCTGGGACGCGACGGGTGGTTGCCTGGTGCGTCATCGTTTGCCGTGGAAGTATGGTGGAAGTTTGGTAACTTATTGTGCTAACTGGAGCTACAGGAAAGCCATGACAAAACACTGAGTAAACCGACAAAGGAACGTTGGAAACGAACGAAAACGGGTGCTACAAGAGCTTGTTGCACCTGGCAGTTATGACTTAGTCATCTTCTTGTTAGATTAATGTTGGATTCATGTTAATTAGTATTTTCAGACATTTAGACACTTAAACCTATCCTGGCTCCAGAGTACAGAACAAAGACTCCACCCACTCACTGAGTGGAGCTTCAGTCAGATAATCAGGCTAACTTAAACCCTCAACACTTGACCTTTGGCTCCCTGAAGTACCACTTAGGAGTTAGGGCCCCCTACCAGTACCTAGGGGTCCCAGACCCCCTGTTCTAAAGCATTCAAAAAAGAGTGACTATGGGAGCTTTTACAGTCATGGTCATGGATAAAGTCTTGTAAGACTTGTAAATCCAAGTGACATGCACACGCTGCTCAGTGTCAAGCCTGATGTATACGTTGTCGTACATCAGTGTAATTATTGTGACGCAGTGTGAACTTGTGAGCTTATAGATTGTCTATTTCCATACACGTTACACAGTACAATTACAATGGCGGCACACACGGCACAAATAGCAGATCTACAAGCTTGCGATGTGTAGCATCGCTGGCACCCAACGACGTACAAATCAAGTCTTTCTCTCTCTCTCTCTCTCTTAGTTGGTATTGGTAAGTAAAGAAAAAAAAAGAAGAAAAAAAATGCTTCACCATTTGTTCATTACTTCAATGTAGCTTATTTCTGTACCTGTGTGCTATATTCTTCCTTAATGTTGTTTGTCCGGCTGCACATGGTGGGTACCTGGATTTGGATTTGCTTTTGACGTTTAAATGAAGTTGAAATGTTAATGGAATTTCCTGTAGCAAACGTATTACTGATTTATACAGTCGATTACAAAGCCTGTATGCTTGGCGGCACATTTGTTTCCCAAACAGTTCCCTCGGTTCTTCTTCTGCCCATTTCTGAGTGTTGTTCCTCAGCCACTCAGCCCAGTCTCGTTGTTGAACCCTAAACCACAAAAACCCATCATC
Organism: Electrona antarctica; assembly: GCF_951216825.1. Taxonomy (NCBI): domain Eukaryota; kingdom Metazoa; phylum Chordata; class Actinopteri; order Myctophiformes; family Myctophidae; genus Electrona; species Electrona antarctica. The sequence goes on along the minus strand of NC_136811.1, from coordinate 46,260,030 downwards.
TGAGCCACAGCGCCATAACGGTCTTCTGTTTTAAGTCAAGCCTAACGGCCGATGTATTGTATTGCATATAACAATGCAGTTCTTCCAACACTTATAGTGTATAGAGATTTAAATGTTGACTACACCACTTTCTCTGGTCCGGGAAAACAACTGAAGACAATGAAAATGTTTTTTTTTAGTTGCCCTCTATAAGTACGATGCATTTAAATCAAAATCAAAACGTAGAAGGCCCTGGTGCATCAGCCCCTGTTACGTGTAGTAGTAGCACTAACCAGTAAACTGGCAAACACCTACAGTGTTAGTCAAATGACAGTGGGGGGAGGGGGGGGGGGGGGTGGTATGAAGCACTGTTCAATGGTTGTTGGAGATTGCACATGTACTCCTTGTGAATACCCCAGATTAGTAGTAATTTTTTGGGTGTTGGTTACACATGTAGGTTATTTTGTTAGGCATAATTTCAAACACCAATTTTATACATTAATTTATGTGATAAACCCCCACATTGTCCAAGTCAAACACAGAACAGAATAATTGAGGGGCGCTAGCCCCTCCTATGTCCAGCTTTGAGGGTTTGTGTAAAACACAAACATTGTCTTAACACAAACATTGAATGGCATGGAAAATGAATGGGCAGCTTTGAGGGTTTGTGCAAACACAAACATTGAAGACAAAGTGCATTCCCATAGAGTTTCAGGGTTTGTGTAAACACAAACATATGTAAACACAAACGATTTTTTAAAACTCATGTATGCTACATGTACACGAGACATATGATATATGATAAAAAACAGCCAAGGTTGTGGCTGTTTTTAACTTTTCTAAATAAAGTACCTTGATTTTTATCCACCCTCTCCTCATTTTTAACCTTTTTGAGTGCTCGGATCGCCGCCTTTTTTTCTAGTAACCCACATAATTATTTTGGATCAGCTGTATGTCACCAAACTAGGCGGGACTTCTAAACTCTATTGTGAGAAAAAAAGAAAGTCATACACTGACCACTATATGGAGACTCTCCAGTTTCCACTGGCCTGATTCACAGCATAACAAACAATGTCAGCGCCAAAACGTGCATGAAATTTCACCCGATTCCTAAAAATGACCTTAGGCTTAAGCATGCAAGCAAGAGACACAATCTCTCTGCACATTGTTTTTTTTTTTTTTTTTAAGAAACACAAACTAGAATAAAGAAGAAATCAGGTCAACTTTCAAATTCAGAGTAATCAATGTAACAATGTTACTGTATGTCTGCTGTATACATACAGTAACATTGGCTTACTGTTAGTTTAACACTGTCCTCAACACCTTGCGTCAAATCAAACGCATCATGGCGATGTCAAATGTCTTATTAACAGAAAACGCAATCAATTAATAATGGCTACAGTGACAGCATATAATAACAACCAATAATAACAACTTGTGGCTGAAAAAATAAAATATTCCCCAGGCTGCTCTAGAGGCTTGCGAAATGAAGTCCGCTTGGAAGGGAACTAAAGCTTTCTGAGAGGGAACAGGGGTTTATGTGGAAACATACCTTTACACACTAAAATGTAATAACCTTTTGAGTCTGGCTGTGTTTTACTTGGCCGGGAGAGGCACGACATCAAACGCAGAGTCGGATCCAACAGACTTAGCCAAAAATGTCAGCGCTAAGCACTGGGATCCAGCTCCAGGTATTTACTTTCCTCTGGCAGAGGAAAGAGCAGCACAGAGAGAGAGAGAGAGAGAGAGAGAGAGAGAGAGAGAGAGAGAGAGACACACACAGAGAGACAGAGTGAGAGTGAGAGAGTAGATCAGTATTAACCATCCTTGGGGCTGCCCCCTCCCTGCTCCAGAGAAGCAGCCGCCAGCATGCTGCTCTCCCCCAGCCCAGTCCACTCATACTGGGGCTTCCAGCATGCTGCTCTCCCCCCAGCCCAGTCCGCTCATACTGGGGCTTCCAGAAGCCTGCCAGAGACCACTCACATCCGGGTTACTCGCTGTCACCGACTTGGAATCTGGGACCTTTTTTTTCTCTTCCCTTCGCTTGCATAGAACCAAAAAGGGGGAAGAGGGATTCTTGACGTGTGATTATTTCACATGTGGCTATACATTTCCCACGCTTTTAGCCATGTCGCGCGGCCCCGGCGCCTTTGGAAGCATGGTTTAAAACGCGTGGTTTGAACTTAATGTTGAACTGAAATATATAAATGACTTCAAAGGAGGGCAGGGTGAGATGACGTGCGTTCTGGGGGAGACAGGACTTCATTCCGTCTGTCTGCAGATGAAAGCCTCTAATATGAAGGGAGTGGACGGACTGTCATCCCTCATGTCTAAACACACACAATGCTCTCTTTAAGCCAGAGCACCATGCTGAATTTATGCCTCATGCCACATATTATTTCTAGCAGGGGGGGGGGGGGGGCGACGACGACCTTACAACCTGTCAACACCACCTCGCAATTACTTCATAGAGCCAGCATCAGAAGATCCTTTACCACTGGGACATTTTACACATTACGTGATGTTATTAAGTCAAACCTCATTATCTCCAAAACGTATTACTTTTCAGGATTCAAAGCGTTTCAAGCTTGTGGTTCTGCTACTTTCGATGCTTTTGTGCAACGCTGTAGTTAGTACGATCAAGTAGGGCGTTCATTTAAGAAAAAACACAAACATTTAAATATGCAGATAAGAGGTTTCTGCCCGACAGCAACGGAGAACAGTTTTAAAGTCCAGGTGACCTTACAGTTAGTGAACAGCGCCCACCAATAACTTGGCCATCGGGGTGCCGATCATCTAGTCTCGCGTTGCCAGACTGTTGCGTCTCGCAATTTTCAAATGCTTCCGTCATACAGTCTGGAGAAATGGAAGCTCTTTTCATGAGTAAGCGATAAAGCGGGTGTGGCGCATCCCCTCACTTGGTGCAGCGGCCAAAACAAGTCCTACTCGAAGCATTATCTCTTTTTTCACTGCTTTGTTCTGCGTTACTTCTTCTTTCACTAGTTTTGTCGCTGTTAGTTCCATGATACATTTGTGTGTTAAACTATCCACGGCCACGCACATAATGAATCTCCCGCTCGTATGACTCTATGCTCCCCGTCTCGGTTGTGTTTCCAATGTGACTACAGTTCCGTGAGCGCCACGTCGTGATTGGTCGAAAGTCTTTCCGGTCTGAGCAGCAGAGACAGCTTCCGTTGCTCGGCTCTTGGGAGCTGTAGTTCCAGACTCTATATAGCATTCTGAGATTGTGGAATAGTTGTCCGGCTACGCGAGACTATACCGCTCATATAACAAGCCATGACAAATGCATACAAATATTATGTTTGGTAATAGTAGAGAGACATAAGCCCCCAGGGGTCCATTCCAAATGGGGTCCCATAAAGCCAACTGAGGATGAGGAGTCGCCATCATTTAGTTGACTTTAATCTATCACAATACAAAAGAAATGATGGGATGTTTCAACATCACCACTGTGAATCATATGATATGTACAGTAGGCAGTGGTGGAAAGTAACTAAGTACATTTACTTAAGTACTGTACAATACAGTACAATTTTGAGGCATTTGTACTTTACTTGTACTCCACTCGCAGACGTAATATTGTACTTTTACGCAATTACAATTATTTAAAAACTTTAGTTAATACCGTAGTTACTTGCATATTTTGATTATTATTAGAAAACATACATTAACCCCTTCAACTCTATATACATTTCGGCCATTTGAAAATAGCCGATCTACAAGCTCACAGTGCGTCGTGATGCGACGAATTGTGAGCTTGTAGATGCCAATACGTTTTTTACTTTTACTCAAATAAATTTGGAATTCCAGACTTTTGCTTGTAACAGAGTACTTCTACATTGCAGTATTGATACTTTTACTTAAGTTAAAAAAAAGTACTTTTTCCACCACTGCATTTAGGCACCTTAGCTCGTTGTGGTCCTGTGATACGAGGAAATCATCACATGTATATAGAGCTAGACATGTGTCAAAAAGGAGCCTTTTCTGCATTTCTATAAAGGCCTGTGTTACTCTTAGTCACGCACCGAAAATAACCAGTCAATTAAAAATAATAAAAAATAAAAAGTCCACACACAAGCACGACGCAGTCGACACCCGCACACAACTAAGTATAACTCGGGCTTAAGGGATTGTGAAGCCATGTCTGACTGGCTGCTTGACTTCCTTCCTGTCCTTACTGCCCCCTCCCAAACTGGCCAGGGTGTGTGTGTGTGTGTGTGTGTGTGTGTGTGTGTGTGTGTGTGTGTGTGCGCGTGTAGGGGATAGGGGGTTGTTGTTGAAAGCGAGCAAACAGCTTCAAAGTGCCTCAGACAGTATAAATATCCCCAGATAAATAAACACTCAATCTGCCTGCAATGTTCTGATGTCTTTTTTTCATGAAATGTCCCACATAATGTGATGTACTTCATGGAAAAAAACGCGCACACGCACACGCACACACACACACACACACGATGAGTCTCTCAGCCTGCCAGGTGATGATGTTTACACACACACACGCACGCACGTGCGTGTGACCACGCATGCCCACACGACCACGCACGCCCACACACGAAAAGTAACTAAATGATACGCCATAAAATACAGTGTCAAAATGGACCCGCAACTCCTGATTTTGCAGTGTAGTGTCTTATTGTTCATCCTTCCCTCTGTGCCTTCAAAAGCCATCGAATATCTTCCTGAGAGAAACACACACACGCACGCGCACACACACGCATACGCACGCACACACCCTCCTCCTCACCAACACCCCTGCTTCCCCCTACTCCATTCCCACCATAGCAACCTCCCCCCACCCCCCTTCCAACCTCCCCTGCTCCAGGACTTCGCTGTACAAACCAGGAACAGATGTGAGTCGGGGCCGCGCTGAAAGACCCTGCTGTTCTGGACGCCCGCCACATGCTTTTCATTCAGAGATGAAGGCTCACAGCTCGCCCTTCTTGTGAAGCCAATTTTGACCCAAAAAAAAGGAAAAGAAAAGAAAAAGAAAAGAAATGAAATGAAGAGAGAGAGGGAGAGAGGGAGAGTGAGAGAGAGAGAGAAAACAAACGCTCCCAATGCTTTCAAGTCCCTTCAAAATCCCAACACTATACATAATACGAATGCACCTTTCTCGTCGCCGTTCTCTTCCTGATAGTCGCTTCAAGGGGGTTTGTTGGGAGATGTGTTTTCGTCTCATTTGCGACGCAGGAGAAGTGGATGTGAAAAGTAAGCAGTGAGGAAATCTTGTTCTAACGACTTGGTCTCAAGCAATCGACAATTTGTGAGGTGTTATATATTATTAATTACACATTCAAACTGGGAATGGAGGCATTTTCTGTGTCGCCTGAATGAAACTGAAACAATAACCTCAATATTATTAAACTGGGATGTCAGTACACAGTACAGTATCAGTACAGAAAGAAAGGCCCTTTTCGGAACACAGCCTTAAAATTACCCAGATATCCTTGCAACAACTCCAAACCAAATACTGCTTACTCAAAATTAACATGTTGAATATAAGATCTGTGAAAATGCCTGACAGCCAAAGGACTCCAAACAAAACATCCTTTTTTTTAAGTTAAACTGCCAAAAACCTGATTTTAATTCAAAGGGACAACCTAGTTCATAGGCTAAATTACAAGCTGAAAGGAAAAAAGAAAAGGGGAAAATAACATTAAAGTTTAAAGTTTACAATTACTTTAGCGAGTTGCTTAGGAACTTTGCTCTCAGACCTAATTCATTATCAAGGAATGAGATGTGAGCAAGTCCCTGAAAGTCAAAAACACATTTATGTTTCTAAATTCTAAGCTCTTGCGGCCTCCTCCAGAACAAAGCCATCGCCCTAACCAAGCCTTCCAGCAAATGTGATATTATCAACATTTCAAAGTGAGTAATAATGGTCTTTGTTTCTGGTTTCAGAGTGTTGACGTGCTCCCTCTTAACAGGGTTAAAATCTGGGAAGTTTTGAAACAAAGACTGCGTTGAAAGGGCGAATTAGCCTGTCATTATTTGGGGATCCAAGCATGTCTGTTAGAAGCTCCAAACTGAAGCACTACGGAGCGTGCGTGCATGTGTGTGTGTATGTACGTGCGTGCGTGTGTGTGTATGCATGCGTGTTGAGACTGTAGCTGTCTCCAGAGGTGAAACCCAGTGATCCTTTACAGAGCTGTCCCGCTGATGAACACACAGCGCTGGGTAAGTAGTAAGTACAGGGTCGCGACACGCCGCAGCGCTGTACGTTCCATATTCATCATCATCGACTGAGTGGAGTTCATTCTCTCGAGCAGAAAGGAGGAGCATATCAACTATTCTGGCTCGCCTCATTCCAGCTCTCACGTTTGCCTGTCACTCTTCTTTGATCTCACCTCGGGTGATATTTCTACGTTAACACCAGATGCTTGGACAGGTACTTGTTGTCTCGAACACCTGCGATGAGGTGTCAGAAATCTGGTGGGCTGCTCTGCAGGTCAGGGCCAAGTCATCCTGCTGACTCACATTCCCTCTTTCTTTCTTTCTCCTCTCCTCTCTTCTCCGCTCCCAGTGGAAACCTTGACAGGGCCGTATAGGCTTACACTGTCTGGTCGACCTGCCAGCTGCAATCTCCAGAGTTTTGACATGTAGCGAAATCAGTATTCAGCTAAAATGTTTAATGTATTCTGCATTCGAAATTTGGCCCACATTAATGACGCACTGATCCACTAACCAGCAGCTCCCTGGCCGTTAGTTAGAATGAGAGCCTCAGCTCAAGAAAGAAAGTAATAAAAATAATATATGAAATCAATATCCGACTATATCCAATATCCAATATCCGTACTTTAAACATTATGCCACATAGGGTTGTTTGTAAAAACAACCATAAGTTAACACACTGACTGAACCCCAACCTCAAAGTATGTATGCTCCAAGCAGGGGCATAAACTGAATGCATGGAATATAATCAGTGTTGCATTGGTGATTTAACCACGATATTTTAATGGCGTCACACGTCATGTCACTTAACACACTATATCATTCGTTCTCAAAGTGGGGTCCGGGGACCCCAGGGGTCATTGAGGGAGTTCCAGGGGGTCCCCAGCTAAATGATAGATAGTTAGGAACCAAATAGACCCTTATGGGTCTGTAACTCAGAGAGTGTACAAATGGAACCAAGTGGACCCTAAGGGGTCCATGTGGTTCCATTTCTACGCTCTCTGAGTTAAATGAACATAGATTTTACAATATAAATTGGGGTCCCACCCAGAGATAGAAATACCATTAAATGGGGGTCCGAGGCCTAATGCAGATCACACTGGGGGTCCTTGAAATTGGAATGGTTGAGAATCACTGCTAGAGCCGTACAAATCTTCTCTTATACCCGCATAAGAGAAGATTTGACATGTGTTTTCAAATTCCAAATAAATGTCGATCTGGGGGTCCTCGACATGAAAATGTATGGTAACTGCACTATAGGATCACTGATATGCATCCATTCCTTCACGCTGGTGTGACACTCGACAGTCTTTGTCAACTTTGTTGAGGTGTGAACTTAAGGGTTGTTTTTGAGGGGCACTAACTAGCCCCTCCAACGCCTGGCATTGTGCGTGCCCCTCTGTGACGCCATGTGGCAGCCAACTCTATGGAGTTTTTACTATGATGTAGTGCAGGGGTGCCCAAAAGGTAGACCATGATCTACCAGTAGATCACAAAGGCTGTTCAGGTAGATCACATGACATGCCCCTAAAAATATATAAAAATAAAAAATAAACTATTTTTGGCACATCTGCTACTTGAATTTAGGTGACTTGATTGATTAACATCAAAAAGGGCCTGTCAGCTCAAACCCACAATGCAATACTTGCACACAAACTCACAAACATTCAGTAGCATTAAGGTTATTTAAAAAAGAAGAAAAACCCCTACCAATTCCATTTCCCCCCATGTGCTCTATTTCCCATCCCAAGTGCGTTTGTCTCGTATGTAACGCCAGCGCCGCTATTTCAAAGCCCCCCTCAGGTTCAACTGTTTTGGTGGGTATATCTTTTTGAGCTGGTCAGATTGAGAGTAGCTCTCAAGTCAAAAAAGCGTGGGCACCCCTGATGTAGTGGGTGCCCCCCCAAAGGCACCCCTCACTTCACACAAGTGTGATTTAAACTCGATGCATGTGCGTGCACATGCTCCTGAAAAGTCTTTGGCCGAATGACGTGGTACTGCGTGCAACGATCAATGCAATACTGAATAAAATAATAGCATATATGTGTTTGACATTGTCTGCATGCTAAACAAGGCCTCCTATACCGGATTGTCCACTTTCTGGCAACGTAAAACAGCCATCAACATTTTCCTATGGATTAAAACTGGCTGATGTTGAGCGTGGACAGATTCCTAGCCTGTTCCCTCTTCCTGCAGCCCCCCATCCCTCAGCCCACCCATCCCCCAGGATAGAGAGAGAGAGGGGAGAGGGCTCCACTGATATCAGAGCTCTTTTATAACTCCCAGCTCAGCCCTTTGAAGTCACAGCCAGACAGCTCAGGAATCCCACTCCCCCTCCAGTTGACAATGGAGGATGGGGGGGTAGTGGGGAGCTAAACAACATGTTTGACCGCCAATCTTCCCTTCCCACTCTATATGAAATCATCATAAACCATTTTAACTGTCCCCATAGGTCAACCGAGCTGTGCCAGGGCCAAAACTATGTGTGTTATATACATTATACAGTATGTATGTACTAGAGAGAGAGGGGGGGGGAGAGAGAGAGAGAGAGAGAGAGAGAGTGCAATTTAATCCCAGGGAATAATCATGAGACAATGTGTGGCTTCAAATGTGGAAATGTCTTTCTTTTTGAAGGGCGCTAGCCCCTCCTATATACAGGTGTAATGTTTGTTTTTAGTTGAACAAACATTAAAAACGCCATTGACAATGAAGGGAAATTTACGTTATCTTGTCCCTAACACAAACAATAAAGAAGCAATAAAGAAAGTTTAATGTTTGTTTTGTCCGTGTTTGTTTTACATCACCATTAGATCACCTAATCATAGCAACGTGAGTTAGACTTTAGCGGCCCTCACTTCACACGGGTGTGATTTTTTTGTCAACATACAGTGCAGCAAAGGTAAAGTCTTCCTGAGGAAAGCCAGGTTTCCTGGAATCCCGGAATCCCAGGATGAAACAGCAGCTCAGAATGAAAGAGAAGCTCAGACAGCTTTGCTCAACGCATAATTGGTGGTGTATTTCAAGGACATACAGAGTGCTGTCATGTGAGTCAGAGTACTGTAATCGAGTTGCAGTGTATTTCCTCTTTAGTTCCATTGTTTTATTGAGAATGTTCCAGATCACAACAACATCAACTGTATTCAAAATAATGAGTGAGTTCATTGTCAAACATTGATTGGACACTTTACATTGGAATATCGATGATGCTTAACATAACTGATTAATAGTATATCTTCATCCACTCCCTAAATGTATCGTTTGTATGGATCCAACCACAGATTCCACTGGAAACTGTTCTGACCTGACCACTGACAGCTCCTATAGCTCCATTTACATGAAAAATCACACCCGTGTGGAGTGAGGGGCGCTAATATATATATATATATATTAAAGTCTAACGCCGGGGCTCCACCGGCCGTGTCAGCGTCGCATCTCCGTCACCGTCAGGGAATGTTCCCTTTTTAATCAATGAAGGGTGGCTCTACTGCCCGCGTTGCGTTGCGTTGCGTTGCGTTGCGTTGCGTTGCGTGACAGCATTAAAATTGCCGCACGCACGCGTGACGCGACGCGCCCGGTGGAGCCTACTCATGTTGATTAGGTGATGTAATGGTGATGTAAAACAAAAGGTGCCAACACAAACATTAAATTCTCTTTATTGTTAATGGCATTTAATGTTTGTGTTATCGACAAGATGACGAAAATGAATGAGTGCAGTAATTTAGATATACTGTATTGAGTGCACGTTATCCTAAAGGTGGTGAGAGGAATGGGCTCACCAAAATACTGGGCGTTCTGGGCGTTGATGGGCGTTCTGAAATCTCCATCCTGAAATAAATCAAGGCCAGGACTTTGATAGAACATGGTCAGTGTGGGACACACCTACTACTAATAGGTTCCATGCTTTCAACAGTTTATATTCAATGGGGGGTGAGGGCTGGCCTTGGCAAACTAGAATTCCTCTTAAGTAGAGGAAAGTTCTCTTTTAATTTGCCACAAGTGGGTGGATAATAAGACTGATATAATCCATAACTCCTCGGCCATTAGAGCCACCCACCTCACAGGGTGTCAGTCAGCGCCTCGCTCGGTGTGAACTTCTCATAATTTCTGTCTGAGTGCTCGGAGCCCTCGCACCCCTCGACGTGACGCGTTAATTGAAGTGATGTAATGTTATGCCACAGCGGGGCTGCCCGCTGGGAGTGGCGACAGAACAGGACGCGTTGAAAATTAGACGTGGCTCTCAGTAACGCTGCCAACAGCCGCAAGAAGCAAACTTTATATCCCTCAGTGTGAGCAATGACTACCTTTCCGTCCAGCCTCGACTCTGCATGTAACATAGCCTCTGTCTGTCTGTGTGTGTGTGTGTGTGTGTGTGTGTGTGTGTGTGTGTGTGTGTGTGTGTGTGTGTGTGTGTGTGTGTGTGTGTGTGTGTGTGTGTGTGTGTGTGTGTGTGTGTGTGTGTGCGCGCGCAATGGTGGAAAAAGTACTGACATTTGTTCAATGTATCAATACTAACACAGTAAAAGTACTAAAGTATTGGTATCAAAATATACCCATTTCACAAGTTTTCAAATGCATAAAAAAATCTTTTGAAAATTGCAGATCTACAAGCTCTCAATGCATCGCATTTTCAATGCCTGAAATGTATATAGGACTGAAGTGGGTAGTGTATGTTTTGTAATAATAATCAAAACCTACAAAGTAAATAGTAACTAAAGTTTTCAAATAATTGTAGTGTAGTGGAGTAAAAGCATATTTGCCTCTGAGGCGTGTAGTGGAGTAGAAGTAAAAGTGCTGAAATTTGAAAATACTCCAGTAAGGTTCAAAATACCATAACATTGTACAATACTTGAGTACTGCTGCTAAGTTACTTTACGTGTGTGTGTGTGTGTGTGTGTGTGTGTGTGTGTGTGTGTGTGTGTGTGTGTGTGTGTGTGTGTGTGTGTGTGTGTGTGTGTGTGTGTGTGTGCGCGCATGCGTGTGTGTATGTGGTTTGAGTGTGTGTGTCTGTCCAAGTGCTCTGCTTTGCCAAACCTCACCACGGGGCTCCTTGCTGTCACAACCTAACCAACGCGCAGGCAGGCAGGGGAATAACCACTGCTCTGTCGTGCCAGAAATGACAGACTCTACAACAAGAATCCCCACGACTTCACACAGAGAGAGCAGCATGTTTTTGCACATTGCTTTGCTAAAGGACAGCTAGAGTAAGAGTTGTCTCAGTAAGTCTAGTGAAGAAGAACTCTCATCTCGTCTTTTGGGGATAAGAGGCATTGACACGGATTCCTCCAGCCAACTTTGAAATGCCTGACAGACTCCACGTCCGATTGAGGCAGTGGTTCTTAACCAGTGCTCCGGGGACCACTAGTGGTAGGAGGTTCCAGGTGGTCCCCCCAGCTAAATGAGATGGTAACCAAATGGACTATTATATGGTGCATCTTTAATTCTTGAGAGTGTAAAATGAAACCAAGAGTAGAAGAATTGTCATTTTGATCAATGTTTGCCTGTTATCTCTCCTATATGGTACCACATCAAAACAGCATGGAATTGTGAAATCTTATTCAACCATAACAACATATTCTAAGTTTTGGGTCTGACAGGCTAAATCTGTCCGTGGCTCAAATGCCGAAAAAATTATGGACCTTGATATGAAAAAGGTTGAAAACCACTAAGGGAAAACACCCACCGGGTATACATTTGACAGATGATGCACAATGAAGCTGTTGGTATAGGCAACACTTGCTTATACATGTGTAAACAACACACAATCCTACCAGAAAGCACTACAAGAACACTCAGGGACCATCAGAAATATAACTGGCCACATGGTGGTTTACCATTAAGAAACAGAACCATGTCCACCACAATGTCCCTGATTCAAAGCTACATATAATTGTCTCCACCAGGCCGAAGGCATGGGGAGAGAGTATGTTTTGCACTCCGTCCGTCCGTGTGTGTGTGTGTGTGTCCTTCCGTCCGTCTGTTACCAGCTAATCTCCGGCACCGTTAACCCGGTCGATGCCAAACTTTGCACAGTACTAGAGAACAGCGGATGAGCTTTTTTGTCACCCGAATCCGCATGTGCATAATTATAATCCGCCCGTTATCCGACCGCAATTTATTAATTAATCCAATTTATTAATCCGCACCACCCGCAATCCGCTGCGCAGGGAAGCGCTGCGACGCTGCGACGCGTTGTGAGCTTGTAGATCGGCTATTTATACTACTTGTACAAACAATGTCACTCACCACTCTCTCGACAGTTCACCAATGTTACGTAGTGGTTGTATATATCCATTTCCATGGTAACACGCCGTCCACGTTTTCGCGACGTATTTTCATACAGCATATCCAGCGGTCATCGGCGGCAGGGTAAAGAACTTAATCACTCCCAGTCCCACGCCGAACGTATATTCCTCCCTTCTGTTTTACTTAGTTTTAAGTTTCTCTCAGACTCACTAGCTGCCTGTTAGCAACTTTAGCGTAGCTGCCTGTAGGAGACCACTGTGGTGTTGTTGTTGTGCAACAGGACCCAACTTCATAGGTGGCTAATTTGTGCCAGATCATGGAAAATGATTAAATTAAAATACTACTACCAACGCACGCACGCCGAGATTGTGTGCGTTTTAAAAGCTATAATAAGCATATTTATATACTTTATTATGCCATTACTTTATTTCCCGCATTATTTCACCCGCGGTTTATCCTATATTAATTTATAATAATATGAATTGACCCTAATCCACCCTAAACTGCGGTTCACCCGCGGCAACCGCGGCTAAATCCGCCACCCGCTGGTCTCTATTGCACACACACTCCCTGGATGCCAACGATGAACCTCTGCCCCACATTTTCCAGAACGGCCTGTTATAGCGCCACCATGAGGCAGCTTTTCAAAAAAAAATTACCTAAAACTGCACCGATCTGCGTAAAACGTTGCATGCACACTTCCTAGAGGCCAAGGACAAACCTTTGACCTGCATTTTCCGCATCTGCCTTTTATAGCGGCACCAGGAGGCCGACTTTTGTAAAACACATTTTTGGATATTACTCCTCCAGATTCGGTCCAAAAATCTCACAAATCGTTACACAGTATCTCTATGGTCATGTGCTCAAGTCGGATCTGTCCGATATTTCATATTCCATCCTAATTGGCTATAATTGGCTTTCAGTTTGCAAGATTGCCCCGTTTTGAACAAAAGCCTCAAATCATGAACGCAGCATGCAATTTACGTGAAATCTTTCACACATTTTCTTACTAGGCTGAGGAATATATCCCACCCTTTTCACATTGGCCTGTTATAGCACCACCAACAGGTTGATTTTTGCAAAACACATTTTTGGAACAAAATGCCTCAAATCATCCAATTGCCATCAAAGGCGTATGAAGAAATGGCACCCTTTTCACATTGGCCTATTATAGCGCCACCAGGAGGCCACAACCTGACCTGCCCTGGTGGAGACCTGTGCCCTGAGGGGCACTTTTTCTAGTTCCAATCTGTATCTCATTTGTATTTCCAGGCAGTGATGTAACATTGTTTTGTCCATAATGAATTTCTTCTCAACATGTGTGCTGCTGTGGGGAATTATCCAGGCCTACTTAAAAGCGCTTTTACAATAAAAGCACTTTAGGTAGACACTTTTTTCACAGCACACATTCATGAGGCTGTGTAGCCTACAGTATAAAATGCAGATATGACTTTTCAGCAAACATCAGCTATGATGAGGTAGGCTACAGTAAAAACCCACGCTACTAATTAATTATATAGGCCTACTATGAATATGAACAACTTGAACAAGTATAGCCTATTTATCATTATTTATTTGTGTTTAAATTAACTTTAGGCCCACTCGGAAAGGTCAGAAAGGACCAAGTAGGCTACCAATAAGGACCAAGGTTTATGTGTGTGTGAGATTGGTACCTGCATGTTCTTCAGTTTATGATCGGATGCGCTGTACCTCTCGCATTCCTCCATCCCTCTCCGGAGGAACGCGTTCACGACAAAACTGTCTCCTGGAGGGAAAAAGAGGCAAAATGCAGTGATGCATGGGTATCATATATCTCGATACTATACGCATTTTTATGGTATGGTTAAAACTTATACGGGATCGGTCGTCTTATATAATAAACTGCTCATATAGGTTGATTGACTCACCTTCAGGGTTTTCTCTGCGCTTGCACGCTAGACGCACAGGAATTAACGCACACATGGAAAACACAAACAGGGGAAAAAATAATTACATTTAATTAACTTAAACGCCCTATCCTATTCAGTATTGTTGCTATTCTGAATGTTTAAACTCCGCTGTTTCTTTCTTACCGTGCTTAGACTGAAGTTTCCCCATTCTTTACGTCGCTTTCCCCTGGATCGATCGATAGGCACTTCGGCAACCCGTCAGAACAGTCACTGTTGGCTCAACATTGTCACATTGTGTCCGTTCAGTAAGAACAAATAGTGTCCAAGTTCATCCAAAGGCACGCGTTCAATTCCACCGGTCATTAGAATAACAATTTTCTCCACGCAGGGCACGGGCAGGGGTGGGGGGGAACGAGGTAAGTGAAGGTAAAAAAAAACGACTGAGCGACGGAGACGCGAACAGCCGCTTCTTCTTCCAGCCGCACACTGTCTTCAATCCAACTGAACTGATCTGCGAGCGCTCTGTACGCTCACTGTTCATCCCATAGCCCGAGAGGACGACGATCGGGACGCTCGCGATGTGATTGGCTTATTAGTGCAGGGGCCAACACTGATTATTTTCACAAATTTATACCGCGTAAGGTGGTGACCGTTAAATGTTTGTATTCCTAGATTATGACATGTCTCGAGTAGTTAATATGTTGGTATGATATATTTTCCAATTAATTCAGTATAGCTTAATGCCAGTTACCGGTATATGTGACCCAAAGTAATGTGACCATACCATTAACAACCTATATAAGGCAACATTTTAAAATCTTCATTTAAGTAGCATGTGAGGGGGGTCTAGCAAACTAGGGGGTTTTCATGATTCTGAATCCATTCCAAAGTGGTCAGGAGGTGTACGCACATCCCGGGTTAATTCAACGGGTGCTCGAACAAAAAAGAACAGACTGCAAAAGGAAGAATAAGTCTGCACACCGTTTTGAAAGCTCCCCAAAAACTTTATTTACCAAGGCGGGGTAAAAACACAACGTTTCGGCCTCTGTGGCCTTCGTCAGGTATATCTGAATCCATTCCAAGCATTAGTTTGGCACGAAAAACACTCCTTGGGCTAAATTCTGCCATAGCCACTTGCTCAAATGTGCCCAAATGCGATGACCTCATCACATTTGTGATGACGGCTATGGCTGTTTTTAGCCCAAGGGTTGTTTTTCGTGCAAAACTAATGCTTGCAATGGATTCAGAATCATGAAACCCCCCTAGTTTGACACATCACTAGCCCCATGTATGTTCCCTCAGCACTACGCTCATTCTGTAGTTCCGAGATGAGGTCACACCCACGGCACCACCCACCGCGGTTCAGAAATGGCGCATGTTTCCACAAGGAACGCTTCTTACCCTTTTCTGCACAATGAATCCAAAAAGTGAAGGGCTACTAGCGTGCTAAACTAATTTAAACTTAGGAATGACCAAGTTTAAACGGTTAAACAAGCGTTTAAATCGGTTGTTTAGCATGTTTTTCAAGGAAGATGAAAAGCTTTAGCGCCTTCCCGGCGCCTCCCCTGGTCGAATGTGGAATTAGATTTCCAACTGACTTCAGTTCACTCGACATGCACGCGCACACGCACAACTTCCTCGATAAACATGGAAGTGGCTGACTAAACAACCGATTTAAACGCTCGTTTAACCGTTTAAACTTGGATTTTAACCAAGTTTAAACTTGGCCACTCCTAAGTTTGAATTAGTGTTTTTTTTTTTACTTATAGGTTGTTAATGGTATGGGCACATATAACTGGCATTAAGCTATACTGAATTGGAAGATGTATCATACAAATATGAACTAGAGACATGTAGGAATACAAAAATACAAAATGTATACGATCACCTTACATTGTACCAAAATCTGGCTCGGCCACTGGACTATAGCCTATTAGTAGGCCTAGTATCCTCGCAACATATCAGAGAACATTTTAATATAAATTAAGTTTTAAAATGAATTTTATATATATATATATATATATATATATATATATATATATATATATATATACACACACACACACACACGTTTACATTTTTGAGGAAACCATTTTTGTCTACTGCTCCTGTAGACTTCATGAAAACAGCAACATGGCATATAACATGGGGTAGCATGTTTGTCTAGAGAAGATGTCTGTTATGATGAAGTAGTAATAGTGGTTTAATGAAAGTGGTTTGGATGAAACCAGTGGCTGCCCTGAGAACCAACTATAGCCAATCACAGCTCGACCAAACGTCCACCCGGGTTATGGGATCTATTGGACTAAAAAGAAAGCATTCGCAATGACAGCGTGAGAGTGTAAAACTGCGCCCCCTGTTGGGACTAATTTCCAAAATGTGACAGGATACAAGTACAAGGGTGTCAAGTTGTAGTGGTAGAAGAATATATGTGGTATTGCATAACATTTGAAATACCACAATTTAAAATCAATCATTTACATTGTCCTGCATGCATTTTTTTTACTTCAATAAAAGTACAAACGTATTGCATTTGATAAACTTACAGAACCAAAAAGTACCCAATATTCATTATGCAGAATGTCCCATTTCACAATTATATAAATAAATTGCAATTTGTCCACTTTGGTAAATGGTGCATTTATCCAAGGCACAGATTGTGCATTACACACCCATTCACACCCCGATGGCGGCGGAAACCATGCAAGGCACCAACCAACACACCAGGAGCAATTAGGGGTTGCTCAAGGACACTTCGACACTAACTCTGGGGGAGCCCGGGTTCGAACTGGCAACCTTGCGGTTACCATCCAGCCACTCTACCCCTGAGCCAACGCCGCCACTTTGACGGTGCAGCTGGTAAAGGTGATGCTGATTGATTGATTGATCACACACACACACACACACACACACACACACACACACACACACATTTAACAGTTAATGTTTGTTTTGTATAATTATCTAATTCAGCAAAGTAATTAGTCACGAAAGCTGCCAAATAATTGTAGTTGAATAAGAACAATACTTGTCTCTTGTAGTTGTTGTAGTGGACTATCGTAAAGTAGCCTAGGTAAAATCATCTCAAAATTGTACAGTAGGCCTACTAGTAGTACTTTCCATCATTGGTTTCCACTTACAGTAAGCTATAGTTAAAGAGTTAAATAAAGTCGTTAAAACATTACTATTAAAGAAAATGTCCTTCACAAATGAAGGCATGCTTTTTGTATTTGTTGATGTTGAACTTCAAAAGCTTGTTGAAGCAGGACTTCCTTCTAAACAAGATGAACAAAGATTCTCTGTATTACCTGCTTGAGCATAACACCAAAATAATTAGCCACTTATGGGAATTCAACCCATGGTAGGTTAGTCATAAACCACACAACTCAATTTGATGAACTACAATAACAATAACATGTTCTCTAGCTGACTTGTAGAAAAGAGTCGTATAGGCCTCAGACACACATTCGAAACAGAGACAGAACGCGTGTTCTGTCTCTGTTTCGAATGTGTGAGCGAGGCCATAGCAC
Organism: Electrona antarctica; assembly: GCF_951216825.1. Classification (NCBI taxonomy): domain Eukaryota; kingdom Metazoa; phylum Chordata; class Actinopteri; order Myctophiformes; family Myctophidae; genus Electrona; species Electrona antarctica. The sequence goes on along the minus strand of NC_136811.1, from coordinate 46,242,197 downwards.
TAAGCAACCCTCCCCCTATTCCCATGGAATACCAAAACATTCGCCTCAAACCACAGACGCCCTGGGCGCAAATCCGGCCACCTCTGGACGGTCTCTCTCTACCCAGTATTCCTAAACGTGGGAACTGGATTTTTGTGTGCTCACGCAAAAGTGGGTGAAAATTCACCTAGAAAATCCATTCATTTTTTTTTAAATTCAGCTGACAGTGGAGACACATGCTGGAACTTTTTACTTTGAAATGTTTTATAGTTTCTGAGTTATTTAATTTAAACGCCCAATGCATTCTCAATGGCGAAAACACAAACTTTGGCACCACGTATTAAAAAACAAAACAAAACAGATTTTTTGGATTTCTTTCGTTTCAAAGACGTCCACGGACGTCTTGGGCACTGCACGTGCGGTAATACAAAATGTGTTTTAACAACATCACGCCAAACCTAGACCCCATGCAGTTTGGCAGCCGACAGAACCGTTCGACATCACACAATCTAGTCCGTTTAATGGACTTTGTGTATAGGTCACAAGGTCAGTGACGTTGCTGGCTCAGTGTGCACAGTAATTACAATGCCCTCCAGGATGGAACACACCACTGGAAATATGTGGATGATATGACCATGGCCCAGTCGTGGAAGCCCAAGGTTCCCTGCACCCTCCAACAGACCCTGAATGGTCTGGACATCTGGGTAAATGAGCACAAAATGAAACTGAATCCAAGAAAATGCAAATTAAGTTATACATGTCACTGGCATGAGACAGAAACCGGCCCTCCCAACACTCTCCATTGACCAAAACATACTAAAAGTGTGTGACTCAGTAAAGGTTCTGGGGGTCACCATTCAAGCTAACTTGAAATGGGACAGCCAGGTAGACCATATCCATATGTTAACCTCAGCCAATAGAAAGCTCTTTGTCCTATGTTGCCTGAAGAAATTTGGGGTCCAAGACACTGAATTGGTTTTAATCTAGCCTACACAGGCTACGTGCGCCCAGTGCTGGAATATGCAGTCCCAGTCTGGCACAGTTCCTTGACTGCCAGCGAGACTAAAAGTCTGGAAAGAGTCCAGAAACGGGCTTGCAGAATCATTCTTGGCCGGAGGTACTTGGAGCTCTCCGCACCCTCACATTGTGCACCCTATCAGAGAGGCGCACCCACCTATGCCGACTTCGCCAGGAAGCTGTTCAACTTCAAATCTAACTTCAGGAACTGGCTACCCCCCCTCAGGAAAGAGATCTCTGGACGTCAAACTAGTGGATTTTAGATTTGTGATCGGCAAAATAATTCAGTGTTTTTAATGGCACCTCTGTCTTTTTAAACCTGTGATCAATCTGAAAAGTTGAATAGACATTACATAGTGTCACACCTCATCTACACAGCCAGCGAGCGAGTGACCGATTAAATCAGAGTCCTGTCTTGACGTACCGTGAGTCCACCCCTACTATATTCTCCTCATATCTACGTTTTAGCTCAGAGAAGTGATTCTTGTGGCAGAATATCCCTGCACGGGTAGAAACGACACTAGTGACAGGCCTGATCTCTGATGACGTGACAGCCTATACAAGAGAGAGGTCCGCAAACATATACAGCGATGCCAGGAGATTGTGGACTACAGGAATGTAGAGAAAGCAGTAATAAAACTGTCACACCTTACTCACGCACTCACTCACATATCGCATTCACCACAAACATAACATATTTACATTCCACAATCTTTGATGACTTTATTCCACAGCAACATGAGCAGAATGTGTCTGCTTGCACATACATCACAGCACAACATCCCTCTGCACGCCTCGAAAACATCAATAACCCTTAGGTGAATCTGCACCACAACCTCTCGGGTTTAACACAATAACACAACCTTGATGAATCAAAAGTGATTTATCATTTGTTCCACACGCACGCAAGAAAACGTCTAGTGGGACGTCAAAAAGGAATTATTCGTTAAAAAATATATTTTCTTTGTGCCATTTTTAACCACAACCACAATCGTAGCCCCTAAATGTCTAATCCTCCTAACATCTTTATGATGTGTGTTCGTTGTGCCATTGATAACCACAACCCCCAAATGTTGGGGGATTCAGGGTTAAGACCAGGTTTTTTGAGTGTATGGTGTGATGGAGGCAAGCTTTGTGATTGAGGCAATGGGAGGAACATATCCAGAGGAAAGGGAGGTTTTTGTGATGAGCAGAGAGAGTGGGGAGGCAGTCCTCAAAGAGGGGTGATGGTGGGGGTAGAGTTCTCAACGGGCCTGGAAATCAGGGCCCGGTTCTAACTGGGCAGAGTATCATAAGAACTCTAGGTGTGTGTGTGTGTGTGTGTGTGTGTGTGTGTGGGTGGGTGGGTGGGTGGGGGGGGGGTGTTCAGCTGGTTGTAGATATTGTTGTGGAAAAAAATGGTAGGTACCAAGTTAGACTCTACCATGGTTCTACCATGTTCTCCTTGATGGTAATGGCTGCACAGTGAGGACACGGCTTGATGTCATAAACATAAGAGCACTGCTCCAGGTCTACGTTTTTGAGGTGCACCACCGATTGGTCGTACGTCTCCATGGATGTGGCACATTGATGCGTTGTGATGAGTTTGTAGATCTTCTATTTTAGCTATCTTACACATTTTGATAAAAACAATGCCCAAAATAGGGACCTCTTGGAACCCCTCATGGACCCCTGGGGGTCCCTGGACCCCATTTTGAGAACCACCGCCCTAGAAACATGCCACATACTTTCATCAGAAGGAATCATTACTCTAATGGCTCTTTTCGACTACAAAGGTTAATCCAGAAGCTTCCAGAAAGCTACACCTTTCCAGAACGTGGAGTATCGCATACAGATCCAAAAAAGTTTATCTTTCATACCAATATTCATATGAACCCTAGTCACAGTTGGAACATGAACTCCTCTGAGACATGCTGTTGGTAATTTATCACCTTTCTTTTTCATGACACTAGCTTTACAAAGCATATGGTTTTTTGTTTACGTTTACTGTACATTATAACCAGAATCCAGTCCTGAAGGGGTAGGCATTTTTATAATAATAACGAAAACATCGAATCTACAAGCTCACCACGCAAACCTCCTGAGCAAGCCCTGAAATAAATCCAGAAACCTGTGTGAAACACGTTTCACGGGGCACAGCATACTTAGGTCTTGTAGTCGAAAACAGCCGTAATTTAGGCTCCAATTTTCAGTCTCATACATCATTTTTGGTGAGTGACAAGTCGACGAAGCAGTTGTTTGACTCTACAAATTAGTCTTGAGTGTGTTTCCCCCCGTCCTTATGTGAATCATTACTGGCACCTGTAGTGATCTTCCATTGCTTTGGGCCATGTAGGCCTACCTGAAGTACGGCTGAGGAGGATAAACACAGAGCTGTTTGTTTTGTTTGGAGTTTTCTGACATTTTCAAACGGCTCAAGGACAGTGATATAAACCCTGTGTAACAAAAAGGCTTTTGACTTCTTCCCCTCCCTCCACTGTCTTGCTTGCATTGCAGCAGCTGCCTGCTCCTTGGACAGACTACAGTCAAAAGAAAAAGGCCTCCAGACAAGTGTAATTATGGTTTTAGTTATCATGCCCATTTTTATAACTCTTTTCTCTCGCTCCCCCTGTATTTTGTTTTGACTTTGAAACCATTGATTAAATCAGGGGAAAGCCAAACTTTTATACAACCATCTCAGAGACAGATAAAGAAGTGGGAAAAGCAGTCATTATGTGTCTAGATATTATGGGATTAAAAAGATAATTCAAAACCCAAACCTCAGAAATATGTTACACAGATGGAGAGTTAGAGACCTTTTTCGTTTTGTTTACAAAACCTCCAAACATGCGTTTAATTGTAGTAGAGCTTAGCAGTAACCATAACCAACTATGCCTAGACATCTTGATTAGACAGGTGCAGACATTGTGTTTCATAACTTATCTACTTTTCATGGTATGTAGTACATGAGAATTGAGGGTCAAAAGTCAATGAAAGCAAAGCTAATTGAAAAATGAATTGAAAGCTAATTCAATCAGTACCATGGCCTGTCATGTACAATCTCAGACTATTGTTCAAAACTGATTTAGCAGATTCTGAGCAGGAAATGGATCATTTAAGGTGACACATTCTTTAAAAAAAAAAGTCGTTTGAATGAACGAAAAAAAGTCAAATGAGTTGGTTTACCAACGACCACAGATATTTTACTTAACCTTCAGTCACAATCAACCTTTTAGAGACAGAGTGGAAAAGGGTAAGTTAATAGGTCAGGCCGAACTTAATTTCCTTTTACATTAAGGAATAGCCTGCCTGCCCAACATTGACTACAGAATCTACCTTTGAAGTGCAGTGAATAAAAGGAAGGGAAGGGGGGGGGGGGGGGCTGTTGGCCAACAACAAACAAAGGCCTCATTGTCTGTTTGAGCCGTGCAGCTGAAAGCAGCACAGCGTTTGCAGAATGCAGAACATGCTTGTGTTATGGAAATACTGGTCTGCCCGTGTAAAGTCTGCTCAATAGATCTGATACGATATCAGAGCACTTCAAAGGGCGAAGTCACATTCAAGCCGTTTGTTGTTTTAAGAAACCAAATATACCAGAAATATCATCATGCCTTTATAAGACACTGAGGGCCTGAGGGGCCATAAGAGACTCCATAAGACTGTATATTGGTTTTCCACCATTGCTACAGATTGTAATGACATTTTCCTAATGGGGGAACTTTCCTCTATAATCAGGTACAATGGTAAAGTTATATAGAAAATAAATTCCACATGTTGTGAGAAGACTGAGAACGTGTACAATGAACGGAGTGACTGCTTCCATGCTCCACCAAGTGGTCACCTAAAGGCATTGGGAACCCTTAAGACTTCAATTATCTTGCGCCACCCCGGCTTATCCCTAAACGTATTCACTATTTTGAAAAACATTTTAAAATAGTTCAAATAGCCAAATTATCACTGAACATAAAAACATCGCATTTTATTATATTTACATCAAAAAATAAAAAGTATTGTAATTCTAACACCTGTCTGTCCATAGGAGATGATCCAATTTCTCAGGTTACATCAACAACCTTCCTTGGTGTAATTATCCATGAAAGACTAAGCTGGACAAACCACATTAGCCATGTCTGTAAGAAAATATCAAAATCTATTGGCATTATTGGCAAATTCCATAGTCTGGTTAATCAAAACTGTCTCCCAACTCTTTATTATAGCTTAATTTATCCATATCTTATATATTGCAATATCATTTGGGGAGCTACTTATAATACTCATCTTCACAAAACATACCAAACCTGCAACTTTATTTTCAAAGTATTGTTCCAGCCAGTTTCATTTTCTTTGCCATGTAAAGACTTTTTCCAGTTCAACAGTGATGTGCACCACTTCAATACGAGACAGGCAAATCATTTACATCTCGCAAAGTTCCGTACTGGTCTGTGTCAGTTCTCCATCAGATACAGGGGGGCCCAGCTATGGAACACCTATACAGCAATCTCATCAAATTCTACTTCATTAAATAATTTCAAACATAAGTTTAGGACCCACTTAATTGATCAGATTACTTAATTATATTTATTTGTATCATCTCTTCTTTTCTCTAATCATGTAGATAACCAATAATTCTAATCATGTTCTTGTTTTTGTTTTGTTTTGTTGTTTTGCAATTATGTCTTCTGGATATTCTATATCTCTTGTACAATGTTTCATTTTGATTTACATAGGTAGAGGCCTCGTATAAGCCCCTTGGGCTTTTTTGCCTCAGCCTAGCACTTTACCCTTCTTATATTTATATGTTCACTGTGTTGTTTTTATACTGTGCTGAATAAATAAATACAAATAAATACAAAATACAAATCTACAAGCTCACAACGTGTCGATGTAGGTCACCAATTCAACTATTTTAAAATGTTTTTCAAGATAGTAAAATATGGCAAAGAAGTTTAGGAATAAAGGGTAAGGCGTGCCCAAGATATGCCCAGAGAGTAGAACCTGAACCCTGGAGGATATACAGCAAACACACAGAAAATGAGACTATATTGTTTTATACAATATTATATACAAATTAGTCGTGCAGTGGACTGTGAACACAAATCTGACAGAAAGAAATATCCAGAAAGAAATCAAATTTAGATGACAATAGAAATTGAACAATAAACAATGTTATGTAGGCTAAATCTGACAGGTGGACACCACCATCTGTTGTATTTCATTTAAAAATAGTAAGAGCAGATATCGGCCAGCGATGTATCAGTGGCCGATCGGTCGAACACTACTTCAAACATTATAGCCTAGTCAGACCATGGCCATGCATATGCCATGAAAAGCAATATTTCTCTTGCCAAAAACGACATGGCCTTCTGCAGGTATAACCACTGGAAAATCACAAAAACAAACAAAACAATATATAGATATTTTCTTTAAAGTATCGATACCAAACTTGATTCATACAGACTAAAAACCTTCTCTTAGCTTCACTAATTTTCCCTGCAGCTTCTTTGTGTCCTGAGGACTGCACAAGACGACTGACGCAGGGTAGGCCCGGGTCGTCAACCTGGCCTGGGGGAGATCTATTCTGCACTCAGTAGCACACTTTTCTAGTTTTATATATTTTCTATTCCTGGATTTAATGTTGAATTGATTGCAACTCAAGACTCTCTAATATAGTGATCCCCTTGAAAGACTGAGAAAGAAATGCCTACACCTATTACGTACAGTAGTCTCTGACTAGGCCTAGCATAATGATGATTATGATAGTCTTACATTATTGCACATATAGACTACAATATGTGTATTCTACAATGTGTATTTTTTTATATTTGACATGCACTCAGTATCTTTATTGATTCACTTTCCTTTGTGCCTCACAAGGCTACCTTCAAGCACTGAGCACCGTCTGTTGCCAGACTGTCTTGACAACACAGTCATCCACACTTACTTTACTATGTGTGTGTTTCAGTGGTGCTTTGCTGCTCAAGTACCACCTATGTTTATTCTGTCTGATTAGGCTGCACTTGAGATTATACACACAAAGGTCTAGGTTTTATATCTGTTGCTATTATATATCAGTGTGTGTGTGTGTGTATATACAATCTACTCATATGAGGAATATTTAGAATTACTTGTTATTTCTATCTGTGTATAATGCGTTTAGCAGCTGCATACTTTAAGCAACTTCAGAGAGCACCCCCTACCTCTCTTCTGTGCTCTATGCCTCCTTTGGTACTTTTGGATGCATGGGTGTTTTGTAACAGAAAATCCTCTGGTCATTTCTGAGGAAAGGAAGGTTGGTTTGTCTACATTTGCTCGTCACAGATAGTTATCTGCCCCGCTATAGGTTGCTTTTCAGTAGGCATGGGTGTGATAATAACATAATTAGATTCAATTATGCACAGCCACAGGAATGGAGTAGAATGTTCAATGTTATGATTAAATCAGATTAACAAGATCTAAAATGCTCAAAGTGAAAAGTTGCTTATTTCATTTTTGAAAAATAAATTATTTTATACATTTTTTTTAACCCAAAATAGGGACACCATGGATAATGTGGTTAAAATATCAGCAAACCTTTCCCTCAATATAGCCTCTGAGAAAATGTGTGTAGTTGTAGTTATAAGTTATAATAATAACTTAATTTATAGCACCAATCCAAACATAAGTCCCAAAATGCCTCACGGAAAATGTACACATTAAAACAAAGCAAGGAAAACAAAACACAAAACACGGCTATAATTGATACAAAAAGAGGGGGGAATGGGTGCTTTGCAAGAATGGTTTTCTTAAATACGTTTCCCTGGTTGGACGTTTCTCTCTACGTCCAAACAGGGAAACTCCCCCGTCAGGTGAAAAATAGCAGCTTGGACTCCTCATGCATTGAAGGAAACATGAGGTCAGTCCGTTGCTCTCCCCAGGTTGGCAGAGGGAGTGTAGTGCCAGGATTACATTGATTAGACAATTAACACTGGGTGAAAAAAATGGGTTACACAAACCGTGGGATAAAAATGAATTAAAAACGATTCTAAAAGCAACAGCAAGCCAATGAAGAATAACCAGGACTGGGGTAATGTGGTCCCTTAACCGTTTCCTGGTGTTAGTCAGCAGGGAAATGTATGTCTGAGTTGGGCCAGTGTAGTGCATTACAATAATCTAAGGGTGATGTGATGAAAGCATGGATTACCTATTCTAAATTGGGAACCGTTAAAAACGATTTAATTTTAGCTATGTTTCTTAGCTGAAAGAAAGATGTTTAAATTACCGGTAATTTGAACTAAGGTCGGAGTCAATGAAAAGTTGAAAACCCCAAGGTTTAGGCCACTGGGGTAACATTCATGACCAGTCTTATTTATTTTTCTATTTTACATTCATGGCCAGTCTAGCTATGGCCAGGCTGTCTTTAAAAATGTCGTTGTCGTTTTGGAGGGCCAAAGAGGACAATTTCCGTTGAGTTGAGCTGCAAGATAGTTTGGGACATGAAGACATCCATCTATTGATGTCCAAGATGCAGGCTTTTAGGCCGACTAGACTAGAAGTGGAAGACACTATGGCCACTGTTTTATCAGGACACATCTGGAGAACATCATGTTTTCTTGTGTCCGTATAGTATGTGTAATTCAATTATAGGTCTTAAACCCAAGTCTAGGTTAGCCAGAATATATTTCAACAAAGGTGATAACTGTAGCTGGTATCATAGTGCTCCATTAACACTGACACATATTCTGGTCTTGCCCTTTTTTGAGTAAGTCATTTGTTTTTGAGGCAGTTGACACTGACAGCTATCTTTGGTTTTGCTCCAAGTCGCCAACTGACCAACAAACTAATCATAAGCATAAAGATGTGATTGCATTTACCACTTTACTTGCCCTTATGATTCTGCTGCAGTGTAAATCCCCCTATGCTAGTTAGACCTTCAAAAGATTAAATATACTGGTACATCTGAGTAGAAACTTAGAAAGACAACTTGTACTCTACTTAGAAGAACCCAACTTATTAACTCTGCAAACTAAAATATGAAAAACGACATGCAAAGATACACAGCCCAAAGCAACCAATTTATTTACTCTCCTGGAAACTCCAGATAAAAAAATATACAGTTAAAGAGTAAATATATACAGTATATAGTAAACATTAAGGTTAATGGATTAATAGCATTGATAATAGCAGTCTCCTGACATGGGGTTTTAGAAGGTCATAGCACCATTGAATAGATCAACCAGTGGGCTATGCCTATGACCCAAATGCGAACCGTGCCATACTGTCAAGCGGTCATGCGATTAATGTGGATACAGAAAACGTGTAATATTTAATACTGAACATTGGATTGTGACTTCATGAACAAGGTCAAATGTGTGTGCTTCTGGAAACCGGTTGAAACAGCCGTTATACGTGACATTACCTGAATGAATTCTATTCCCTTAAATGCACGTACAGTATATTGAGTGATACCGATTGTGAGAACTGTAGTCACAGTGCAGCCAAGTGCATTATAATAGGATAATGAAGCTTTAGAAAAAAGATTGATAATGATGGCATTTTCCTGCACATCAGACCAACACAGATGTGGATCTACAAGACAAAAACCTCTTCCTTCTGGCCGGGTGTGGACCGGTCCCATACTATTTAACCAGATTAGCCTTCTCCTCTTTCTGCTTGTCCACTGCTTTATCCATAGCTTCCAGGAAGCTCTCGAGACTTACTGTTGGTGTCTACAAACAAACCAATGAAAATGGAATGAAATCGAGTTTTCTTTTATATATATTAATATTGTGGATGTTAAAATAAAGTGTATGTCTTAATGCTGTTGCACTTCCTGTAAATTGCTCTGGATAATATCACCTGCCAAACCTTTCTTTGTAAAACATACAGTACAATGGGACCAAAAGCTCACCTTTAGAAACAGTGCGTGGGCCAGAAACGGGAGCTTCCTCAGTGCTCTTCCACTCAAGCCTTTACTTTTTCTGGGGAGAAAATCAAATAAAACCAGGTTAAAGTGTTGACGTTGAAGATTATTCTTTTGTAAATGTCTATGCTGTGACTAGTACACAGAAAACTCATCTTTTCAGCACCTTAGATTAGACACAGGACCAGGGTAAATATACATACACTTATACCGTATATCTATACAGTATATATATAACCATATTATCAGATTGGGAATAGCTCACCTACAAACATATACAAGACCTTTTAAAAACAATTTGAATACAATTGAGTCGCTTTTAAAGCCTTTTTTCTTTTTAAATAAATAAGAATTTAAGACATAGATACAGGATAGAAATCGCTATTGTTGCCCTCCCATTTAAGACGGGAAACCTTTTTGGGCGTTCTTGTTGCTATACACAGTATACTGTATAGCAGAATTCACTTTTTTATTTTTATTATTAGGTCAGGATTTTGAAGGTGTTTTTAGAATCTGCCTCGCGTTAGTCCGACCGATTACTAACACTACCATAACCACAACAATAACCATAACCTCAGTCTTCATCATTTTCTGACCGAGGTCGAGATCATGGATTTCACAATGCCATGCCAGACTTTCCGGTCCTTCATTGCCATCCCCAGTTCCTGCTTACTGATGCATGTGTCCCTAGCGATGACATCAGGGAACGACAGTTTACTACCTCTGGTCTGCTTTGAGGCAGGATTCCAGAGAAGAAGGGAAGATATAACCTCATTGTCAGCTCTGTAGCAGTGGCCGGCAAACTGTGTTCTTCCGGACTAGTGAAGAACCACAGGGAAGGTTGCCATATATTAGATTAGTCGATGGGTGGCTCTTCCAAGACCGATTTTGCGCTCTCATTAGAAGGCGGGTGTAAGTGCCATCCAACCGTTTCTCTAATTTCTTTGAAAGTGTCCATGTCTCAGAGCCATAGAGTAGAATCGGCTCAATGGTCATCCTAAATATTTTTTACTTTGAACATCTTACTAAGCTGGGATGACCAGATCTTATGCATGTCATTGCAGGCTGACCAGGTCATACCCTTCCTAGTTTGAAAGTCCTTTTTGGAAGAAGATATATATGAACCCAAATACTTGTTAACCTGTTTCAGAGGAGTGTTGTTAAGTGTTTTTATAATGTGGTTATTGTTGGATTTGCATATATTTACGTATTCAGTTTTCGTCTCGTTGAGATAAAGACAAACACAGTTGGAGGCCTGCTCAAGAGACTGAAGGCGAGCCTGAGCGTACTCCAATGATTGACTGATAAGCGCGATGTCATCAGCGAAGTCAGTGTCGGTTAGGTATTTAGCAGGATGATGAGTCTTAACTGGTAACCTCAGTCTTAACCGCCCACGTAGGTCGGACTAACGGGAGGTTGGACTTATTTATGGGCAGGGCACTAGGCCCCAGTCCTAAATGGGTGATGATTGGAGGCTTGGAGTACTCACATTGCGAGGTTTCTAAGAGCCAGACTGTGTTCTGACACATGGCTCTCTGCAAAGCCCATGGTCTCCAGCTCAAACAAGGTAAACAGCTGCTGCCGCGGGTAGATGATCAGGCACTGTATACAAACAAATTAAGTAAGTGCACATCTGGGTCAACTGGAACGGATTAAAGACAATGATTTTAGCCCATTAAGGAACCCGAAGGTTCTATGAAGATTCTACAAATGCTTTCTAAAATCACTAGTTCTCACACACTTCTTTCAAAAATGTTCAAACATAGTGGTTTTAATGGGTTACGGCAAGCTTCTTTGCCCCCAAAGTGCCTAGTTTGGATAATACTAGTACGAACTACTAACATATAGTTCTTACAAGATAACGTGCTGTAGTGCTGCATTTCTTTCAAAATAATTTGACTGATTTCGATGTCACAATCAAAATGAGGTTTCATTGGTGGAGGCAGGGACAGCCAGGATAACAATCCAACAATCCAGGATAACATTCAACATGTCAACAGACAATTACAGAACAAACATTATTGGCAGTGGTGGAAAGTAACTAAGTACAACTTAAGTACTGTACTTCTTCAAATGTTTAGTTATTTGTGCTTTACTTGAACATTTCCAATTCCCAGTACTTTTACTACTACTCCACTATATCTCAGAGGCAAATACTGTACTTTTACTCCACTACATTTATCTGAAAACTTGAGTTACTAGTTACTTTGTAGATTTTGATTATTATTACAAAACATACATTACCCACTTCAGCCCTATATACATTTCTGCCATTTGAAAATAGCAGGTGCACAATGCGTCACGATGCGACGCATTGTGGATCTGCTCATTTCAAAATAATTTTTACAACTTGAAATAAGACATGCTCTGCATAATGAGTACTTTGCAAAATGTAGATTTAGATTGCAAGTACACTTTTACTTGAGTATTTCTACATCATAGTATTGATACTTTTAATTAAGTAAAACATTTGAGTATGTTTCCAACCACACTGGTTATTGGGTGTGTGCTCACCCTCATCAGCTCCTCCAGGCAGGAGAGGTAGATGTTATAGATGCCCTTCTCAGACGGCGGGCCGATGTACTGTTTTATGTCAGCTCTGTCCACAAACGCCAGGTCAATCTTGTCCGTCACATTGGACGTGGTCAGGATCACCACATTTGAATGCCTAACAGCAGCATAGAAAATGTAATAATGAAAGTATGAAACATAAAGAAAGTGGTATGTGGTGCGAATTAAGTCTACTGAGTCAAGTGTTTAATGATTTATACAAAACAATAAGAGTGATCTTATGAACAGTAAACTGGCTGCCAGTTTCTTAACAACACTTGAGATTTGTGTTGTCATTATTGAGCGTGCAATCAGCTCACTTTTCATGTTTGTTTTCTTTATCGAGACAGATTGCAGAAAAGCTATGAGAGAGAAAGGCAGGGGAGGCACGGGAGAAGAGGCATGCAGAGTTATGCGTTTACATAAATGAGCAGCTTAACCAGCTGGAAAACAACAGTAATGACAGAAATGTTTACACCATTTATATCCCATTAGGAGGATAGGCATGCGTTGAAAAGACAGGAGGGACCACATGTAAAGTTGTGGCTCATTAACTGGTTGAGTCACATGACGGTGCCTGAAGAGAGAACTTTTACTTATAGGCTATACAAGTTCTGACCGTTTGATCTGGTCGAGCTGTGTGAGAACAGAGTTGACCACTCGGATGGCGTCGGAAGGCTCCGTACCGGCCTGGCTGGCACTCCTCGCCGCAGTCAGACTCTCCACCTAACCAGCGTACAAAACAATGGAGTGCTTTCACTCATGCGCAGCTTACATTAACCACATGAACTCTAGTGTTCCTATTCTGGGCTGAACATTCAGCGAGAATAGCAGATCCACAACCTCACAACCAGTTGCGACACGTTACTTGTGAGCATGTAGATTGACTATTTTCGGCAAAGAGATTTGTTGTACAGTTAAAAAACAAGTATAGAGCCCTAGGTGACCCCAGTCAACAAAGTATATTGGTTGAATGTTTTAAGTATGTAAAAACAATAGTCTGCTATGATTAACATGTCGTTTAAAACTCACTTTTTCAGACCTCCAGTTCTAGGCAACACAGAATGGGGGGACTTTTTTATTATTTCCACACTACAACTCTAAGGTATATTAATGACATAGTAAAATGTTGAAAATGAGTGGTATTCTCCTTTAAGTCCCAGTGTGACCAGGAACAAGGAAATCACGTGGTCGCAAAATGTCTAGAATGCTCATATCATTGCACTAAATGCAGGATTTACAAGCTCTCTCGTTATCAACTGTCCAGGGTGCGATGGTAGTGAAGATGAATATTCTGTGACTACTTAAATGATGAGTAAAAATGGAAAATAGCTGTAGGGCAATTTTGGTTAAATATTGTTGGCAGTGAATTAGTTACATGGTTTTCCCATGTAAAATGTAAAACAATATAATTTGAAAATGGCCTGGGAACCCTTTCTCACTCATTAAGAAATTCTGGGTCTATGAATATCCAAATACGCTGCGCAAATAAAAGTGATTTCGGCAAGTGGCTCATATTGAACTATGACTATAGATTGTGCGATCAGTGACATCACACCTTCAGTAAAATAAAGTGAAAAGGATTCTTTGGTGGCAACTTCTGCATATATAACAATCTGTGTAAGTCAGTGGTCCCGGACCCTTATAGATCTTTAACTCTTGAGTGTAAAATGAAACCATAAAATGCAATCATTTATATGTATACGCTCAAGAGTTAAATTGCATTACTTCATTTACAAGTCTACACAATTAGAGAATGTAGAAGAATTGTTATTTTGATCAACGTTTGCCTTCAAGTCATAGAACAACTAAGCTTGATGATTTTTATGAATGGTGCTATATCTGTAATAAGAAGAAAATAAATAATTATAACTATTTCCTCCGGCAGGGAAATTCAATTTTGAGCTTCATCCAGCTGACTACTGCCCAGGGAGGAGGGGTTAAGTGTCTTGCTCAGGTACACCTCAACACATTGTTGGGGCTGGGAATTGAACTTGGGACCTTCTACTGCTACCCAGGTGGGCTCTGTCTGCCCATCCAGCTATAGCTGCCGTTACAACTGTAATAACTCCAGTTGCAACTTGCATACAGTAGACTAGCAAAAGTACACTCGAAGGTTTTTCTGAATGTCAGTTGTCTTGGAGTCTGGACAAGAATAACACTTTGCCAATTTTACCTCGTCAATCAGCACAAACACAAGGGCTTCCTGGTCGTCTATCAGTTGTTGGATCTGCTGGAACATTTTGGTGACAAGTTTACCGCTCTGTAACAAAGACACAGTTTAATGATTAAATACCTGCTCCAACATGAACACAATCAATTGACGTGGAGGAAAAAGAAGGCTATAGTTGTATAGTACCTCTGAGAACCACTTGGAGAAGAGACTGTGACTGTTGATCTCCACAAACTGCCCATAGGAGTAGCTAGGGGAGGAAAGGAGAACATGGTGAAATGAAAGGAGTTGGGGTGCAGTTACAACAGGAAGTGGGTTCTGCTGAATGAGGGATCTCTTACCGAGATGATAGCCTGATTGACAGCTTCTGGGCAAGGGCTTTGCACAAAGACGTTTTACCTGTGCCTGGGGGGCCTGGATGTGGGCGCAGACAAACAGCTTTAATTACACTGGTTTTCATTATTATTAATATACGTGTCATATTCACATGCCATGCTTACAATGAAGTCATCAGTCAAAAGAACATTCCTGTTCAGAGTTAATTACCATGAAGCAGAACTACGCGGTTCCACGAAATCAACGTGCTGTCTACATTTTTGTCTGAGAAGAAAATTGTCGTTGAGACATAATCTAGGAGCTAAAGAAAAACATTTTCCAAGTTAGGCATTTGAAGTTAAAAGGAATAATTGTCATTTCACCTTCACCTCATCAAAACAATTTTTACCTGTGTTTTGATGCCATCCTCATATACCAGACTCTCCCAAATGCCATGAAATTCAGCTGTTAAAAACAAAAAAAAAGAAACACGTGGTCATTCCATTATTGTGACTTAAAGGAGTAGGTTCACCAAAATAATTATGCATTTCCTATCAAGTACACACTCCATGAATCCTTGAATTTGTGGAGATTTTTTTGTTTTGTCGCATTCCTGAGCCAATAATTTGATTACCGGCGGAAAGATGCTAATGTCTCCGGAGACTCCGCTGGTCAAGGCTTCATGGCGTGTGTAATTGATAGAAAATGCATAATTATCATTTTTGGGGTGAACTACTCCTTTAGTGTAATTGAACCTGTGTAGCTGGTTAAACAGGTTTTGTACAGTACATCACTTTGTCAGAAGGGTGGGTGTAATAGAGGCTCTGATAGTCTCAATCTGGTCTGGGAATTACAGCCGAGAGTTCGCACCTTATATAGTAAAGGGCAGAAATGCGATCTCTTGAAGGCGTGTGGGTTCAATAGTAATCAATGGGTGAGTAAAGTCACAAACTATCGATCCAAGCTTAATTCTGCCTGTAACCTGCCTAGGCTGTATATTTATAATATCATGATGTCACTTCTGACGTCACGGTTGTGATGTCAGAGCGACACCTCGTTCCTTCGTAACAGTGGGCTAATAATATACTGTAGATATTACATGTACTGTAGTAACGTAACTAATCACATTTGATAACAAGTAATACCTGAACTAACATTACCTTTTTAAATACAATTTGAAGAACTTGCACAACACTGGAAATGTGACATCAACTTCTGTAATTTGACCTAAACTACTGTAGTGTCACACCTGCTGCTTGAACTGAATAAAAACCGGCGTAAACCATGATACATAATTTAAAACCCATATCTCACCAGCTGGCAGGAGCCAGTGATTGGCTGCCGAGAGGTCCTCGTCAGCCTGAAGGTTAAGCTGATTGGGGCCATCCTCGTTCAGTGTAAAGATATGAATACAGAGAGTGGATCTCTTCAGATCAATAGGCTAAATAGAGGACAAGATAGTCATGAATATTAGGTAGGGCACTGCACTCACATTTTGTTGCTGTTGAGCAGAAACCTCATTATATCTCCATATTTCAGCGTTTTATGTTTTTCCGTAAATGAAGGCTCTACTGTGTCGCACTAAAGTAGTGAAAATAGCCGATATATTGTCCAGGCCGGGCTAGCGGTCCGGGCACCTAGACTCCCAATGCAGCCGCCTGACAGCACATTGCAGGTTCAAGTCCCAATCCTGATGAACTTTGATGTATGTCACTCTCCGTCTCTCTCCTCGTTCCCTGTCTGTCTCCACTTACTCTATAAATAAAATCACACCAGTGTGAAGTGAGTGGTGCAACTCCGTGTGGGGGTCCCCCCCAGTTCCAGACCCACAAGAACGCGGCCAGGGTGCCGGCCTGGTTCCGGTGAGCCGCACCGCGTCCGAAACGGTTGAGAAATGACAGAGTTACCATGTGGGGGCCCACGGAACATCCAGACCACCAGGAACGTGCCCAGGGGACTGGCCCGGTTCCGGTGAGCCGCCCGCATCCGAAACGGTCGAGAAATGACAGAGTTACCGTGTGGGGTCCCTGGGGGTCCCTGGGGGTCCCTGGAACATCCAGACCCCCAGAAATGCGGCCAGGCCGTTTCTGGCGAGCCGCCCCGCGTCCGAAATGGTCGAGAAATGACAGTTACCATGTGGGGGTCCCCAGAACATCCAGACCACCAGGAACGTGCCCAGGGGGCTGGCCCAGATCCGGCGAGCTGCTCCGCGTCCGAAACGGTCGAGAAATTGTATAGTTACCGTGTGGGGGTCCCCGGGGGGGTCCCTGGAACATCCAGACCCACAGGAATGCGGGCGGCCAGGGGGCTGGCCCGGTTCCGGCAAGCCGCCCCACGTCCAAAACGGTCGAGAAATGACAGAGTTACCAACCAAGCTATTTCCGTGCTTGGACGGACAGACAGACAGACAGACAGACAGACAGACAGACAGACAGACAGACAGACAGACCCAGGGACACACATAGCTGTGTAATGGAGTGATTGCACCACTCAAAAATGGTTTTGGATATAAAAGGTTTCCACCCGACAGCAACGATTTGCTGGTAATAGGCTGGAAGAATGGGATGACTGACAAATGACAGGAATTATTTGAGCAGTTTCATAATTCAGTCCCCAAAGGGCATCACTTTTCCATCAATATTTTCTTGTTAGAAGAATTGAATTGCACTCGACTAGTCGACTTAGCACAGTTCGATTAACTGAGCACCTCTGTTGATGTTGTCCAAAAAGACTGTACTATAATCTTGCTGTTGATTGTAAAACCCATACAAAAAAGGTGAAATCAGCCTTATTTCCTTTAGGAATATGACCAAAGTGAACTACTAATTTGCAAACATATTTGTCATTACATTAAAACGAACAGGCTCATCTTACCCTCTTGTCTACATCACCTATGGACACAGATTGAACATGCTTCTTCAGGAAATCATCATCAAACTCAGTCCATTTATGATTTCCAAAAACTGTGCTGTGGCGGTTCAGTAGAGCCAGAACGTTCATCTTCACCTCAGACCGTTGGGCGGTGCTGACAGGTGTAATAAAATGAGACAGAATCAATGTGTAAAATAGTACCGTGTTATAATTTAATACAAATCTGAGTGAGTGAGTGAGTGCTATGTGTATCTGCTATATTTCCGAGGACTTACATAACATCACATAACAATGAGCCATGTTGATTAAATGAGTCCGTTACTCACCTGTATGATTTAACATGGACTTCCACATGGATGCTGACATCACCAGAATGCGGCTTGTGGCCAACCTCCATGCTGTCAGAATCCATCCCTGGACAACAAGGAAAAGTCATTCAAAGTTAAGACCTCTAGTGTTTATGCTGTTGAGAGAGGAGATCCGGGGAGCAGCAGGGCAGGGAGACCCTAGCCTTGCGTAGCCAGCCTTCATCTGCCTAAGCGGGGCATATTGCCCGAGTAACGACCATACACAACGATGAACTTAGAGGTTAAAAACAATTCGAGGATAATACAATAAAGTAAAGTCAATTTTCTTACCAATTGTGGTATTCTAATCTACAGGCTATTACACAAAGCAGTATGAATCAAATGTACAGTACAATTTAAAATAGACAACAACGAAAACACAAAAGAACACACAAGCAAAGACGAAGAGATGAAATGAGATAGTTTCAAATGTGATTTGTTGTCATTACGTGCTATTAGTTAGTGTAGCTAACCCATCCGACCGCGACGCTACTAACGCTAGCTGCTCCCAAAGGTTACAATTACATTAATGTCATCACTATTATCTCTAGTAACTTTAAAAGTCAGACCAACCTAGGGTTGAATAAGGTTCATATAACCGTATGATTGAACGATGTCGATGTTATTGATGTGTATTGACGTTCACACTGTCGGTCAATCGAATTCAGCGCGCTGTTCATTCAACCCGGAACAAGTTCATTCTAGAATCTGGTCCAGTGTTGCCAGATTTTGCAACAGAAACAAGCTGTCAGATCTACGAAAACAACTAAAGCTCAAAACAGCCCAAAAATGTGGAAATTTGATATTTTTGCAGTGGTGGCTACATTTAGTACATTTACTTAAGTACTGTACTTGAGTACAAGTTTGAGGTACTTTTGCTTTACTAAAGTATGTCCAATTTCCAATACTTTATACTTCGACTTCAACTTCCAAATTCCAATAGTACTACAATTATTTGAAAACTTTATAGTTACTTTGTAATATATATACACATAGTACCACTACTACCTTTACTTTTGTTACTGTAAGTACTTTGTGATGCCAATGCCTTTGTACATTTACTCAAGTACACTGATGTTTTTGAAACATTTTGAATACACAAAACATTTTTCCAAAAACAAAAACATTTTGGGGTGTGGGTCTACAATGAGTACAATCTGATTCTGCAGACAAATACATAATTTGGGGCCCTTGGCCCTTGGCCTCGATCCCAGCCTTACTCATCACTACCCACTTCAGTTTATATAATAAGCAGACTTGGCAACACTGGCCCGACAGGGATGGGATCATTTGGCTTTGCAGTTTCCATATCCAGTCTAGAGCGGATACGGAAACGGTTCGTGTGCGTGCATGTAAAGTGTACGTGGAAATGACCGGATACGGTAGGCGGGATCTAGCGATCTAGCCCGGATCTGATCTGAGCACTTAAATAGAAACCAGATGAGTTAAAAGAACACTATTGTTAAAGGGTCACTCATCATCGTTTCCGGCTAATGGCGGTGCTGTTGTTACATCGCTTGTAGTAAACAATAGTAGACATAAGTAGACGTATTTATTGAGTTATCGTGGAGAGATAATGGGGAAGAAACACAAGAAACACAAACCGGAGTGGAGAACAGTTGACGGTACAGTAGCTATACGTGCACGCGGACAACGACGCGCCCTTGGTTCTATATGTTTTTGTCGCTATTTGTTACCCATGGCAGCTAATGCTTAGTTTCATATTCATCGCGTGAGGAGGACAGATCTAAGAGAACAGATCTACCTGCAAAAGTGATCTTCTCTCTTTTTGACGAGCTCACTGAAAACACATTTCTTGGGTTGATATTAGCCTTGGTCCTTGGATCAAGACTACCCAGACCCGATCAAATATAGCCCAAACATTTAGACTCTCGTAGAGGTTTTTTTCGATTCTGACGAAATTCGTCAGAATCGAAAAAACCTCTACGAGAGTCTAAATGTTTGGGCTAGATCAAATACATCTATGACGATAGTCTTCTTGATTCAAGACTAGGTTGATTGATATCATGCAGCAGTTCTGAAGAAATAGGTTGATTTACTATATAAGCACAAATTAATTATATGTATGCCTAATTGTATTTAGGCAGTTTAATTTGGTATTCTACGGTGCAATCAGAGACTGTGTGTGTGTGTACACACTGCGCGTGCGCGTGTTGCTTTCCAATGAAAATCTTATGATGGTCTACTCTAGCCCTAATATGTTCCCTCAGCACTACGCTAGTGCTGAGTGAACATAATGGGGCTAATGATGGTCAAACAACACCGCATGCTTTAATCAGACAAGATACTGATTCTGTAATACTGTAATTATCATCACTGCTATATGCTATAATTGGTCTCACATGTCATATATTATCAGCCACTCTGCCATACACTTAATTTCATATTATGTTATACATTAGGTTTGATTGTTTGAATGCTTTATTAACAGTTTGCAGTTTGTATAGAAGTACGGTTTGCAATGAATGTTAAAAGGATAACAAGTAACAACACAAAAAGCCCTAGGCGCTTAGATGTTTCCATTGTGGTTCTGTGTATTATTCAATTCGTTAAGATGTAACAACTGCACCTACATCCTGATTCCACAATCCACACACATAACACTCGCCTCCAACACAGTGACACAGTAGGCTATTCAATAAAGTATGCCTGCTGTCCCAATAATCACATCATTATATTTGCGATAATTGCAATTATAATACATTTACATTTTCGAAAAAATACTGGAAATGGCAGATCTACAAGCTCATAACATTTCATGATGCGACACGTTATGAGCTTGTAAATCAGTTATGTACACTATTGTTCTTATTATGACATTAGTAAATATGACCTATTTTGGCCGCTGTACATTATTTTGATTGTCATATCTGCCCAGTGCATTTTTTTGTTTAAACTGTAACTGTCTAAAAAAAAAAGAAAACGAATGTTTTTCTTTTTTACTTACTACGTTCACAGACTATGAAGACAAGCCTCTGGAGAAACCATTAAAACTTGTCCTCAAAGTGGGAGGAAGCGAGGTGACGGAGCTCTCTGGTTCCGGACACGACTCCAGTTACTATGACGACAGGTCAGACCACGAGCGCGAGCGCCACAAAGACAAGAAGAAGAAGAAGAAGAAAAAGTCTGAAAAGGACAAAGACAAACACATTGACGATGATGAGAGAAGACGGAGGAAGGTAAGCTCACAGTTGCGAATGAATGAATTATTTGAAACATAAAGCCAAAGAGCTTATTCCATTGTGGCCCTCTAATATATCACTTATTAATAAACCTCCAGAAAAAGAAATAATTGAGTACCGTATTTTTGTACCATACTTTTAACAAATTGGAAGTGATTAACATCTTTATATAAAGGTGGTTCTGTTTTGACCATTTACATGTTGTGTGCAAGCTCAAGATGTGTGTGGATTGGATATAACCCATGTAGTTTGTGATAATACAGCGTACCAGGAGGTGGCAGCGTAATCAACATGACATTGATTTATTGCTCCATCTAGTGTGTGTGCTGTGTTATAAAACATAATGGGTCTTCTTCATCTCGCAGGAGGAGAAGAGGAAGAAGAGAGAGCGAGAGCAGAACGAGTCTGAAGCGGCCGTCGTTGCCGCTACCAGTGGCAGTGGGCCTGTTGAACCTTTCACAGTCACACTCCCTAAGCCTAAGGCCATTAGTATTGCAACAATAGAGGTGAGCAAGCAAGAACCTCTCCCAGTAAGGTCATGGTGATCATTTTGACCCCATAACCTTCTAAATCAGATTTTTCAAAAATATCTAAATAGAAAATGTACAAGCACTGTGAGCATGTATATCTAAAACGCTAAAATCTAGTAATGGGATGAAACGATGAACTCATTTGAACATTTGTGGATTTCCATCTTCAGCCCGAGGAGAAGAAGAGGAAGAAAGAGATTAAGTTTGAGATCATGGATGCTGAAATAGAGGACTTTCACCCTAATGTGAAGGTGGAGGTGGAACAGCAGGGAGACAGACCTGTCCGAGCATGCAGAACACAACAAGGTACGGCCACGTGTGTGGATCATGTTGTGATCTATTTGTGTCCTGCTGCTATTGACTGCTGTGGGAAAAATAATAATGTACGCCCAGGTACTGTAAAAGGTTTACTCTGAGAAAGCCCTTTTACTGGTGCAACATTTGATGTATGAATGTATCCCGAACGTAACCATTTATATTTTGTCACACAATCGTGTCAAAATAGCTGATCTACAAGCTTGCATCACATTGTGAGCTTGTAAATTGGCTTTGATATTAATTTTTTGCTATTGTAGAATTCTTTTTGCCTATGACATCCCCAAAATAGGGATGCCATGTTGAAAGTGGTTAATGTTTCTGTGCTAACTGACTTTGCACCAATATGTTTTCGTGTGTGTCTTAATGTAGAGAGTGAGGGCACTCCTCGGCAGCAGCTCCTAGAACACTTCCTGCGCCAGCTACAGCGGTGAGTGTAGAAACATTGCTGCCAAGCATGATCTTCATACAATTAATCTGATTTGGGACATCTTTTAATACTGTAGTCAAATTTTTAACTAGCCAGGTTCACATTTTGCATGACATGATCTTAAAGGTAAACAGTCTGATGATTTTTGTTACTGGTCTTACATGCACATGCACATGCAGATGCAGACATGCTCTGCATGCACAATGAATGACCAATTACAATCACTGTCGGTAATACTTACCGTTTTGGTGTGACCATAATATGAATGAGGAACAGAAAAGAAAACTTCCCCCTCTAAAATTATCCTCATCATTACTAAATTCTAAATGGAGTGCGTGAAGAAACACATATGGTATCCTCACGAAAAACATGCAGTAATCCTGATCTCTAAACTGCCTCTACCTGGTCAGCGGGGGCACCTGATGGAGGGGAAAGGAACTTGTTGGAATAACGTGTTCCTTCCACGCGCTACATCCAATCGAGGAACCCCCCCCCCCCATCAGGTGAAAAGAAGCGGCTTGGACTCCCATGTATTGAAGTAAGCATGAGGTCAGTCCGTTGCTCTTCCCTGGTTGGCCACGGAGTGTAGACAATTGACACTGGGTGAAAAAATGGGTTACAAAAATCATGGGATAAAAAAAGGGCTGCTGCTGTACTGAAACATTCTCTTTGGTCTTCTCAGGAAAGACGCACATGGATTTTTCGCATTCCCGGTGACAGATGCCATTGCTCCTGGATACTCCATGATCATCAAACACCCAATGGACTTCAGTACCATAAATGACAAGATTACTACCAATGACTACAACACTATTACAGAATTCAAGGTTAGAATGAACAGTTGTAGCGACTAGCGATTGGAACTTAGGGTAATGAAACTACATAGTGATGTAGAGAGCATTAATAATACACTTTTTGTTGCCCCTTTCATAATTAGAATACATGTCAAAGTGCTTTTCATTGTTCAGAATATAAAAGGAAAAATGGAAAATAAAATAATATTATAGGCACATTAAAAAAAGAAACACTACACTGACCATGTCTTGATTCAGTTACAATTCTTTACTAAACTATTCATGAAACCTGAAATGTCAACACATTTTAATTAAATGAGTTAATAAGTTTAATCCATTTGATTTTGAACACATTATAAAATTCATTCTGACATTCCAAATGGGTTAAATTGTATCGCCACCTCAAGGTCTGTGCGTCATGTTGGATCATTGCATTTTCAGCTGGAGAAGTGCATGAAAACTGCTTCCACCCTCTACATTTGAACCAGTGATGACTTGAGACGAAGAACAGTTTAAGCCCATCATTTATCCTGACCCCCCCCCTCCCAAAAGTCCCATCTGTCCTGATTTATAAAATGATGGATAATTAGTATGGACTTAGATGGTTCTTCGTCTCAACTCTTCAGAATGCTGACAGATGCTTTTCTTCCTCCAGGGCGACTTTAAACTTATGTGCGACAACGCCATGGTATACAACCGACCAGAGACCGTCTACTACAAGGCAGCCAAGAAACTTCTCCACACGGGCTTCAAAATGATGAGCAAAGTAATGTGGTCATATAAGATGAGAGGAACATTTCTTTAATCCTAGATAACGGAATTTGACTTATGTATTGCATAAAATGACTTGTATGCATGCGAAAATAAAACTGAGGGGGTCATCCAGGTGGCACAGGGATAAAAGTCCATGCCCACCACAGAGGAGGATTTTAATCCTCTGGTGCACCAGGCACATGTTCAAGGGTGGGGAAGCCAGGTGGGGACGGCGAACTCTGAGGCATTCCTCCTCCAAATCTCGTGAACCCTATACTTAAAGAGAGCACATTTTCTTTAGAAAAAGCTGTGTGATACATATTCATATAATTTAGCAATGTTGTCACTACTCTCTCAGTGAAAATCTGTATATCAGTGGCAAGTTCTTTGCTTTGTATTGAATCAGTGGTTCTCAACCTTTTCGGCTGGCGACCCCCACAATAGACTTGACCAAGTCATGTGACCCCCGTCCTTGATCTAGCAACATACACACGCTGAACAATTGCGCACACTTAACCAAACGCGTGTGCGCACAGTTACAGACTGCTATAATTAATAATAGGCTAACTAAACATTCTCCAGTTGAGTATCATCATTCTCATCATCATAGTCATCGACTCCGCCGTCCTCATCCTTTCCATTCCACCGGCCATCCAGTCACTCTGTTGCCGGTTATGCAGATGAAGTGAAAGTGTGGCCTGTGGCTGTCTTATCTCTGCTCTGTTTGCAGGAGCGGCTGATAGCTCTGAAGCGCAGCGTGTCTTTTATGCAGGACATGGATTTCTCTCAGCAGGCGGCCATTTTGGGAGATGAGGACATTGCGGCGGAAATCCCTCCTCCGGAGATCATCCCCATCCCTGTGGAGTCGGCCAAGAAGTCCAAAAAGCAGCCAGTCAAAGACATACAGGAAGTCATCAGGTAATACAATATATGCATGCATTAGCACACTCACCCAAAGCGACTTAAAGTTGGAGTAAACAGTATTAACTCTATTCAACCACCAACAGGGTAATCAGTCAATTGAAAGGAGTGCCAAGAAAAAAAGCTAGTCTCAGATTACAAAACAAAACAAAATCTCAAAAGATTTGGAAATCTTGTAGCATTACACACTACAGGATTATATAATCTGATAAAATGAAATGGAATGAAAAATTCTAATAAGATTTTAAAATAATGGGGCATCACACTACAGAATGGGGCTAGCAACGTGTTTTATTTCATCTTGTGATCACATGCAGTAGCAGAAGTAAACAATGGATGGTTAAACTTGCAGTGGTGATATTTCTGAGAATACACTATATAAACAGAGTTCTTGCCACATAAATACAAGCCTCAGCTGTCCAATGCACCAGAGGTTGTTTGGACCGGTCGCTGTGCCAAATGTCCACTCATTCACTTCACATCTATTTCCTTGACCGCCATTGCCTCGGTGGTGTGCAACTCCCAGACTCCTCAGAGCAATAGTGATCATCTCTATATACACCGGTAAATATCAAATATGGTTGAAAATGATCGTCCTATGAGAAAACCGGGAGGCTTAAGATTGGATCTTTGAACCGCTCACACTAGACGACAATCGTGCTTGATAATATCTCAATTTTCCGAAATGTAGGTAGGTTAGGTTTGCTGTGTGACAGCGACACCATTGTACGACAAAATATAAAATAGGGCTTACGTTGTAAAATATTATGGTCCAATGATGTTTCTCTGTTTTAGCTACCTGTATGAACCAGAGGGAAATGCCTGCAGTCTGACAGACAGCACAGCGGAGGAGCACGTTCTGGCTCTGGTGGAACACGCAGCAGATGAAGCCCGAGATCGAATCAACCGATTCATGCCCAGCTCCAAGGTTGTTCACTTTACACATCACAGGAAAAGAAACGACACAACTTGTATACCTTGTATACCTAAAGAATGTATACATATGATAAGCACAAAGTAGTTGATTTCAATTTGTACAAATTCATTTCACTTCATTAGTTAATTTATATGCTACTCATACTACATTCTAACAAGTAGGCCCGAATTCACCCTGCTGGGTGAATTGAGGGGTCGGGAATAACTACTCAATTTCATCCTGTGTTTCCAGATGGGTTACCTTCGTAAAGGAACAGATGGTTCTCTGCAGTATACTGTTGTAAATCAGCTTGATCCTGAAGCAGAAGGTTTGGCATTTCCTTTTTCCAGTTTGTCAAGCATTGCATTCTCTAAGAACTTCACTACATACTATATAAATGGCTATAATAAATACCTATAACAGTGTCTTGGAACAACTGTATTTTTCCTGCCATATTTTTCAGAAGAGGAGACCCACACTGTTGACCTGAGTTCATTGTCAAATAAGTTGTTACCTGGATTAACCACCTTGGGCTTCAAAGACGACAGAAGGCACAAGGGTATATCAATAAGATGCATTTTGTTAACTCGTGGCAAAAGCCTCTCTGGTCTTAATGGACCATATTTATACCAAAATAATTGAGTGAACCTATTTCCTCAGTTAATAAGACATCAATGTTTGAATTTCATCCATAGACTGTTTCTTTCTTTCTTGGTTATATTTTGTCTTGGTTTAAACTAAATCAGAATTAATATGACAAAGATGTCCTATAAATGTGGTGTGCAGAGCCAAATAGAAATTTGGACGGCTATGAAGTCTGTGATTGGCTAACTAACCCGTCATAGCACGGATAGGCTAGTAGTTTGTACTGCTCTAACATTGCTCTTCTTAATGCAGTGACGTTCTTGAGCAATGCTTACAACACCCAGAGCCTTCAGAAGAACTCCATCTTCCCAGACTTGTTGCCTGAAGAGATGGACATGTTGTATAATTCGTACGGAGATGACACAGGCGTGCAGTGTGCGCTCAGGTAGGACCTAGGACGCACTAAGAAAACTGCTGCTTCAACAATACAAATAAATTTGTCACATTGGTTGTACATTATATGTCAGATATCTTGAAATAAACTATAAAGTAATATTTATACTATATCTGTAATTCCGTATTGCCAAAGGTTGCATTCATTAGTTCCCTATTTCTTACTTCAGCGTCTGACACCGTCACAGGAAAGTAGCAAAACTACCCGCTTTACAGTCTCACAGTGAGCTTGTAGATCTGATTCGTTTTATATTGAAAAGTGTTAGAATCTTTGCTCATAATAGATAGGGATTCAAGGTTGAAAATAAGTTAAGTCTGTCTGGGTTTTATAAATATGTAACCAATGAAAAGTATTAACAAGAGCTTTGACTAAATAATTGGAAAACAGGTTATTTTTCCCATTAACTAAAAGTAACGGTTTTGGACATAGGTTTCCACCCAACCGCGACAATGATAATTATTCTTGTTGTCGGCATCATGCAGCCTCAGTTTATCATCAGTTCCCTCAACTCTTCAGTATACAGGAGTTTGTCAAGGGCTGTGGAAGTGTTACCAAGAAGCTGGTGGATGGACTACTGGATAAGATGACTGCAGACGACCACACCAAAGCTCTCAATCACATCAGACAGGTAATTACGACTGGTAATTACTACGCCTAATGATACAAACATCCGCTAACAAAGCTTCACCCACCGTTTTGGAAACTAATCATGTCACCGCCCCAATATGAACTCTTAATTGTTTCCACCGAGTTTTAACAAAGAAAGGCTTTCAACTAGAGTCTGTCCCCAGTCTCTAGTTGAGCGAAGCGTTTTGAGGTGGACTTGTGAGACAGACTAGGTATTTGCAATCGCAATCACTTTAATTATGGGCTAAATAAATCTGAGCTAATGAACACGGATGTTGACTGTGTTGTATCCCATTGTTTGTGTACCACAATAAAAAGTAATAAAAAAGGAGAACACTGTTATATTATCACTGTTAAATTCATGGTATCTGTAAGAGATTCTTTTACATTGTTCCTAAAAGCATATCATTTTCAAATGATGCCTATTTTATTGCAGAAAAGAAATATGGTGCTGAAATCTGATGAAACCACGGCCAACATTTGTGACATGCAGGTATGCTGTAGAACAGTACACTTGGAAATAATCAAGGTTTAAAGAATATACCATTGTGTACCATTCACAACTAATACAAAATGGTTAATAATCATAATGAGTAAAAGATTGTATGAATATTGTTTGTATTTCTTTGGTCAGATGGCAGATGGCAGCGGTCTGGGCGAGACTGGCTCCGTGCTGGACTTCATGTCCATGAAGAACTACCCTGATATGTCTCTCGACATTTCCATGCTCAACGCATTAGGTGACAATCCTCTCTCAACAATATTAGTATTATTTATTCATTTTATATGTAAGTAAGTATATAAATTATATAAACCACTAAAACCTTATACTTAGTTGACTGGAGTTCCCTGGGGTCTATGGGCTCCATTTGTCATTTTCGCTAAACCCCTTATCCCTAAACTTCTTTGCCTTTTTTTTTTACTATTTTGCAAAACATTTTTGAATAGTTAAAATGGCCAGTCTACAAGCTCACAACATGTCAATGTAAATTGGCTAGTTGAACTATTCAAAAATGTTTTTAAAAATAGTAAAAAAAAAAAGGCAAAGAAGTTTAGGGATAAGGGGTTTAGCGGTGACGAAAATGGAGCCCTATAGGTCCATCCCTTTTCCCCTCTACACCAAAACTCTTTGCCAAAAATAGCAGAGCTACACTAGGATATTTGTGTTTATTCTATTTACAAGTCTTAGATCCACATTGGAACCTCGCCATTCCCATCTGGATCCCGAGATCCATATGATTCTATTTGTTATTTATAATTCGTGTCGTTTCAAGGAACCAATCTGATTGTTTTAAATATCCATCTAGCCGTGCTTAAACGAGCATGATGGAACACCAGTAATCAGCATAGCCGGTTGGGTGGCTTCGCTAGCACTTTTCATGGGATATTTTCAGTCGTAGTGGCTACATATGTCATTAAAAAAATGATTTATTTTATCGAATATCTTAGTTATAATGAAATTGAGTTCACAAGTTGTTTTTAAGGGTAACTGTATAATTGCAATATTACACTCGAGGATGTGCTTCAGGGAGTCTCAGGGTTGAGGGGGTTTCTAAATGGACCCTTACAGGTCTGCAACTCTGTTATGGGGTCCCGACTCCCCGAAATTAAAAAGTTGAGACCCACTGGAGTAAACGCTATTATCTCCCTGTGTCTTGTCCGCTCTTATCCAGGCAAAGCGGTGAAGAAGGAGCCGGGCCAAGACGAAGGCCAGCAGCACTTTGATGATGCAGACAAGTTGTTGCAAGAATTCCAGGAGGCGCAGGTGGACAGAGTGGGCTCCAGACCTTCCTCCAACCTGTCCTCCCTCTCCAACGCCTCCGAGAGGGACCAGCACCACCTTGGTCAGTGACTTTTAACCTTTGGAATTTCAAGGATCCCCAATTTGATATACATTAGTCACAGACCCCCATTTGCTGCAATTATTTGTAAAGAAATCTCTGGAACCCCAATCTACACTGTAAAATTCTCAGTTTTCAACTTCATCTGTATGGCGGTCTAACAGTCTGCAGGATATTTCTATTAGTTATGAAGGGATTTGCACAAAACTGGGTGCAAAGGTTCGTCCTGAAAACAGAGCGTGGCAGGAGGAGTGGCCGGTCACAAATGTTAATAACATCACACACTCATTTGAAAAAAGGATTATCATGAGCCCAAGGTATATTAAATGGAGGTAAAGTCACCGTCATTTTCTCTATCACGCAATTCCAGACCAGATTTGTCGACCATGGGAGCCAAACTACACCCGGAAGTTCGGCAGAATGCACTGGAGTCAATGAGAGCTTAGTGAGAGCTCAGTGACCAGCTCATGAACAAACACTATTTCTGAATGACTGAGATCTTTTGTAAAGCAATCGCTTCTGGCAAATAACAGAAGACATGTAACACATTGTCTGCTGTGTTGCGTTTCGATGTGTACACTGTAATTTTATAGAGGTATCTAAAGAGCAAAAAGTAGGTTTCTGAACGTGCCAAGTATCGCGAGACTGTCCACCGTTTCCTGTCTGGCAGTCAAATCTCGCGGAACAGAAACGATACCTGCTGCTGTTTCAATCCTCAAATAAAATGATGTACTGTGCACTCTGTGCACATCGAAAAGCAAGTGATTAGAAAACAACCTGTGATATGTCTTATTTTATATGCCTGAACCGATTATATAACTAAATAAATAATGTTTGTTATCAGCTGGTCAAGCTTGCTCCATTCACTGCTTTGTATTCATGTAACTTCCGGTGTGAGATTTGGCTCCCATGAAAGTGTCATGGCACAGCACTGTCACGTGACCATGTCACTTCCTTCTCTAATCTTCCTTGCATGGGCCCAAGGACTGTCTAAAGAGGACGAGATGCGAAGACTGTACGGGCGACGCCATGTTGCTCCATGGTGCTCCATGGAAGGAAAGAAACATGCGCAATGGGCTATATGCAGCCAACACTTCCGCGTTCAGCTTCCTTGGTCTCAACTGCGCATGTTTCTTTCCTTCCATGGAGCACCATGGAGCAACATGGTGTCACCCGTACGGTCTACGGTGGCCTTCGCGTCTCGTCCTCTTTAGACAGTCCTTGCATGGGCCCAGGAAGAACTGATTAGCATGTCACATGCATCATGAAGTTCTGGCCAATAGAACTGGATAATATGAACCTTTATGTACACTTTAAATTTCACCCAGTTGGATTAGTGTCATCTCTTCATTCCATTTCCAATTCCATTATTTTGTATATGGCATTTTCTATAATAGTGCACAAGGTTGGTTTGGCACAGTCCTAATATGAAAAGTGTCTCATGCTTGTGTGTCTTCGGGGCAGCCTACTGACCAAAGTGACCATTGCCACCAAGTTTACTGAAATTCACCCAATCCATTCCCAAGTCAGTCATTTTGTTCACAGACAGATACACATGCATGAGCCATTATAATGCCCTGGCACGCACTGCCACAGGAGAATAACAATATAATTAATTGTTTTCTTTGGCTACTGACATGCCAGCATCTCCCCTAATGCCTTGATATCAGTGCATTAGTATGTATCAGAGACTTTCGTTTCCAGATGATTTAGGGTTGTACAACACTTTAAGCAGTCAGTTGTAGATCTGCTATTTGCAGTGGACAACACCCATACTCAATAAGTTTACTCAGGTTTATCTTCCCTTTGATATTTTTGGGGCCTTTTTTATTGATAGATATTACAGCATGTAGACAGGAAACGGGGAGAGAGATGTGTGTGGTGGGGAGGGAAGAAGCAAAGGTCGTCGAGGTCCGGACTCGAACCCGCGACACACTGTCAGGCTAGGATTACAAGCCTAGGTGCCCGGACTGCTAGGCCGGCCCGGGCCATCTAACCCCAAACCAGTATCTGAACTACTGTTTCACCAGTCTCGTATTGCCTTCGTCAACAGGGAGCCCTTCACACCTGGGTGTTGGCGACCAGTCCGAGATGGTTCACGACCCCTACGAATTCTTGCAGTCGCCAGAACCGGGTTCTACAGCCAACAGCTGACCTCACACTGGCTCACAGAGCGCCTTTTGGAATCCCATCACACCATGATCTAATATTGTCCTTGGGACAACAGGAATCCACCTGTTCCGATCACCATTGTACATATTGTTTTTATTAAAAAAAACGAAAGAAAAACGTGCAATGTCTGTCTTTATTACATCTTTACATTTTTTCTAATACTGCAGTAATTGTGTCCCGGATGAGCCCCCAAATATATTACGACCTTATGACCCTATGTGGGGTCTTGGCTCCAAAGGAGTAATATGTGTGTGGCTGTCATGGATCACAAACCAGTTCAGGCAAAAATGTGTACATTTATTGAGAAAATAATTTCACAGTAGCTAGAAGATAGGGCAAGCATGTATATATATCATCAGGGTGGCTAATGCTAAAATAACAAACAAAACCCCCCCAACCCTACCTAGAAAAGAAACAATCCTAAACTACACCAAAAAGAAAATTACACTCTAGGCTCCCTGACTAAACAAACAATGGGCCAAAACTGGGGCAACGAAAGAAAATAGCAGCACACCCTTACCATACAGCTTCCCTTAATTCTTATGACACAGGAAAAGGGTTTGGGATACTTTGACAGCAGTTTGCATACAAAGATTACTAGGTTGGTCTGTTCTTTAAACACACAGTAAATAAAGAAACCTCAAACTAAGCAGGTAAGGCACACAGCCTACAGACACTACCCTAGCTACAGACTGGGTTCAGCAGCACAGGTGACGGATGGCAAGACTGACGAGGAGCTTCTCCCAGGCTTTTATACTGGTGGCTGGCTGATTGAAAATGAGGCCCAGGTGTCTCCAGACACCAAGCCACTCCTCCAATCCACCCTCCAATCATCATACAGCACTGAAAAACACTGACAGTGGATTAAACACAAACCACAACAACACAAGGCCACATAGGGCCGTAACAATTACCACAGACAGTGAAAAGCAATTGACATGTAGTTTCTAATGACTCAACACACAGTATGGTCCTAATTGGACAGTTGCTGTTGGTTCCTGTTCCTGCCTCGGTACCCAGGCGGGCCAGGCTTTTATTTTCGTTATTTTAACATTATCATAGTATGAGGAAGTGCAATTTCACTTATTTCAAATACGAAGTTATTTGTAAGGGCAGATACGGTTCATCTTACCCAAAACAGAGGAAGCTGAATGACAGTGTTTTACATTTTTGAAAGCAAAGCAGAACTTAGTGTCGTGTAGATTTCCCGTCTGTTTGGTTAATCCTATTGTTCTCATCTGGGGAACCAGGCAGTGTATGCTATTTAGTTTGCAGTTTAGTTCCCATGCAGAAACGAAAACAGCAGTGAATGCAAGACAAAATCGTAGTGCCCACAATAAAATGGGCTAATTCTTCAGTCACCTGTCTGTCTGCTGATAAACAGAATTCCTCATAGCAGGCGTCTTGTCTTCTGCACGAGTCATGCGCGCTGCCTGCGTCTCAGCAAAGTAGCCTAGGTGTTATGCAGAAATGTGTCACTTTACCGAATACTGTGATTTAAAAGGCTGTAATTTCAGAAATGGATGAATTGGCTAGTATAGACTGTATAATACTTGTATATATGGTAGGCTTTAAACCTTACCTACCATGAGATGATTAAGTCAGATAATCATCAACCTATGGTTCAGATTCAGAATACGGCATAGTTATTGTAACGAGTCAACGACCCTGCAAAAGACCCGGCCGTGGCGTAACTTTGGCGTGGCTTGTTGCCTGCCCCTGGTCTGCTGAGTTGGAGATCGGGGACGGGGTTCGATTCTAGCTCAGGGTGCTAAAACGTTACAATACACCGGTGGGTCGCGTTTTGTTCTAACCAGGGTAACCAACAGCGACGCCAGGAGTCGCACAATTCGATGGGTCACAATGTTTGGTTTAACATCAGTTTCCATAGCACTGGTTGGCACTGCGTCCTTAAAACTTCTTCTGACTCATGTCATATTGGGTTTAGAAGGCATGGAAAAGGTCGGAAGACCATCTGACATTTCTTATGCGCTTCATATCTATAGAGGGAAATGAGTAGCCTCCATTAAATAATGGAGTTATTTCCTTTGACGGCGGCAATTGTGTTTCATGGATATTATGGGAGAACACACCTGCCCAATCGCCAAACTAATTATCCTACTGTATGGATGGACTGTATGGTCGACCAAGCGAGAGAAACCTGCCTCTTTATTTGAACAATACTACAGGCCGATGTTTTCTATTTTATGTTCACCGAGCGGCATCCAATGGCAAAGGTAAGTTGTTATTCATTACTGACACTCTTTGTGAACAAAATCTGCATATTCTCTATTTTATGTGGCGTCGTTTTAAGCCATTGGCCATCTACGGAAAATTACTAAAATGTGTTTTAATAAAACGACACAAGTTTGAAAAATGTTTGGGCTACTAACTGTCAAGTCGAAGACAACAATGTCATTGTTAACAACACTGACTTTTGTGTGCACCACCAAGGGATTATATATATATATTTGTTTAGCAAAATCGTAGACGCAGCAAAAACCAATCGTCAGGACTGACTGACAATAATTGAACTTTATTTACTGTGCCTGCTCTCCTGCTAGGCAACTATCGTATTCCTCACCACTGGTAATAGCGAGGCCTGTGTGTTCAAAATACAATTATTGTGTGTCTGTGTGTGGGGGGGTGTTGTAGCCCGTCTCCGGACCCCCCGGGTTGAGCTCAACCCGGGGGGTCCGGAGACGGGCTAGGGGGTGTTGCAACTTTTGATTGAGGTTGCAACTTTTGATTGAGTAACATTACCAAACATGCAAGGCAATTTCCTTTTATTTTCGGCTACGATTCCAAAGTTGCAATGGAGTTCAATCAATGCAACTACCCTGAAACCTATGGATTCCGAACCGAAAACCACCTAAACGAACATAAAACATTTTTAAACGACAGATAACGCAGTCCTAACCCCTTATCCCCAACATGAAATGACATACAAAATATCACAACAATAGACACTAAGCCTAAGTGTGTCTGTGAGTACGTTGCACCTCAAGGATTAAGGAAGGACACCACCGTCCAACTCTAACCCACCTCATACATATAGGCTATTTCAGGTCCAGGAGGTGACCAGGTAGGCCTATATATATATATATAGTGACAATTTAAACTACACAGGCCTGATAATCTCTGGAGGCCCAGTGGGAGGGATGTCCAGTGTGGGGGGTCTCTTCATATCCTTCTGGTTG
The DNA here is from genome assembly GCF_951216825.1 of Electrona antarctica. Taxonomy (NCBI): domain Eukaryota; kingdom Metazoa; phylum Chordata; class Actinopteri; order Myctophiformes; family Myctophidae; genus Electrona; species Electrona antarctica. The sequence goes on along the minus strand of NC_136811.1, from coordinate 46,207,326 downwards.
TCTTTGGGCCAGTAAGGGGTGGTGCCAGGAGGCAGGAACCACCACCACCAGCTGTACTCTATGTAACTCTACACACACTGCCAAACACTGGGTCGGGACCCTTTTTTGAATTGCGGACCCATTTGCCCAGAGGCATGCTGGGACATCCTTCCATGTGTATTGGTACACCTGGGGACATTACAATATATTCAGTATGAAAGTATCGCATGACCCTAGAGTTCCTTTAGTCACACTGACAGCCCTATATGACTGAGACACCTTCCTATCATATCTCAATATGCAGAGGGCGACAGTCACCACCACGCTCTGCTCATTTCCCTGGCAAATTTCTTCGCAGCCTAAGTCAGAGCTACTCTCCATAGTACTATAACATTCATCCACAGGGATGTTTTGTCAAGGACTACTCTGTTCATTATTGGTTGTCTGTCTTCCAAACCCATGTGTGATTTCTCTTAGCCACTGTCCATTTTCATGTTGTTTTTTTTGTAGATGAATTGCTTTGGCTGGAGGGCGAGGCGTACAGCCCCTACTCCTGGCAGCAGTAAGAATGAGCTGGTTCCCTCCAAACCACCCAGGATCAATGGCTGGTCGTGGCCTCTTCAGGGTTACCAGGTGGTGGCCTGGCTGGTGTATGCTTACTTTGGCATAGTTTGCTTTGGCATTTACACCCCTCTTCTCCCCGTACCATGGAATGTTGCCGCCTACTCTGTATCCTTTGCACCAATGACCACATTAAACCTGGCTAATGCTATTGTACGTTATGCAAATTATGCTAAAATAAGCAGATCTACAGCTGATCTACTTGTAGATCAGCTATTGTCTTTATTTGTCATAAGTATACGTATACGGCATAAGTGGCTAGTTGGTGTTTCTCAACTGGTTGGTCCATGAACTTAAAGCTCAAGCAGAACGTAACACTAAAGTCTAATTTATACCTCATTGCACGACTGCCATGCGATGATGTATAAATTAGGCTTAAGTTGAAACCTTGTTGGAAGATGTGAGGAATCAGCTATGTTGCTTTTATTGCAATCTTAATATAATGCAAGGCAAGCTGCACATCTTTCAGAGAATGAAAGTGACTTTAAATATTAGCCCTCTCTATGTGGGCGGCCTTTACTGTAGCTATGATGGCCTTCCAACCAAGACAAGGACTTTGTTGTGCGAGAGCTTCTGAATAGAAGCTCAAGGCACGCTAGACATGACTTTGTCTTCTTTGTCTCAATTACGATCCTCTCCATTAACCATGGCCACATTATCAGTAGGCTGTTTGTCTTGTGATGAATGCAAGGCAATCCCAGTGCCACTTGTTTACATAACTGTAGGCTAGTGGTTAAAATGGGAACAGCTGATGTATTCACACTTGGACTCTCCACCCTTCACATAAGACAATCTTGTATTTCCATCCTTAGGCTCCCCTTAGTAACTGTGTAGCCTATGTGAAAACGGTCACTTTCTTATTCACATCCACCCGTGGCTGTCAAACGTCTTCCTACTCCTCCGGTTCAATGCCCCCGCTGGCAGGCGCTGTAGGTGTAAAAACAAAGATTGCACTCCCCTTACGACGTCCCTGTGACTTTACCCTTTCTAGCAATTCCAGCTAATTTGAGTTCCTTGACCCCCTGCTGTGTGTAGCTAACTGGGATGGCCTTTGTTGTGCATATGATCACCCATATTGCTGCAGTGTCTATAGATCCGGCAGACGCCAGCGTCCGATCCAAAAACGGCTGCTCCGGTACGGCGCCATTGTTTGACCGAACGAAGCAGCCACATGTCATCCAGGACCTCCACTGTTATCTGTGTGATGTCAAAGTGTACGTATCCACACAAACGATTACAATCAATTTCATTGGCCAACATCATTTTCACACATTGACATTTTGACACTGACATTTATTCTTTTATAGTGTTATTGTTTTATTACTTATGTTCTTTGTTTGTCTTTAAATGCCTTTCTATGCCTCATGTAAAGCACTTTGAAATGCGTTAGTGTATGAAATGTACCGCATATAAAACATTGCTTGCCTTGCCTAGAGACAACATTACACTATCCTTCAAAAGGCTCCAAATAGCAGTGTTGACATAATGCAATCTTTTGTGTGCAGTGGCCCTGGAGTGAAACACTGCGGTGCTTGCAACAAATGTGTCGCTGAATTTGATCACCATTGTAAATGGCTCAACAACTGTGTCGGTGGCAGGAACTATTGGTAAGAAAGAGGAAGTGTGGATGATGTTGTTATGAGTGCCGTGCTCTGCATCTAAATAAATGGTCTCTCTCCTTTCAGGTGTTTTTTTGTGGCATTGTCCTCTGCTACTGCAGCTGTGCTGATGCTTCTCATAGTTACCATGTTCGTGTTCATTCAGCATTTCTTGGATCCTGGCATTCTACGGACCGCCCCACAGTTTGACCGTGAGTCTCAACATATGTCGTGTTTGATGATGCAGTACAGTACAGTACAGTACAGTACAACTTAATGAATAATCCCTCCGTATAAATTCTAAATGGTATTCTTTACTGTCTTTAGTCTGACAAAAAAAGAGTACACATTCAAATTCATTGTCAAACCTAACCAAACCCTTTCCATGATTTACAATCTTTCTATACCTGTTCCTTGCCAGTATGTATCATGCACTTAAACAGGGAGCGCGTGTCAGTTCTGGACCACATTACAGTCATACACAACAAAATGGCACAGAATACATTCATGCACAGCTTATCATGCTTTGTTGGAATTAGCTGCCAGTTGGAATGCCTGTTTGGCCAATCAGAATGCGAGTTATTTACACATTTAAAACCCAAGGCTCAAGGTTGTAACCATGCATTCTGTCTGTATCGAGGCGTGTGTGTTTCGAACCTGTTTCTTATTTCTTTAGGTCTGCTGGGTAATGGCACCTGGCTCGTATTCTTACCTGTAGCTCCCATACAGACCAGCTCAGTGGGGCTCCTTGTGCTGGCCTGCATCACCATGATGCTGTGTTTCACCTGTCTGCTGCTTCTTGGCCACCTGCTGGGATTCCACCTCTACCTCTGTGAGTCACAATCACAGTAGAGTTTGACCATAAACACCACCCCCCCCTAGTGGGTGGATGGATAGGTATACTACTACTAGGTATAGTGCACTGCAACGTTGGGCTGGGTGGATTTAAAGTTTCATGAAACTTGGTGGGTATGATCAGTTGGCTGCCTTCAAATAGATGATTAGCATTGGGTTGAAAACCATAAACATCAAGGTTACAAACAATGATGGTCAAGGTCAAAATTAACTCATATCTCAGGAACGACATTAAGACTTAGATTTAGAAGATTTTTTACACTTTATATCTGGTCACTATTTTGGGCATGTGCATGTCATGCAAAAATGTTCTCAAATCTTCCAAAGAGTTATAGAAAATATCGACAATAGCAGATCTAAAAGCGCACAATACCTCACGATATATTGTGAGCTTGTAGATTTCTGAAAAAGTGATTATTATTATTTGTGGTTATTATTATTATTATTATTATTATTATTATTCTTTGTTGTCATTAGTCTCCTGGTTTGTTTTCTCACGGTTGATGCAGTTTACAAAGGTATGAGTACGTTTGAATTCATAAAGCTACAGCGCCAGAAAGAAGGCAGACACAAAGACATGGAAGCAGGGAAGAAACAAGACCATAAGAAATCCTCACAGGTCAGACCCGTCTAATCTCTGACCCCTTCTGTCACATTTCTGACCCCATCACTTCATGGAGTTCATGCATATGAACTGGAATTGTTGTTTTTTAAAATCTTTTCAGAAGCAGGAAACCTCCATTGACTGTGATCCCAGACTACAACACAGCTCAAGGTAATATTGATGTGTCTGGATCACATTGTGTACGATTGAGGAAATTGACTTGCTGACTTGTTCACATAGAACACAAAATAAAATTAAAACAGTTCAGTTATATAAAAAGGGCACATGATAAACTTTATTGCAGACACTAGGTCCATATACAAAACAATACAAAACACACATTAAAACATAGAGATAGCCTACGTACCAGACTATTTTCACTCCATACGGCCCATCTCAATTAAAAACATATAAACATTGCCTCTGGTGTTTCCAGAAGCAGAAGGAAAACCTTGTATCACTCTGTTAAGGCCACGATTAATACATTCTTAAGGTCCTTTCAAACGGGCAGCGATGAACGCAGACATTGTCGCCTGGATCAACGACGGGTCTGCTCTAGGTCTGCTCTAGGTCTGCTCAAGAGGGGCGCGACAACGCAATGTCATGTGCACTGGCTATTTTATTTTGATGCCTCTTGGAACAAACAAATTTCCGAAAGGACAAATAAAGTATCTATCTATCTATCTATCTAAGCGTGAAAAAAACCGAAACAGAATCCAGGTCTGGTGAGTCATGGGCGTGTGCATGAAACGAGCATGCGCGCAACAATTTCACTGGACCACGCCCACTTAATACGCTTGCGTTGTTGCCCCTCGACTTCTCGACTAGTTGACTAGTAAATCCACTAGTCGACCTTGTTGGTACTAGTTGACTAGTTGATAGTCAACTAGTCTTTTTTTCAATTTTGTAGGCCTCAAGATCAGGTAGATTATAGTTATAGTCACCACATAATAGGTAGTTAATAGGTAGTAAACTAGGCAACTAGTAAAAATGACTAGTGAATGCCCTACCGCGCGTACAGAAAGAAACACAGGTCTCTTTGAAAATAAACTATAGGTGCTTAAAGGCGTTTAAATCACTGCCTGTTTGAAAGGACCTTTAGACTCCTTCAGTCTACACATAAATCTAAACATAAAATTCCTCAGTACAGCATGAAAGGTGTGTACATTACTATTCACAAACATTTCACTTGTGCTGGTGCTGGTCCATCTTGGGAGTTTCAGAAATATTTTAAAAGCATCATTATATGCCACCTGAAGTTTTTTTTATTTTTGCACTGCTATAACGGCACCACAAGTGAACTGTATATGTGTGCAATGGCTATTTTAACATTGCCTGTACACATGTGAAATTTCCGTGCCAGCATGTTGGCTTGCCCATATAGTTTACAGCACTGACGTTGCACATCATCATCATAGAGATCATCCATGATTATGTGACCCAGGTATTTAAACTTCTTTACAACCTAACTAACTAACCTAACTTCACCTGCCAAAGAGGGAAAGGTGAGCTTCTGGTCGTCCTTTGTTCGAGTGATCATCACAACACTCTTTTTAGAGTTCAACATTATATCAAATAAAAAGCCATATTCTGTACATACCCGTAGTAGCTGCTGTAAGCCAGCACTGTATGGAGACGGTACAACTAAGTCATCTGCGTAAATCATATGATTAATAAGGTTTAATATCCCCCACCATGCAACCAGTTTTACACTCACACATGGTCTTTGTCAGAGAAAGCTTGATTAATTTCACTGATAGTTACAACAGTGTTAGAATGATTAAATCACACTCATGTGAACTGTGCAGTGAGCGGCGCCTTTTATTATGCTGCTCATGTATGATTATGTTGGCCTGAAAGTTTGTATGGAATGAATTGTTCTGTAAAAAGTCCATAGACTTGACTGCCACATGATGTCACTCACAGGGGAGCCACACACAATATCACGTGACACGCATGCGTTGGAGCGGCTAGCGCTGCTCAACAATCAGATCATATGGATCTCAGGACCCATGTGAAATATATATTCTTTCATGAGGATTCTGGGAATGTAAATATGTCCAAATGCATGATATTAACAAATTCTGTACCTGAAACTGTTGCATTTTCTGCAGTACCTGCACATTTACTGAAGAAGGACCTCCATCCATCTGCATGGAGGTGAGAAAGCACGTTGTCTTCATTCAATAATGTCTCCTATATACAACATATCTATGTTTGTTACGTGATGTTTGTGTTTACAGTTTACACTATGATGTAAAAATTTCCATTCATTGTCAATGGGAATTTAATGTTTGTGTAGGACAGAGTTTGTTCACACACACTAAAAGCTGGACATAGGAGGGGCTAGTGCCCCTCAAAAATGTGGACCAAGTACAGAGCCAAAGGTCAAGTTTACAAAGTAAAACACACATTTAACATTAATCCAATAGTTAGTGGGGGTCCCTACTTCATCTCTCTATCAGCTAAGGGGTCCTTGGCCTGAAAAATGCCTAAGGCTCTATATCAGTGGTTCTTAACATGTGGGCTGCGAGGATATTGCAAGTGTACACCCAAATATATTTTTATTTCATTTTTACTAGTTGGAAAAGATTAAGAAGTCAGCAGAGGAGGGGAACAGCCATCAGTATGGGACAGAAACTCCTACAGCGATGAGAACAGGTGGGTTGCCACGGCCACGAGGAATACCGTACTTGTTTCTGATTGATCATTGCTTCTGTATCATTTTAAGATAACCACACCGTTGGATGTAGTGGTGCATTGTAGTGTACCATCAGACAGACGAGGGTCGAAAACAATTAATCAATGGCCTATCTTCCAAAGACACCATTCTATAATACAAGTCATATTAAGGGTTATTTAAGCATTATTGGAAACACAAAACGCATGATATGAAGAATAGGAGGCAGAGGAATGCTGTCATAATTGTTTTCAGTGCAACAAAATTAAAGATGCTCTACAATAAAAGGATCCACTATAACACAACAGCAGTAGTGACAAAACATCAAAGAGATAAGCTTGACTTACCAAAGTAAAAAGGTAACCCCCTCTGTGTGGTAATATTAACAAACAGTATGTTTTCTTTCCCCGTTTCCTCTGCGTTTGAAAGGTGACATTTCAATGATTGACACCAAAGTGTGGCACCCTGAAGCAAACAGCGAGGAGGAGGAGGAGGAAGAAGCGGAGGAAGTTCAGCCTGCTGAGCAGGCCAGTGTGAAATCTGTGGATAATGTCCCTGAATTCCAGAACGCACTGGGAAGCTGCATAATGGTCCCACAGGAAGCTCAGCCATAGAGGGCTGGTCTCCAACCCTCACAAACAGTTTTTCATTTAATTTGAGAAATGCTTTATTGAACTGAGAAATATTATCACAAGCACCCGTTGCTCCTTATGAGGATGACTTAGAACGAAAAAAGAAACATCGCATGGATGCACCTGGGACGTCCCAGTAGCTACCCTCGATCAGTCCCATTAGGGAAAGACCAGGGCCACACAATCCGTTGCTCCGGAACTACTCTGGGAGGTAGATCAATCTGGTGCGTGGAAGGACTAGGCTCTGTGGGTTGACTCCTGTCTGGGCCCCTCCCATGTTTCACCAGGTCCACTCCTGCTCTCACCAGGTCCAGGACCTGTGCGTTGCACCAGACTCTCAGCACCAGACACTTCATTCAGGAGTGGTGGATTCATGAGCCGCAATGGTTCTGCAGGCTCCACCTGGGCAACGGTGGTGCTGCAGACTCCACTTGCGGCTTGAATGGCCCTCCTAAAGGCCTCACTGTGGGTTTGTTGGGCTTCCTCCTCACGGAAGACACAGGCTGGGGCGCCAACCCATACTGCTCCCGGGTGCCATCTACATTCCGGCTGTCACCCGTCTCTCCGGTGGTCACCAGACTATTCCTGGTTGTCATGTACATTAGATTAGACTGTTTATAGCATAATGGATTAATGCGAGCCATGGAGCATTAAACTGTGCCGTATTGGCTCAAATCCCTGTTACACCTGGTTTATACTTACAGTTCACAATATGTCTCACAATAGGCTGTGAGCTTGTATGTATGCATGTATGTATGTTTTCGGTGTGAGACACAATGTGCAACAAAGTATGAATCGGGCTTTACTATGATTGAGGATGACCTAGACTTGATTTCGATTTGAAGTGGTGAGTCATATCATTTTGTCAAAGGACTGGACCAATGTTGTATGCAATCTGAATTCCTATGGGAAAGGATAATGTATTTTCATTTGTTTCTTTATAAAATAATTTGTGTTAATGCCACAGATATTCTATTTATCTGCCCTTTTCTATTTTCAATGATTCTTGACATTTGTATGCCTTATTTCAGATAGATTGTTGTAGTGGGCCATGGGCAGAAAGAAGTCTTTACCCTCACAAGCAGCGTAATATGGCCTGTGCACTAACTGGCTGAGACACCTTTTTGTGGAAATGCCATTCATCCATTTTAATAAAAATGCTTCCTCAGCAACTATTATAACTTAAATAATAAAGATTACATAAACAATTCTTCATTCACTTCGCTTTATCTCTGCTTGACCACATGGTGGAGCTGTTGTAACAGTTTGAGGCAATCATATAACAGTCATCACATTACACAACAATTATACAGCATGAATATATGTCATAGTAATTGGTCAGTTACTTTGATTTTGCAAGCCAGACACATTCACACAATTTGGCATTCAAGCCGTGTTGTAAGGGATTTGACATCAGAGTTACATAATGTCCATTTACTTCCAGTCATATCCCTGGTTGCATAATCCTTTCAAATGTTTTTTTACACTAGCCATTAGACAAAAACGGTTTCTAAGCCCAGCCTTATAGAAACTGCTCTGTGGGTAAGTGGGTCAATCATTAAATCAACATAACAAAATTAACCCTAGCATGATAATAGAGGTAAATATACAAACATCTGGCAAAAGTTTTAGATGAACATTTGGTGAAAATAGGCAATCATTCTGCAAACCCGGCCCGGTCTGAGCACCTAGGCTATAATGTAGCCTGACAGCACATTGCGTGTTCGACTCCCAATCATGATGGCCTTTGTCACTCTCCCTATTTCTTGCCTACTGTACTGTCCTATCAATAATAAAGGCATACAGTAAAAGCCCAAGAATAAATCTTAAAAAAGGCTATTTTTGCTATTGACATACAAGGAAATATACAGCTGTGTGTAGGGTGTAAGTGGTTAAAGTGAGTCCATGAGGTATCCATGGTATGTTTTTGAAGATACAGATCTTGAAGTAGAACTCTCTAGGGAGTCCAGAACATCTAGAGAGCTCAGTCTACTGCCGTGACCTCAGGCCAGGGGAGGGCTTCCTGTTCTTGGATCAAAGCCAGGGTGCAATTTCCTGGGAATTTTGTATTATTATTTTGTATCACCATGGTTTCTTGGCTTCTCGCTGATGCAGTTTCCTGCCCATGCCATGGTATGATATGGAGTAGAGCAGTGCTTCCAACACCTTTTCATGTCCAAGGACCCCCAAATGTATTTGACCGCGGACCCCCATCTGAAAGGATCTTGAGCCAGAGACCTCCATACTAGATTTGTATTGAAATGTTAAAAAAAATTAAATAAAAAATGGAACCCCTTAAGCCGGGCCGTGTTCTCACTTTGAGACCCACTGGAGTAGAGAGACCACGCTGTGAATAATATGAGTGTGATGTGTGCACAACAGATCATCAGTTATGTTCTTGGAAGCATTGAATATTATACATTATTTGTCACCAAGCTTATGTCTCAAAGATCTCTGTGTTCAGCTTTATTTTATTTTTTGGTTACACACCGACATTAATTGTGATTTCATGTGTTCTCTTGTTGTTTTAATTGACATAAAAATGCAATGTGTTTGATTGGCACCAAGGATAAATAATGATGTCATCAGTAGCCTACCACTGAGCTGATACAGAGTGAGGCAGGGCACATTCATTGATAAAACGAACATATATATGCCTAGTGATGGTTGGAGGATACAGCAGGATAGGTGGGCATTAAGCGACATAGCCTACGCACCTGCACCTCTATGTAAAATTGGCTATTTTGTCCAAAATGTTAAAAAATGTATATATTTGAAAATGGTCTAATAAGTAGGCTATACATGATGTGAAGATGCACGGTAGGCCTACATCATTAGGCAATTAGACTTGTATCCTTCAACGTGTTTATGTGCAACAAACATGATTTGATATACCGGTTTGGTAGCAATTTTAGAAATATTAGACTTTGTCTTATGTTTAAGCAATCAAGTATAGGCCTATTAAAAAAATAATAGTAGCATAATAGACAATTTAACACCGAGGTGCACTCCCTTCCTTGGTGCCCAGACCGCCCACGGTCCATCTATCCTGTACCACCACTTAATTGGTGTGAGTGACACAGTTGTACGACTCTCAGAAGAGACTGCTATACAAAAAACATGTAAACACCTCGTTGTTGAACAACAACAACAACAACGCTGCATGCCTGCCTGCATTCAGCCATCCAATCATAGAGCTGTTGAGCTGCAGCCCCCCCCCCCCCCATCTCTCTCTCTCTCTCTCTCTCTCTCTCTCTCTAGGAGAGCAGCAGCCAGTGTCGCTCATCCTCCAAAGCAATTATGCTTCTTCTGTGGAATTGACAACGAACTGCGCGAAGAACACAGGACATTACTTCACCAGGTAACGGATGACGGCATTTATAGGCTATTGTGCGTTTTATTCTTAAAGTATATATACTCTAAGGTTTTATTCCGTAAAATGTGGAGTTGAATTTATTTATTTTACTCTAAGAGAAATGTGGTCTGGTCGACGGTATATTGGGATACACAACGTCAAAATATGAAATCTGTTTGTCAGCTGAGCTGACCAACAATAATAAATAAATAAAATAATTGTCGATGATATAATATCATTATGACATGCCACCTCAATATTAAGGTCGCTGAATTAGGTATTAGCCTATATCATAAAGCGCATTCAGAGAGAGAGAGAGAGAGAGGCAGTGAGAGACTGCGTGTGTGTGCGTGCGTGTGTGTGTGTGTGTGTGTGTGTGTGTGTGTGCACGCGCGCGCAGTGTGTACCGTGTAGGCCAGAGAGAGTGTGTTGTGTGTGTGTGTGTGTGTGTGTGTGTGTGTGTGGGGGGGGGGGTCCTCAGATGTTATGATTTGCCATAACAATGATCACGTGGTCTCCCGTTCCACACTGTCTGCTCCTGGAGGAATTCTCGCATTTTCTAGTTTATGTAATCACGTCTCATGCTAGAAACATGCTCTTATAGCGTTTATTCACCGCTGTCAAGTGAAATAAACATTACATTTGTTGAGAAAATCTGGGTTTAGTAGTGGGTTGCCGCGGTTGAAAGTCGTCCAACCTGTTACCTGCACAACAGTGTGAGCATAAATGGGAGCGCACTGATGTGTTCCAATTCCAATGAGAGTCTGCTCATTTCTTTGTTTGAACACTTGCATCCTGTATATTGTATAAGTTCTCTCTCCTCATTGAAATGCAATAGCCTACATTGGTATGGTAACTATTATAAACTAAATCTAAATATTAACCCAAAAGCATTTTCTATTTACTTAAAGGACCACTTCACCACTTTTCAACATCTCTTCATATAATTGGTCCTCACTAATGTTCATGATAAAACACCACAATTTTTTTCCTACTCAGTCTGTGTCTCATAGGGGGGCTTTTAGTTCGGACACCCGTCCACCAGTGACATCATCATTAGGCAGATTTTTTTTAAACAAGATTTGTTTTAAAATATATTTAGATCTTTATTATCGTGAGAACGATGGCTTCAACTTTTGCATTGCAACTTTTCAGGCAAAGAAAGCCTGCCGTTTCTATTAGCTTGGATTCACCATCGATGATGTTTCTGAACTGCCCACAGCCTTCCTATGAGACACAGACTGAGTAGGAAAAAAATGGTGGTATTTTATCATGAACATTAGTTAGGACCAATTATAGGAAGAGAAGTTGAAAAGTGGTGAAGTGGTCCTTTAAGTGCTGAAGAGACAGGGAGACAGACTACAGGATTACTATGGTAACGCTATTCAAGGCTTATTTATTAACTTAGTTCCCATTGAATATTACATTTTATAGGCATTTAGTTGGTGATCGCAGATTTTCAGTTAGGCAGTGGTGGGCATTTGGTGCCTTGCTTGAGGTTACTGCGTTTCGCAGAGGGATGAAACCCATGAACCTATGGTCAACCTGCCACCACATTAACCTATGGCAGCCAGGGCCCCAGCCCAAATAAATCTGTTCCATGAATTCACAAATCACGACACAGTATGCTTGGATCCCAAGCCACATCATGAATCTTTGCTCTGTTCCATTGCAGGGGGGTTAGGCCTAGTAAGCATCCACTAAAGGAAATGTTTTCCGAATGCATGTGTTGTCCTAGTCTTGTTTCTCTCCATATGTTGTATTAGGTACGCATGACGAGAATATACGCTCATCGCCAGTTTGTCCCAGATTTTCTGCACTCTGTGTTGCAGTGTAGCCTAGTGACTGGTCTAAAAGCCACTGGGTTCTGTCATAAACAATTAACCTCAATGTGTAAATTAGTCTAGCTTTGCCATTAGTTCATATTTAGGTCAGGTTGAAAAAGACCTAAAGGTTATGCTTATGGGTAAAATAAAACAATGAAATTAAATCTGCCCCCTTTGTTAAGATTATTCTGTGATAAGAGAGAGATGGTGAGTGAGAAATAAACTGTTCAACTGTTAATCTTCCCAGATACTCACCATTTAGTTAATAAATTGTTTATTTTAAGATTTTTTATTTTTGGCTTTATTGATAGGATGAAAGTAGTCTGACAGGAAATGGGGATAGAAATGGGGGAAAGACACGCGGTAAAGGCCGTCGGGATCGGCAGTCGAACCCGCGGCACGCTGTCAGGCTGGCTCAGCAGCCTAGGTGCCCGGACGCTTGAGCTAACCGCCCAGGCCACAAATTGTTTATTTTAATTGCAAATAAACCGATATGTTGGTTAAAAGACATCTGAGGATAATAAAGTCCAGGACTTATTTCCCCTGTGAACCTCTAACAAACAAACAAACAAACAGACATATTTTGTGTTAGATATTCAAACTTTCTCCAGTTTGTAGACCATTTAATTGCTGTGTCCATTGAGAAGCATCTATGTTATGTAGGCTGTAAAATATAGAAGACACATTTTAATTTCTCATCATTACAATGTTTGAAAAAGCTGTACCAGGAATCTCTTTAGAAATAGAAGCCATGGATGGTATGGTTAACCTGACTCCGCCAGATGGGGCAGCAGAGAGTACACTGGGTTCCCCCCTCCTGCTCCCATCTGGGAACTCTCAGGCAGACTTGATGCCCGGCCACAAAACGGCCTGGCCAATCAGCAGCAGCTAGAAGCTAGAAGCTGCTGCTAGAAGTTGCTAGAAGCTGCTGCTGATTGGCCAGGCCGTTTTGTGGCCGGGCATCAAGTCTGCCTGAGAGTTCCCAGATGGGAGCAGGAGGGGGGAACACAGTGTACTCTCTGCTGCCCCATCTGGCGGAGTCAGGTTATGGTATGGTAGCATCATGACCTTTCAAAATCCTTCCTGTTAAGAATTTACTGTATGAAATTTGACCCGAAGAATAGCTGGCATTGCCATCTTTGTCATAATTAAAGGGGTTATGTAAGGACCCTCTTTTACACAGCTCATAATAACAAGCAGTGTAACATTGATGCTGAAGCACATTGCAAATGCACAACAATGCCTTGTATTTAATTCAGGAGAGGGCGAAGGTTGTACACGCGTGTGTGCGTGCGTCTACGGGCAGTGACAGGGTAGTGAACTAGGGAGCCATGCAGGCATCTTTGTGGTGGTGATGTAATTCTCTGTGTGTCTGTGTAAGTGGTGACTGGGAGGTTGGGGACTGATGTCACTGTGAGACATGGCTGCAAGTCTGCAACAAATTGGATGTGGTCGAGAGGCTCAGTCTAGCTAGCTGAATAGGTCAGGAGTTAATGATGCAATGTTGACATGCAGAAGATGTTTGTTGAGGCCATTGTGATGACAGCCTTTGAAATGACCACCGTATCTAGTCACTTAGTTCAAGTTGTGTTGTGTTGTTATAATTGTTCTGAAGTACTGTTGGTCCGATGGCACGCATTATACTAAGCCTAAGCCTAACCTCACAAAAACTATCTATGCCTAAACATAACCTCACACTATCGAACTATTCTGTGTAGATGTCGGACTAATGGGCAGCCAGCCTCCTAGTGCATGCTAGGTCAATAGCACACCATGTGAATTCACTAATAGCATACCTTAACGGTACCACTTAACCATAGCCTAGCCTCAGGGACCGCAGGTCATTTGTTAAATAAAAATAAAAATAATTAAAAAGTGCTCCTCGAGCACAGATCTCCACCAGGTCATGAACATTTGTGATGTTTGGAACTTTGGACAAAATGTGTAGGAGTGATATAAACATACTGCCTCCTGCTGGTATAATAGGGCAATGTTAAAATGGGTGACATTATTGTTCCTCAAGTTAGTGGAAATGTGTGTGCAACGTTTCACAGCAATTGGACGCTGTGTTCATGACTTTCCATGGCATTTTGTTAAAAACGGGCCACACGTTCAAACTTTCGATGTCAATCTTAGCCAACCACGATGGAGTATAAAAAAATCACACAGATCCTCACATGACTATAAAGACCATGTGTACCAATTTGCATGATATTTGGATAAAATAAAAGGACTAATATAAAAACGTTCACATAAGTCGGCATCCTGATGGTGCTATAAAAGGCGGATTTGTCGTTTTTCCTTGGCCTCTATAGGGAGTGTGCATACAAACCGTTACGCAGATCACTGCAGTTATAGGTAAAGACGTAACTGGGCCTGTGGATCGACTATCTTCGGCGAAGATATTTCGTGTAGAGGGAAAAAGGAGGAATATTACACATTTCACAATGAAATAGCAAAGAAATACTGGGAACAGGAGTATAAATACACAAGGACTATTAGACACAGGTGAACTAACTGTCAATAATAAGGTACAGAACCAACAAGGGTGTAAATCAAAACCTAATTAAAACTAATAAACAAGGAAGACCCATTACACAAAACAGTAAAATAAAACCCTGACTATAATTAAGAAACAAGGAACAAAATAAAACGCCATAGGGCTACAGAACATGACACGGATGAACACTGCTGTAGTGCGGCTAGTGCACCATTCTGTATGTGTTTTTGGTATGACAATTCTCATGTCAGACTCCTAAACAGTGTTTGTGCCAAGTGTGGTGTGAATTGGGGTTACAATTAACTCAGTCCCTAACCCTAACCGCACGCAGAAGCCACGCAGTCAGAGTGGCGGTGTGTCAGAATGCCACTCTGTTCCCGTGAATTGGAGCATTGGTGTGTCTGTGGACCCTTTTGTGACTATATTTGCATGGCAAACCCCTGAACTGATGGTGATTGTCTATCGTGGTCATAGATGCCACTGTCCGATTGATTGACAGTACTGATGCAAAGAAATAAGGAGTGAGGTGAGGTGAGGTGGAGTCTGAAGAGGTGAGCTGACAGGGTCTGCATGCAGTCCTGGCTGAGGAGGGTCATTCAATATCTTGGGAGTCAGGACTCAGGGATAGGGACTAGACTAGAGGGACAGACGTCTTGTGTTTGCTTATCAAAGTGTTTACTAGAAAATCTAGTCTACTCTGGCTGTCATCAGGCTGGCAAGGTGTATTTGATTAGATTAGGGTCAGTCATGAGCAGTGGGTGTGTGTGTGTGTGTGTGTGTGTGTGTGTGTGTGTGTGTGTGTGTGTGTGTGTGTGTGTGTGTGTGTGTGTGTGTGTGTGTGTGTGTGTGTGTGACTGTGTGTGTGTGTGTGTGTGTGTGTGTGTGCACGCATGTTTTGGTAATTGCTCTCTAGTCTTAATATGATTGGCTGATTGAGGCGTAGCATTTCAGGACGGTGATCTGGAGATAGAACGCAGATGGGATCTCAGCAGGATCAGTCACCATGATGGCATGGGTGAAGGCAGCGTGCAGGCTACTGTTCAACACTCTACTCACACAGAAACCTCTCAAATCACTCAGCTAACGACTGTGTCCTTTTGTGTATTTTACGGGAACTACCAAACTAATAGTATTGCGGTCTGCTTATTGTCTGCTGGCTGAGTCTATTCACTGGGGAATGCATGGACCGTTGTTCCAGCCATGGCAGCATCTTGTTGTTATAAATAGACTCAGTTCAAAATGGACCACTCATCTGTGCAGTGCATCGCCAGAAGGCAAGTGTATACGCACGCTGTCATCCAGTCATAGATTCGTCTCTGGAGATCTGGCCTTAACCAAATTTCTTCGCTTTTGTGTCAGGGTGGGGGTAGGTCGGCAAATGTAACAGCCGCTGTCTGTCATTCACCTGGTGTAATGTCTCAGTCTGCTTCGCTGATGGCAGCCTGGTCGGCAGACGGCAGTGGAGGTATCCGGCTACCCGCACACCAATGTTCCTGAGTTAGGAGGCCTGCGGCTGCACTCACACATATCAGACACCTGTCTTGTGTCTGTCTTGTTTGTGTCTTGTCCGTGTTTAATGGCTGCTTCAATGCATTTCCAATGAAAGTCACATGTTTTTTTGACAAGACAGTCTTGTTTGATGGCAAATACATTTACTCAAGTACTGTACTTAAGTACAATTTTGAGGTGTTTTTCACTTGTTCTCACTTTTTCACTTATTTGTTCTCACTTGTTTTCACTTTTTCACTTATTCACTTGTGTTGGCTCCCAGTTCAAGTTCTGGGTTAAAGGTATATTCAGTGATTTCCCTTAATTCAAATATCACTTTTTTGTTTTGTTGTGATAATCCTCCCTAGAGTGTGCTGACATAAGGAGTTTCTCCCAGTCCCCAGTTAACCCCTGGGGGTCAAAAAACCGTAGGTTTAGTTTTTGGCTAGGTGGCTGCCAAAAAG
Organism: Electrona antarctica; assembly: GCF_951216825.1. Classification (NCBI taxonomy): domain Eukaryota; kingdom Metazoa; phylum Chordata; class Actinopteri; order Myctophiformes; family Myctophidae; genus Electrona; species Electrona antarctica. The sequence goes on along the minus strand of NC_136811.1, from coordinate 46,190,724 downwards.
CCCACATAAGCCCAATGTATTATTAATCTAATGTTTTGTAATGACACAAGTTATTAATCTAATGTCATGTGTTATGTTGGATCTGTCGTAATGAGCAGTGGATTGTTGTACCTTCTTTGTTTTGAAGTAGTTCACAGGAAACATGATAACAAGAGAAAGAAAAGTCCTGGCCAAATGACTTCACTTTTGTGCCCGGGGCGGGGGTGGGTCGGAAAACGGACACGGGAGAGACAGCCACTGTGGTTCACCTGCCGTAATGTCACAGTGTGCTCTCCTGATGGTGTGAGTGTCACAGTGGTATTGGCCTGTCCAACAATAAGACAAACCAGAGAAACAAGCTTTTACTAAAACAGTCACCCCCAGGACTCTCTCTTGAGACAGGACAGGAACATTGGTTCTCAAACTGGTCCATGTCAAGGACCCCGGAATTGATATATATTTGGCAGCGGACCCCCATCTGAAGTTTTTTGTGAGCTTGTATATCTGCTGTTTTTTGATAGCCAACATATAAATGGTTAATGTGGTAAAAATTATTATGAAGCTAAGTTAACTACTTTTGCTGGACACCACCTGGAACCCCCACAAGGAACTCTGGGAATCCCCGGACCCCACTTTGAGAACCAATGGTGTGTGTGTGTGCGTGTGTGTGTGTATGTGTGAGTATGTGTGAGTATGTGTGCGTGCGTGCGTGCGTGCGTGCGTGCGTGCGTGCGTGCGTGTAATCTACTCATATTAGGAATATTTAGTATATCTCACTTGTTTTCCTTGTTCTTTCTATCTATAATACTGACTTGTGTCTCGATCCCGACGACCTTTGCTGTGTGTCACTCCCCATCTCTCTCCCCATTTCCTGAACCCAAAAACAAATCTATAAAAAAGCTTTAAAAAATATATATAAAAAAAGCAAGGCTAGTCACTAGACAGAATTAGAAGTAATTAAAAACACCACAAGACAACTGGACAACAACATACTGTAATAGAGCTTACACTACATCAATCCACTACTCCCAGTCCCCACCACATAGATTGAATAATCCTTCTCTTTAGTAATCTTGAACATAATATGTTGGAGCAGTCCTGTTGTTCTGGAGTCCTCTTGTTCTGAGGACTGGAGTCCGGCTCTTGATTGTACAGACTATAATTTGGAAGGTGAAAAGGTCCCTTTGTTTCACACTCATTTTTGCTGCTCACCACGAGACAAAGGATCACACACAGTGACAGAGAGGAGTTCTTTATTGTAAGAGCGGGAGAGACTCAGGAGTAACAGGTCTATAAATAAATGTGTATGTTATTAGGAACGTGTCTTCATGTGTGGACAACACACACGCAAACAAGCTATTACTTAAAAATATTACATCTGTCAATAGTAACAAAGTAAACTCTCTCTCTCTCTCTCTGTGTGTGTGTGTGTGTGTTGTGTGTGTGTGTGTGTGTGTGTGTGTGTGTGTGTGTGTGTGTGTGTGTGTGTGTGTGTGTGTGTGTGTGTGTGTGTGTGTGTGTGTGTGTGTGTGTGTGTGTGTGTATATATACATATCCTCAGTAGTTCTAACATAGCTAAACAGGACGTTTTTAACTTGCACAATGAGGCGGTTCCATAAAAGAGTGAGTGGGTGTTTCTTGTGAAATCATTTCTAGTGCAAGTTGAGACATGATTGGCAGACTGACGCTGGTGCTCCTGGCATCCTGGCCCTCACTGCACACCTGTACCACACCTGGGCCCCTGCAGTCTGGTGCCCTCTATGGTCTTTTATCCAAAATATTGACCCATACAGGCCCCATCTAACTGCTTTCTGTCTGTTTCATTTTCTGACCCCAAAACCATTACAGCTGCTGTAATAAGAATGTGTTTCTTCATGTCATGTCAATAGGCAAAACAAAATCAGTTTGTAATGGAACCTAACGGAAAACCACGATACTAGTATTTATCTAACAAGTAGCATCATAATTCTGTATATGGCCTCACTTTATGTATGTCTAACAACCTCAACACACCAATCCTATCAGATGTCAGGTGACCTGTCAATTTCTCACCTTTGTGTTCAGACATTAAAGCATTAGTGACCCTCACAGTATTCCATAACTGCAAATTGCTCTTATTTCACAATGATTTCACATTGTTGACGTGTGAATGATTAATTATTTAACAATGATATTAATTATTCATTATTAAGAATTAACTTTGGGACATGCGCTGGTTCTGATTATCATCAGTGATGATAGGAAATCAGTCTGTTTCACAGAGGCAGATTACATGATTGCAATATGTACAATACAATGGAAAAGCTCAATCTGCCAGTCTGCCAGCGCATTGAGAAACATAATGATATTTTTCTTGCAGACTTTAGAGATGAAGGTTGATTGAGTGAGGGATTCAGCAAGCACATGTTTTCGCATAAACCAATATGTTAATAGGGTCAAACTGATTTGGGTAGCTTTCAGCTGATGATGGAGCCTAGCTGCTTCTGCTTGAGGATAAATAATACAATAATTGGTATTATTTGATGTTGATATGTTGGTAGCTAGCTGGTAGCAATAGTTTATTGCTCGTTAAATAGTCATAATCCTCAGTAGAAGCTTATAGAGTTCAGTAGGCCTATTTTCCTGATTTGTATTGATTTATATTTTTTATTGATTATTCGACTGTAAATCTTTCAGTGTAAAATATGAAACTTTATCATATTCTTACTGTTTATTTGTCACCTTTCCTCTGCGTTCAACCATTAAACTAAACTAAACTGAAGAAAATATATATATTTTCTATTTAAAATTTTACTTTTTATCACTAAAACAACGATTTGTGACGTCCACGTCTATATTTATAAACAATCTGCTGCAAAAACACAGATTGGAGCTTTTTATCAATCTCACTCTCACTCTCATTTGTCTTGGCCTGAGCCCTCGATGACATATGACTACATAACTAACAGTGATACTCTGCGATGTCACCGTGTATGTGTGTGTGTGTGTGTGTGTGTGTGTTTGTTTGAAGAGATGGGCAGGGGTCAGGGACACACAAAGAAAGCGCTCGCACAGCTGACACAATGGACACCCAGTGTCCATAGTTGTGAATGCCATTATTCATAGAGATTAATAATCTCTTCTGTGCTGTTCCTCTATGAATTGACATGTACAATGTCATGGCCTCGTACACAGTCACCAGTCCTGGGGCCTTTTGTTGCCTTTCAGGTGCTCTCACATTTGTCTCAGAAACAAAACCCATTTCCTTACACCCCCATAGGCGTAGTGCGTGTGCGTGTGTGTTTGCTCGCGCACGTGTGTGTGTGTGTGTGTGTGTGTATGTGTGTGAGAGGGGAGCAGTGAGAGCAGTACAGTATATTGGGTCATTTGAAAGTAACTGAGGCTCAGATGAAACTGCTTGGTGGAGCCGGGTGGTGTTTAGCCCACGGAATGCTTTGCCATGGCAACGCTCGAGGATGTTGAGTTAAGTATGGGAACAACTGAAAGGTAGGCGGAATATTATTCCGTAGTTATACTGCTGGAGGTGTATAGATTCTGGTGTCTTTTTATGATGGTGCTCGCTCAGATTACTGGCACCCGCTAGCAGTTTTCACTAATTTGTGTTTTTGTTTTGTTGCTTTATTTTCCAACTATTTCTACCTCAATGTCTGTCTGTCTGCGGTCACTGCCTTGCTGGAAGATACTCTTCAACAGAGACCAAATAAGATCGACCCCAACTGAATATCTCCTTTGTTTACATCAGTGGTTCTCAAACATTTTAATTTCAAGGATCCCCATTTACTCTCAGAGTTATACAGACCTGTCCCTGTGTCCATTTGGAACCCCCCCCCCCCCCCCCAAGCCAAGGAAGCCTGAGGGCCCACTTTGAGAACCCACTTGGTTTGGGTTATGATTTTAGAGTGCATGCTAAAATGGCTTATTTGAATTGCAATGACCTCATGGCAGATGTTAAAATAGTTGCCACACACGTGGAAGCAAGACGTGGATTCGAAAGGATGTTGGTCTGTCTGTGGAGATACAAATTAGGGAGATGATGTCTTTAAAGAGGAATCCATTGTCCTGAATGAATCATCTGAACAGAGAGAGAGAGCGATGGAGAGAGAGAGAGGGGGAATCACTGCTTTAAAAAAACAAACCCTTAACAGGACAGTGAACAGCACTATGCACATCCCCTCTACAAAGGTTGGAGCAGTTGCATGGATGTTATTACTCGATAAACAATGTAAGGGTAAGGGTGGCTGTAGTGAAGTACACTCTTATAGCAACCAGCGAGGAGAATCTTTTGTTTCCTTGTTCCATTTGGAGATAAGGTTTTATTGGGTACATAAAGGATCATTGGAGTGGACTGTGTCTTGAGTAAGTATTGATAGCGGTATCATTTGGCTTGAGTGCATGCTCTCGCCCCTCCTGGATCTAAGTGTATTGTTTTTGTACGTTGTCAGGTACAGGTCAAAGTTATTAATCTAATGTTTTGTAATGGAACATGTTGTTAATCTATTGTCATGTGTTATGTGGGATCCGCAGGAAATATTAGACATTTTTTATTGGAGGATGACTAAGGTGAGGGGGACAATGAGCAGTGTATTGATTGATTGATTGATTGATCGAAATTTTTAGTTTGTAGAATGGGACGGGTACATTTCAAACGAAAGCACAAGTCAATACAAAAACTGCTATACAAGGATAAAACCAGAAAAAGCACTAAGACTTGTTTACGTCAGGGTCCTCCATTTTCAATTCATCAGAACATTTAAACACGTACAAATATACACATCTATGAAAAAAAGGAAATCATCGTATATACAGTTAAAGAAAGTAAAAAATAAAAAAATATGGGAGGGGGGGGGGGGAAATTATTGGATTATTGTACTGTATTTGTTTTGAAGTAGTTCAATAGTTCTTTCCAAACATGTTCGTTGTCATGGGGAAACTTGTCGGTCTATCTGTCCGTCCGTCCGGCCGTCTCTCTCTCTCTCTCTCTCTCTCTCTCTCTCTCTCTCATTCTTGCCAAATGATAAACACACTCACCATGTTTCTCTTATTATTATTTTCTTTTCACAGCACAAGGAGAAAACATAAAACAGTCAATTCAACTTGCATAGACGGAGAAACCCAGTCTGGTACCAGCATGGCAGAACACAAGTAAGTACTGTGTGAACAGGAAACTACACACACACCTAACTAAACGTAATGTAACTGTGTGCGGCTGTGCGCGCACGTGTGTGTGTGTGTGTACATACAGTATGTGTATATGTGTGCGTATACAGTTTACATACTGCTGTATGTGGGGAGGTATGTGTATGTTTCATGTGTGTAGACATGCTTAATGTTTGTGTCCACACGTGCCCTCATACACGTCTATAAGCGGATTTGCGTGTGTGTGTGTGTGTGTGTGTGTGTGTGTGTGTGTGTGTGTGTGCGTGCGTGTGTGCGTACATGTGTGTGTTAGAATGAATATCCAATCCATGTGTGCTACCCTCTTAACACACTTAACCAACTATTAAAAAAATGCTGAATAACTTAACAACGTGTGACAAATAGGGACACATAGTCGTTAATTGGGGGGGGGGGGGGGGGGGGATGGGGAGGGATCGGAAATAGCCGATCTACAAGTTCGGCTATTTCCCGGCGAAGACATTTGGTGTAGAAGGAAACAAGTGCAGAGACAACTCAGGCCTATTTCACCTCAGGGCTCCATACTAGTGTCTAGGGATGTCCCAATCAGGTTTTATTACTCCCGATCTGATTCCAGTCATTTGATTGTGAGTATCTGCTGATACTGATTTTCCCCGATCCGATATTTATATTCTTATAGAACACGTTTATGCCATATCACAAACGATATCCGAAATCACAGACAGTATCCAGTCTAATATCATGAATCATGATATGGATATAATATTGATAATAGGGCTGTCCCTATCACGTTTTCTTTTGGCTCCCGATCCGATTCCGATCATTTGAAAATGACGTGAACGGCCCTTATTTCCGATCACGTGATCGGATCTGGACAAGCCTAAGGACACTAGCCTTTCTGTTATTGTGGGGAAAGCTTTTGCAGAGACTTTCTGCACGATGGGGCTGCTGCATGCGGTTTAAGTGTTTCAGACGTCTGTCTGAAACACAGACAGCAAAGCGCCTGCGCCTAAGTGTGACAACTGTCTGAACGTGCCCTCAGCACCGAGCTACCTGAGAGAGAGGAGAGTCACAGCCAAGTCAACAAGCTGTGTCTTGACCCACAGGCAACATTCACTGTTTCCTTCTGTATCAATCTGAGTGTACAAATCGTTGCTGTCATCGTCGGGTAGAAATCTTGTCCAATGTCCATATTTCAACTTTGCACGTATATGTTTTCATAATTTAGTAAAAAATACCCTCTGGTCAAACCATTTGTGGATAGGGTGACAGACAGACAGACAGACAGACAGACAGACAGACAGACAGACAGACAGACAGACAGACAACGATAGTTTAAAACTGCGTGTCTCAACCAAAACACTGACCAGATGCCCATCCTGTTCCTGCTGTAATACTTTTCTGTCTTTTCTCAGGGAGAACAACGAGGACTTCAAGGTCCAGACGGCCAAGCATCCCAGCAGCACGGCTCCCTTACGGCCGCCCAGCGAGCACTCCAAGGACCGCGCGTCCAAGAGGCTGTCGGTGGGGTCCAACGGGACCAGCGAAGGAGGAGGGGCAAAAACTCCTGTGGAGATAACCGTTTTGGAGGAGTCATTCAGGCGCTTCGCTATCCACGGCGACACGCGGGCCACAGGCAAGGACCTGCACGGAAAGAACTGGTCCAAGCTCTGTAAGGACTGTGGAGTCATTGACGGCAAGAACGTCACCCTCACCGATGTGGATATTGTCTTCTCCAAAGTCAAGTAAGTAATGTGCACTGACCGCTGGCGTGGGCAAAAAAAATTGATTCATGGATATATCACGATTTTTAATGCCACAATGTTAAAATCGACTTTATGTCGTTACATCGTTACCACAGCAGCCAACGATGATAATGCAGATCGACCACATCTGAATACACAAATCTGTCAGTCCTATAGATCAGATTTGAGAACAAACATCATAAGTAAGTAAGCAAGTAAGTTGTTGGGCCATGTGGCCTAGCTCCTGTTTCTATAGCGTGAGGAGGTTTGATGTACAAATACACCTCCTGGACATGACACTAGTACGTCGCAGTTTACCCCCAATCCTACCCTTGATGCTGAGTGCCAATTAAGCATGGAGGCATTGGGTCCCATTTTTACAGTCTTTGGTATGACCCGGCCAGGGATCGAACCCCGACCTCCCACTCTAACCACAGGACAACCACAGCACAACCGGGTTGGATTTGTAGAGCAACCAGAGGTTGATTGAACAGAATGTGGACGTTTTGGGATAATTTCTGATGTTATGCTGTGGCGAGGTTGCTCAAGTAAAGTACAAAATAACTCAAAATTGTACTTAAGTAAATGTACTTCGTTACTTTCCACCAATGGTAGTGGGTACAGTGTTGGGATGAGAAGGGTAGAATGGACAGGGGGAGGGGGGACATGTTTCTATAAGCTGTTTGACTCCAGGCGTGATCGACAGACTGAGTGAGCGTGCATGATGCGTGTATATCATATGCGTGCCATGAAGGCTTCCACGCAAGAGATCAAGATCTGCACTTTATTTTTTAATCAGAGCCGGAGTTCCGATCGCCAACACATAAAGAATTAACCCATTAAGGCCTGACGTCGAAATTAAAAAAAAAAAAGGTTTTCTAAATCATGACAATTTTCGGAAAGATTTGAGGCACATTTTAACGATTTTTCAAAAATAGCAGATCTACAAAGCTCATAGCGCGCCACCGAGTGGCGCGCTATGAGCTTGTAGATCTGCTATTTTTCAATAGCTAAATTATAACATAATGTTTAAAACACCAAAAGGGGTTCCCGCCCCAAAATGGGTTAATGGTTAATGTGGTTAAACGCTAACGTGACATGGATGCGTTCCAGGTCTCAATGGATTAAACAGCTTTATGAGCGCTGTCTAACGGCAACACGGCTCAATAAATCCCCATTTATTCTCGGTGGAAGGGAGGAAGTGCCTGCCGTAGGCCCGTAGCGTATAGTGTTCTGCCAGGCTGGCTCACTGGGAGACAGAATAACGCAGCATAAACCACGGATCTGAATGAAATAAATGGGCCGCAGACTAATTAATTCGGCTCCCGTGCTGTGGCTGAGGTTTCATCATTCACCAAGCAGATTATCAAGCAGTTGGCAGCCATCACTACATGTGCTGCAGGCACTAAGAAAACTAGTTCAGGTCCATTTGTATGCCATTATGCTGTGCAGTGTACACACTCTAGTCTACAGCATATTTAGAATAGAAATGGACGTGAACTAGTAGAACTGTAGAGTGTTTATTGTCACATACACACATACAGTACAGCTGGAAGCAGCAGTAGGGAATTCTTCATTTCTATCCACAACTGTGTGGATAGAAATCCAATAAAAAATAAAATAAGAAAATGTAAAATAGCAGTAGTAATAAAAAAGCAAAGTAGCCAGATAGCAAAGAATGCTGAGCAGTCTCTCTCTCTCTCTCTCTCTCTCACACACACACACACACACACACACACACACACACACACACACACACACACACACACACACACACACACACACACACACACACACACACACACACACACACACACACACACACACACACACACACACACACACACACACACACACACACAGAGAGAGAGAGAGAGCCAACTATCAACAATGCTGTACACTGTGTACAGACATACCAGTAATATAATATATAGCCTACTGTACTGTAATAGGCCTGTATATAATACGCAAACTACCATTTCCTCCCCGGGTGGGTGGGACTAACAGTGATTGATTGGGATTACAAAAGGAAAAATGTAATGGAATTTAATTTGATACAAAGGAGCAGAGCAGACTACTTTTTAGGGTCTGACATGTTTACTTTAGGCTTGAGAAAAGCTTCTCTGTATAGCCTTCAAACCATTGTTTTTTCTTCTAGAACGATGCTGATTTATTGTCTGCCTGTCATAATAATGGGGGAGTCTAGGGATTGGATGTGGTCGTGCTCGAGCAGTGTTTCCCAAACAGTGGGTTGGGAAACATTTTTGGGTCACTGGCCCAATTTTATGGAACATGAATAAATATCCCTTTTTTGTTTCCTTTCCTTTTTTTTCTCCTCTCATTTTGGTAAGATTTTCAAACAATATTTTCTTTCCTTTAAGAAAATGTATGTAATAAATAAATATAATTCCATAAAATAAATATAATAATAATTGAAAAAAATAAAACTTCTACAAGCTCACAGAGCTCGTAGATCGGCTAGTGGTTTGGGTTCGGGGAGACATCGAATTTCTCTTTTCGGTCTCAAGTTGGGACTTCAAGCTGGGTGTCCTGTGTCCCAAAAAATATATATCTCAAACACTAAAATGTCAGTTTTAACATTCACTACCAAAAAAGACGCTGGTTCTGAGTGCTCACATAGATGCTTATCAATATCACATAGATGCTTATCTGCCCAAAGGTGCAGTCACTAAAATAATGTCCCCCACCCTGATGAAAACATCAGGTGAAAATATATAGGCCTATATGTTGTGTTCTCTTGTGGATGTAAGTGATTAAGGGTCCTGGTTTTTAATAATACGGCCACCCTTTGCAGGTCGTCATCGGACAGCAATCTGGGAACCCATTAGACAGAAAGAAATGAAAGTAGCGTGCCGACTTGGAAGTCCAGTTTCTCATCTGACATTAGACAGCATGGAACAGATTCAGAGGAGCGGAGCTCTCAAGTGTTCAACACTGACGGATCGCCCCAAACAAATCTGCACACCGACGGGAGTCAAATTAATAATAAACCCAAACAGGCCTGTTTACTGTAGCTTGTTGCTATGACAGCCAGTTGCCTGGGGAAACTGGCCGCTGTTTAGGTGATTTATCACCACGGCGATGGGGCTGTTTATGTTTGTGTTACCATGCACTTTTAACATGGAAGTCATGCGGGCCGCGGGCCAGCTAAACAACTCTGAGAGTGTAGACTCTCAGCGGAGGGAATGTACAGTGTTATGCCCGGTATTGTTGGCAGTGACAACAAGAACTACTGTAAACTCTAGGATATAATACACCATGCAGGAAGGTTCTGTGTGGAGACAGAATCACTCTACAGTAGCGCCACTCCACTTGTCAACAAAACTGGGTTGAGGGACGGGTGACATGCTCTCAAAGCGACTTGGACAGACCAGTAACAACTTCTCTCAGGAGTCTTCAATGTTTTTTTTTGTATTTTGTTTTTGGCCAAAGACCCCTTAGCTGAGAGAGGTGAAGCAGGGACCCGCACTGCATATTGTATAAAATTGTGTTGCAGATTAAATGTTTTGGTAGATTTCATAGATAGCTTCGTGGACTTGCTGCACATCAGTGCAGCAAGTACTCGGTGTGCTCCTTTCCGCCTCTACACCACTGTTTCCTTCTGTACTCGGTGTGCTCCTTTCCGCCTCTACACCACTGTTTCCTTCTGTACTCGGTGTGCTCCTTTCCACCTCTACACCACTGTTTCCTTCTGTACTCGGTGTGCTCCTTTCCGCCTCTACACCACTGTTTCCTTCTGTACTCGGTGTGCTCCTTTCCGCCTCTACACCACTGTTTCCTTCTGTACTCGGTGTGCTCCTTTCCGCCTCTACACCACTGTTTCCTTCTGTACTCGGTGTGCTCCTTTCCACCTCTACACCACTGTTTCCTTCTGTACTCGGTGTGCTCCTTTCCGCCTCTACACCACTGTTTCCTTCTGTACTCGGTGTGCTCCTTTCCGCCTCTACACCACTGTTTCCTTCTGTACTCGGTGTGCTCCTTTCCACCTCTACACCACTGTTTCCTTCTGTACTCGGTGTGCTCCTTTCCACCTCTACACCACTGTTTCCTTCTGTACTCGGTGTGCTCCTTTCCGCCTCTACACCACTGTTTCCTTCTGTACTCGGTGTGCTCCTTTCCACCTCTACACCACTGTTTCCTTCTGTACTCGGTGTGCTCCTTTCCACCTCTACACCACTGTTTCCTTCTGTACTCGGTGTGCTCCTTTCCACCTCTACACCACTGTTTCCTTCTGTACTCGGTGTGCTCCTTTCCACCTCTACACCACTGTTTCCTTCTGTACTCGGTGTGCTCCTTTCCACCTCTACACCACTGTTTCCTTCTGTACTCGGTGTGCTCCTTTCCGCCTCTACACCACTGTTTCCTTCTGTACTCGGTGTGCTCCTTTCCACCTCTACACCACTGTTTCCTTCTGTACTCGGTGTGCTCCTTTCCGCCTCTACACCACTGTTTCCTTCTGTACTCGGTGTGCTCCTTTCCGCCTCTACACCACTGTTTCCTTCTGTACTCGGTGTGCTCCTTTCCGCCTCTACACCACTGTTTCCTTCTGTACTCGGTGTGCTCCTTTCCACCTCTACACCACTGTTTCCTTCTGTACTCGGTGTGCTCCTTTCCGCCTCTACACCACTGTTTCCTTCTGTACTCGGTGTGCTCCTTTCCACCTCTACACCACTGTTTCCTTCTGTACTCGGTGTGCTCCTTTCCGCCTCTACACCACTGTTTCCTTCTGTACTCGGTGTGCTCCTTTCCGCCTCTACACCACTGTTTCCTTCTGTACTCGGTGTGCTCCTTTCCACCTCTACACCACTGTTTCCTTCTGTACTCGGTGTGCTCCTTTCCGCCTCTACACCACTGTTTCCCAAACACTGGGCCTGGACACATTTTCATGGGTCCCCTTATTTTTCATTTCCTACATTTTGTTTTGAATTATTTCAAAACATTAAAAAAAACATTTCCCAAAAAAGCTAAACTTTTCATGAATTAAAAACTTAATTAAGTGACCCCCCCCCCCCCCCCCCCCCCCCAGTCATTTCACGAAGAAATTAAAACAGATATGAAAATAGCTACAAGCTTGTGTTGTGAGCTTGTAGATCTGCTATTTTGGCTGTTATGGGTCACGGCACGGGCCACGTTTGGGGACCACTGCTCTACACCATATCTCTTTGCCGAAAATAGCCGATCTACACACTCACTGAGCATGTAGATTTGCTATTTTGGCGACGCTTGAGTTCAAGTGGTTAATATGAAGAAAGAAAGTTCCTTACACAAATATTTGGCAGTCCCCCCATGTAGTAACTCTGAGGACCCCCTAGGGGTCCTGGAGCCCCTTTCGAAGACCCCTGACTTAGATAAAGGGACATGCATGGTGTGGTCCAGTACACTGGGTCATAACTCATATAACTGAATAAGGGAGATAAATACATTTGGATCCTGAAGCCTATTTTACAACCACTGTTCTACAGTGAGTCTGGACTGGGCCAGTGAAGGTTCACAGAGGACATATACAGTATGGGCTGTGGTGGAAGTACATTTACTTCTATGCACAATCTATGCAAAGCGCTTTGAATAAAAGCGCTAAATGCACCATTTACCAGGCATTTTACCATTTGCTACTGTACTTAAGTACAATTTTGAGGTATTTGTACTTTACTTGAGTATGTTTAAATGTCAGTACTTTTACTTCTACACTACATTTCAGAGGCAAATATTGTACTTTTACTCCACTACAATTATTTGACAGCTTTAGTTACTATAGTTACTTTGTACATTTCCATTATCATTACAAAACATGCATTAATCACTTCAGCCCTATACACATTTCGGCCATTTGAAAAATCTTGTACACGATCTACAAGTCGAGCTTGTAGATCGGATACAAGATTTTTAATAAATTGTATGCACTTGAAAACTTGTGAAATGGGACATTCTGCATAATAAGTACTTTCTACTTTTGGTACTCTTTAAGTACATTTTGATACCAATACTTTTGTACTTTTACGCAAGTAAACTTTGAATTCCGGACTTTTACTTGCAATATTGATACTTTTAATGTCAGTACTTTTTCCACCACTGGCTGAGAGACACGTGAGGAGACGAGATCCAAACAGTGAAAGTTTCCCTGCTGTTTATGTCCGAGAAGGACAGCGTCTCCTCTGCGCTGGGTCCTTAAACCTGTCATGTTAAAGTGATCCCACATGTCTAGTCTGTTTGGTCCCCTTGCAAGCGCTCACTCAGCCTCTAATTAGAGGTCATCAAATATGCCCCGTTAAGGACTGAGGCCAGATTCTAAAAAAACAAACAAAAAAACTCTATGTCAGTGATTCTTAAACTATTTCATGACAAGGACACCAGAAATTATATGTAATTGGCCGCTGACCCCCATCTGAAAATATGTTGTTCCAGGGACCCCCCCAGAAGCAAAGAGGAGTTAAAAACGTTCACTGTGAAAGAATATATATTCAAAGATTTGTGCCACAAAAGCACACGTTTAGAATAGCCTGGACTGTATTAATCCTGGACTGCATTACAGCAGCTTTAGACAATTATAATCTAAAACTATGTAATAATTGTTAATAATTAAAAAGGCACTCCTGAGGTAAGAAAATAAACTGATTGTACAATTAAGTTAAGCGTTTAAAAAAATTGCACAAAGGCTCAATCAAAATGTCACAGTTTACACGTCAAGGTACAGACTGACGTTCTCCACAAGGGCTTCTTCGCTTTGGAGTTCACAAACCGTACAGTGACATTAATGTTGCTCCATGTCCGTGGTTTCCTTTCCTCCCGCTTCAGGAAGAAAACATGTCGTACCATCACCTATGATGAGTTCAAGACTGCTCTGGGGGAGCTGGCCAGGAAGAAGTACAAAGACAAGACGGGAGAAGAGGCTGAGGCAGAGGTCTTCAAACTGATTGAGGGGAAGGCACCGATCATAGCAGGAGTCACAGTAAGATTCACTAGAATACATAGCAGGAGTCACAGTAAGACTCACTAGAATACATAGCAGGAGTCACAGTAAGACTCAAGTATAATCCATTACTGTAGTACACAATGTCATGAATCATAATTATAAGAAGAATATCAGAATGATAATCAAACTAAGAAGCAGAATCGCTTTGAATACGACATTACAAGTATCTTTATAGGATGTTACTACTTTTGGGATACACCGATAATCCACTTCAAAGTCATACAGCAAAATCAAACCTTTATTTCAAAAGTACATGCCTGCCTGAGTCAGTTGCCAAACTTGCCAACAACATATATATATTTACAGAAAGTAAATTGTGTACAGGCTTCATGCAATACAGTATATTTCACAAATTCTGCCCATACTGTTATGTGGCCATTGCGTCAGTGCAAGTATACACTATGTTTTGTAAGTTATTGTCACTAATTTGGTTAGAAATCATTCAGAAATCATTCAATCAGGCAGTATTGCTTTATTTTCAAAATATATGGTTTTCTTCATTTCCTGAAAAATGTACAAAACATTTTGGAGTTGGGTGGTTTCTTCCCGACAGCAGAGATTATATTGTTCATAATTGTCATAATCAGCAACAGTCGATAGATAGAATAAACTCCAACGTGTCACCCCTCACAGCGAGCCGTGGCCTCCCCGACGGTCTCCCGCCTCACGGACACCACCAAGTTCACGGGCTCGCACAAGGAGCGCTTCGACAACAGCGGCCGAGGAAAGGGCAAGGCGGGGCGTGTTGACGTCGCAGACACGTCCGGCTACGTCTCGGGATACAAGCACGCCGGGTCGTACGAGAAAAAAGTCACCAAGCCCACCCTACCCAAACCGATGTGAGGTCACTGGTCAGAGACAAACATTTAGATTTTAGATGATTTTCTATTTACAAAAGAAAAAAAGTACTCGAAAGCACAAAAAGGATAGGATTTTGTGTTTTTTTTTTAAATCTACCCGCCTGTTCTTTTCCTGCCTGCCATGTTTTGAGTTCCTCTCTTAGTGACGAAAGTGTGAGAACTGGAAAACTGTTTACATCTTATTTTTACTAAATCATCATCAGCTGGTACATTCCTATCTGATAGCAAGTTACTGCCAACACAACTGAAACAAGCTAAATCAGAGAAGTGGGCTATGCTATGAGTATTGAAGCTTTGCTGTTATGACAGGGCCTAGCCTGTTTAGTGTTTATGAAGCACAATGACCACGCCAAGAAAAACAAACGACAGGGAGAAATGGGTTGATGAATGAAACCTTGCACTTTTCCATTCTAGTTCCCATTACTGAGTTGAAGAAATGCATTTTTAATTCAAGATTTGTTGTTTTTATATGTACTACTGGCCCAGCATAATGACAGACATAATCAATGTTTATTTCTTGCTAAACCCGAGATTGCTTTCCACATAACTCCGTTTATTCTCCGTCAATGACATCAGTTGTCGAGTCTTAATGTAACGTGCTGTTAATTTTCTTGACTTAATGAGGTTAGTTTGTCACTTTTTCAGATCATACGTTGTTTTTGGCCAAAATCATTAATATATTTGAGAATTTGTGTCCAGCTGTTTTAGAATTCTTAGAGATTATAGACACCCATGTAGTCATTATAATTGTCCAAATTAACATTTGTCTTAATGTCTCTTTTGAAACATTGTTAAATTCTTTAAATGCCTACTGTAAGTCATACTGTATCCATCTTTGAACTGGGCCTCCTTGTAACAGTACAACACATTGAACATTTAATTTATTTCATTCATATCTCAATTTATCTGTTCTACTTTGACCCTTCCATCTGGTTTTTCCCAATGTACCATACTGATTTTTAAAAGAAAACAATATTTAACGGAAGCCTTTACTACAGGAGACAAACATGAACTGGGTTGTTTTAAGATTGTATTTTTAACATTTTACTTGTGTTACCATGTCAGATTTATATATAGTTCTAATATATTTGTGGTAAGATTGTGTATATTTCTAAAAACAAAAATCCATATGGCATAATTTAAGACACTGTCTTCATGCAGTAAATGTTTTGTTTCTTCCCCTGTACTGTGTGCATGCTCCCATGGTATAGTGCATTTGATTCGGAAGCATATATAGACTATTATTGTGTCACAGTTGAACTGCTATGCCTGTTGTGAGACTCTTGGATATGCAAAATTGTCTTTAACTTCCTGAATATGTCAAGTTGAGAAATTGTGGATTAATGGAGTTAGCATTGAGATCATTAGATGGTAATAGTGGATGTTGAACATTATTGAACAGATCTTTACTACAACACAATGTCAAACATACAGGATACAAAACAAAACTAGCCTCATATACTTGCAGTGGTGCAAGATAAATACATTTGGAAATTATATTTTCACATGGAAATCTTAAGAAAACTACTAAAACTATTTTAGCTACCATGTGATGCTCTTCTATAAGTCTATGACTACATTTTAGGGGATTTCTTTTAGTTGAATACTGCATAGTTCTATAACCACAAATGAGTCTGAATTTAACCAGTTAAATCACTCTATACTTACTAGTTGACAGGAGTCGCGACTCGCGAGTGGGCTCTGTCCCTGGCCCACTCTATACCAAATCTCTTGTAAAATATATTTTTGGCAGATGTTCAAAATAGGGATGCTAAGGTGCCATCGCCATGGCATCATTACAAGGACTACACTGTGAGAGAAAGGTTAAATTTGGTTAGGAGAAGTATACTTTTATAAGTCTATTTTTCAAACATAGTGACATACTGTTCCTTCATACACTCGTCACACCATCTGTAGCCTGTGAGCTGATGAAGAATCATGCATGGCCGACAAACCAGCAGCAGTCGGTGTACTAGCTTTGGCCTGCTTTAGTATTTCATTATTATTATGGTCTGTGTCGTGTTCTTAATGCCAAATACTGTGCACCTTCTCATGTGGTGGAACAATATTGTCATTTTTTAAAATAAATAGTTTCTTATGTATTATTATACCCGGGTGCATGCCATGTGGCTTTGTTCTTTAGATAACGTGTTCATTTAGTGCATTATTGAAAATAAATAAAATAAATTCCCAGACATTACTGAAACTCGAGCCCAGAACCTCTGCTTCGGGAAAATGTGTGAATTGCTCATTTTGATATAGGCCTATCTCACAGCCCGCTTTCCACGCCCACTTCCGGTAAATAGTGGTGTAATTTAACATTAGCATTTACACGTTTTTTTCTCTGGAGAATCTAAGTACATTTTCTAATGTAAAAATGTGACAGACCAATATTATTATGAAGCAAACAAGATGGTAAATCAGCTCGAACAGATAGAACAAACCTTACCTTGAGAAAACAAAAGTTGTAGACTTCTTAAATTACCTCTGTTAACATGTAGCGTCTATGGAGTGACGTCACGCTATCACCACTAACCCCGAAAGGGGGCGTATTAAGGGGGCGGGGAAATTCTGTGAGATAGGCTTATTACGCGCCCAATTGCTCACGCTGCCACGCACGCACCCACACAAAACATCACATCAAAAACAAGTGGTGTGCTTCTTCAACCTTTATTTACTCATGCTTTCTTTCCAGCACCATTCAATACAGTTACTCCTGGGAGCTGCCCATAGGGGGAGCTGCCCTGCAGAACTACTGAGAAGCAATTTAACCACATAAACCAGTGGTTTTCAACCAGTGGTCCGGGGACCACCAGTGGTCCTTGAGGAGGTTTCCAGGTGGTCCCCAGCTAAATAATGGAGTTGTTAACCAAATGGACCCTTAAAGATCTTTAACTCTTGATAGCGTAAAATGAAACCAAATGGACCCGCCAAGGGTCCATTTGGTTTCATTTTACGCTCTCAAGAGTTAAATTATTGTTAAACATCTGCATTACTTAATTCACAAGAAGTCTACACAAATAGAGAATGTAGAATAATTGTTATTTTGATCAATATTTGCCCATTATCTCTCCTACGATACAACATCAATACAGCATGGAATTGTTGACAAAATCTTATCCAACGATAACAAAATATTCTAAGTCTTGGGTCTGAGAGGCTAAATCTCATCAAATGGGGGTCTGTGGCTTTAATGCTGAATAAATAATGGGCCTTGGCATGAAAAAGGTTGAAAACCACTGACTTAAACCCTCTATTATTTGTCGTCTGTTCCCCAGGGGTCTATAATAGGCCCGCTCCTTTTCCCACGTACATCAAACATCTTCGCAGAAAATAGCCGATCTACAAGCTCGCGAGCTTGTGAATCGCCTATTTTCCCAGAATGCTCGCCCCCAGAACAGGGGAGCTAGGGTTCACGTGGTTAAGCATGTTGCTCAAGGGTGCCTCGATGGAGGTCTTTGAGGAGTAGGGTGTCATCGCGTTCGCTTTCCCCACCCAGATTTTTCCAAGCTAGTTTTAACGATTCAAATATACAAGCATCCAATCGCAAACCCCTCCAACCTCTATGGCCCCACACATTTGTACTTACATGAAAGAGCTTGAGTGTCAGAACATGCGTGTGTGTGTGTGTGCGTGCACCGGTATTTATGTGTGTATGCATCTCTCCAGCCTTAAGGCAGAGAGGTAAAAAATAAGGCCACAGTGCAGCTGGAATCTGGTCAAATTCTTTCCACTGCAGTCTACGAGGCAGATGGATAGACAAGACAACTGACCTATATATATATAAAAAAAAACGTGAAGTTTGTATTGACAATCTTGCCTCTGATCCAGGAACGACATACTGGCCTCCTCGTTACCAGATCATTTCTTAACACAGCTGGCCTTGTCAAACACACATATACACATTTTCTTGAACAGCAATTTACACGCTAAGCAAAACACAGTCGAGGCACTTTTTTTTTCTTCTTCCAAAGAACAATAAATAATGCATTCATCAACATGCCTCGGAGCAAAATAAATAACGCAAAAACAAAATACACAGTGCAAAGGCTTCGAAGTTTAAAATTATATACAGTGCAAAGACTTCTAAGTTTGGTGCAATTTTGATATCAACAGGACCTCTAGTTTGGTAAACGAGACAAGATTAATCATGTCAAATATGAGATTCTATTCGCTGAAGCTCATGCAGATTTTACTATGCCGGTATAAAGTTCAATATACAGTAAAAAAAATGATGTTCTTGTTAGTTACTGTTCCGCGCTGGCCCTCAGCTCACCCAACAGCCGCTCATTGGTAGCCACCAGCGACCTAAAACGTGTACACAAAAAACAGTTTGAACACACACTATGGAATGGTGGCTAAATTCACCATTGTCTGAAAACAACACAGCTGTGTATGAGATGGAACGTATAACAGAAATATGTGATGCCGATTCCCTTTCCCCAGTCACACTAGGGCGGTACATCACTGGCGAAAAGGATATAGGAACAGCTCTCTTTGATGTGCCTCGGTACACATGACATGGTGATGGTGGACTATCTTTATAATATGTCACGTGACACTCTTATCTACACCACCAAAATAATATGACAACAAATTGTATTTAATAATGGGCCAGCAGGTGAGCGTTCAGCATCTTCCTGTAGATGTATATCCAGAACACCAAATGATAATATAACACATTTTATTTAATTAACAGGCAAGCATGTGAGGGTTTGGCATGTTTCTGTAGATCTAGCCAGAACACAAATGTATGATAATAATAATACATTGCTTTAATTTAATAATGGGTGAGGATTCAGCGTCTTTCTGTAGATTAGTTATAGTTACCTACATAATTAATATCTCTAATGCAGTGGTTCTCAACCTTAGAATGTAGGTGTTGAGGCATTACATTTAGTTTTACTCAGTTCCACAGATAAATAGTGAAAATAGTAGATATACAAACTCACAATGTCTCAGAGCTTGTACTGTAGAATTTTCAAATTC
Organism: Electrona antarctica; assembly: GCF_951216825.1. NCBI lineage: Eukaryota > Metazoa > Chordata > Actinopteri > Myctophiformes > Myctophidae > Electrona > Electrona antarctica. The sequence goes on along the minus strand of NC_136811.1, from coordinate 46,171,024 downwards.
TTTGCCTCTTTGTCTAATTTGTTGATTACTTTTGATGCAGTAATGGACTTTTTCTTTTCTTTTTTGAGGTATTACAAAGATCGACTACTGTGGTGACTGCCTGGTGGCACCCTCTTACCTGTGACTTTCTTGCAGCATATGGGCCAGGTCTTTGACCTTCTCAGCCTCATGGACCTTAAGTCTCAGGCCCTCAATCTCCCTCCTCAGCTCATCCACCTCCGTCTGTGCCTCTACGGAACACAGTGGTGGGACATTGAAGCAGGGCAGGAAATAATGGAATGTTTGCACTTTGTACTTGGGGGAAAATACATACAAATATCCCTCTCACTCACCCTTTATCTGCGTAACAGGAGAGGTTTTCATCATAGACTTTAGGTACTGTTGCTCCAGTTTGATGAGCTGCTTCTGAAGATTCACATTCTCCTCCAACACGATCTTCAGCTGCTCATTCAATTTAGCCTGGATTAAGTTACAAACTGAAATGAGTACATTCGTTTTGATCACAATATCCCACCCACCCACTCCGTAGCAAATGCTTGGATTAAAGCAAAAAATAAAATCTCACGACTGAAACAGTGTGCACCCACACTACTAGCGCAGTTTCCTAAACAATTAACACAATATGTAAATTAGATTTATTACGATGTTTTAGTAATAATGTTCCTGCCGTTGAATACTACCAATCAGGTGAAGAAATCACAGACTGAGGCTATAACGTTTGCTTTTATATGAAATATCCGAGACCATTAGGGTTTTATGGAAGAGGTTTCTGCACATAATGCTAATTTGACCACTTGAAATGTGCCTCCAATCTTAAAATAAGATAGAGTAGACTACGGTCCGACTCGACAACCTACCTCAAACCCTAACCTAACCATAACCGCAAGCACGGAGCAGCGCATGTTCGCCAACCTTAACGCATGTTCGCCAACCTTAATCCGATCGTTGTTTTCGCATGTCGGTCCTATGGAGTGTCGGATAAGCATGCGCACCCCAGACTACTTTGGCTTATTCGCTTATGCTTAAGTAGAAGAAATGCTGGCATCTCCAGAACCCAAATGACTGAAATCAGTCGTGGCGACTGAGAACTTTAATCCATGCAAATTAAACGAGTGGGTTTAGTCTTCGTTAGCTTTGCTGCTATGGCTCTTCTCACCGCCGAGCCCTGGGTGTCCTCCAGCTGGACGGACAGATCGTGGACTTGGATTTTATGCTCCTCCTGTCGTACGTCCGCTTGACGCTTCAGTCCTTCCACTTCCCCTTTCAACGTCTTGATCTCATCCTCTCGACTGGAGATATCATCCTCCATCATGGATAGGATCTGCACTGCCTTGGCTATAGAGAGAGAGAAAGAGAATTAAATGGTTAATACAGATTGTTGGGCTTTAAACAATGTTTCGGTATTCACAACAATTCCTCAAGTAGGTAATTTCAAAGCCCAGTACAAAGACCAGAAATCATTTATTTTATACTTCTATGCTCCTGTTTTCGCTGTACACTACACAACTGTATCCAGTCCACTTTGTAGAAATAGCCACGCTACAAGCTCATATCTTGACTATGTGTTGTGAGCTTGTAGATTGGCTTTTTTGCTGAATATTTACCCCAGAACAGGAACATGGCGATACGATATGATACATGGATGATATTGGATCATTCATGGCGATACGACTCAATGATTTAAAATCGATAAAGTAACTATTTAGCAAAGAAATTAATTTTGTGTGAGACATGTGGATAGTGCATTTTCTTAAAGGGAAAAATGTATGAATATGGATATAAATAAGTAACACTGTGATTCTCTGGCGAATACATGGACATTATATTGGAACACATATGGACAAACCTACGGAGCCCCTGAGTGGCCATGGTAAGAAATGTATTGTTCTTACCATGGCCACTCAGGGGCTCCGTACAAACCTGCACAACACAGAATACACACATATATCGATAAACCAAGTGTAGCGATACTGAATGGAAAAGTAATTAAACAGATCTTTTTCTTTTTTCTTCCTAACATTGCTAAATACAACACACAAGTAGTTAGTATTGATACAATTGATCATTTGCATTGCAAAACGATTCGATACCGATTATTTGCATTGCAAAACGTTATGATACAAAGTCAAACGATACGATATGCTGCCATTTACATTTCGATATACTTTGATTCTTGAAATTAAAATCAATGTTTCGACGCAGTTACTATATCGTTACACCCCTACCATTTACCCATGCATCGCAAAAGACCTATTCATACTCCCGTTTTTGGTGATGAGGTGACCACCTTTTCACCTCATCACCTAAAACTGGTGTATGAATAGGCCTTTAGATACATAAACCCGTCTCCTCCCACTCACACAGAAAGTCGTTGTTATGGTGAAGTGATCTCTCTCCTTTCCAATGCTTGTCCACAAGGTTGAGCAGCATCTCCAGTGGCTTCCTGTAGCCGCCCTGTTAAACCCATTCAAGAAGTAGACAATAACACATGCATAAAGCAGTCAATCTAATAGTATTAGCTAAACTGTTAAATATAATTGCACAAACGTATGGCACGCCCATATCTTGCAAGTCTGATCCGACCCTACAAACCCTCACGCAAGCTCAGATCAGCCGACACAGGGAGGGGAAGTACCTTCGCTCAAAAACGCTGGGACAAAGCTCTGCACATCCCAGGTTCTTCTCCCTTCTGGCTACAAAACTATGGAATGTACTTCCCATTGCAATCAGAACTGCAGACTTGCTCCCAATCTTCCACCGCAGTCTGAAAACCCACCTGTTAGCCCGTAGCACTTGCCCTAGCCTTACAGGTGTATGCATAGGCTCAACTTATGTAACTTAGATAGCATTTTATGTAGACATAGCACTCTATAGTGTATATGCATAGTTTCATTATATAGATATTCCACTTTTAGAATGTATTAGAATGTTTTTTATTCTTAGTTCTTAGTGTAAATCGCTCTGGATTAAGAGCATCTGTTAAATGCCTAAATTGTAAATGTGAATGAAAGTATGTTGAATAATTCAATACGAGTACAGTGAGCAGTAGGCCGATGCTTTTCGTTTTCCCTTACCCTCTTTTGGTTGTGAGTTTTTTGTGGTACGCCCGGTCCCCCTGCTGTCCTACTGGAGTAGGACACTCTCGGAGGATGCAAGATGGGGTTGGAGGGGTCAGAGAGGGTCATGCCGGGACTCCTGGGACTTGGAGGCTGTATGTTCATTAATGGAGTATCGTGCTGGTGTCCTTGGTCTTTGACTAAGTAAGACATGGATACATTCAATAGAACATAGAGAAGTGCTGTCCAGTGACAAACCACAGCACCTGCAACACTCCCAAAATTGAAGACATCTTTTAGGCGCACAGCCAAACAAAACAATCAATGAAAACAAGAAAAAGTCAGCACTCAATAACATCTTTTGTGATGTTTATTGCTCAGAGAAGGAAATAAACTTGATAAAAAGGACATCATTGCATCCTGGCCATTTTCTGGCTACTTCCCTATTGTTGGCAAAAGAAGAACAAAAACAACTTAATTTTCCCTACAGGTCCATTTGGTTTCATTTTACGCTATCAAGAGCATTACTTAATTTACAAGAAGTCTACATATTAGAAAATGTAGAAGAATTGTTATTTTGATCAACTTTTGCCTGTTACCTCTTCTATGGTACCACATCAATACAGCATCGAATTGTGGACAAAATCCTACCCAGCGATAACAAAATATTCTTAGTTTTGGGTCTGAGGCTAAATCTCATCAAATGGTGGTCCGTGGCTCAAATGCTGAATAAATAATGGGCCTTGAAATGAAAAGGGTTGAAAACCACTGCTTTATAGTATGCAGTACTCACCAGGATTGGGTGTGAAATGGCCCTTAGCGGGACGTTTGCCAGGGTCCTTGTGCTTGTGCCTTCCAGAGTCTGGCCTCCGCTTCTCCACGTAGGGGTCAAAGGTCACCCTCGGACCCTCCACCCCTTTCAATGAGGTAGAATTATTTTTATGCGATGATGAAACTTTCGTCTGTGGCACTTTAGACTTGGTATAGCCTGGTCAAAACAGGGAGGGAAACAGACGGTATCACGGCAAGTGGTCTCTTTCAGTCTAGGCGTGCAATAGTTCTTCAAACGAATCGATGAATTAATAATCCTTCTATATCCCTTTTTCTTTAAATAGTCGCCCTACAAGCTCACAAAATACTTATTTTTTCATGATAGTGTTGTGTAACAAAGAATAAAATTATGTCCACGTGGTTAATCAATTTTGTTGATATAAATTAAAAACAATTGTAAAAATATAGAAAAAAGGAAAATAATTGAGTTGCAGCCCTATTCGAGTCAAATTTGAGCACTAGCTCATGAAAAAATAGAATGTGCTGTTGGCTCTATCTAGTGGTGGGTTTTGGATACTGTTTGCTCAAGAGGAACTGAAGGATTTTGTGAGTCTAAATTGGCCACCACTGCAGCATAAACAAGCCTATCAGTATCACTTGATGATTTTCTAAAATCTATAAATAAATAATAATAAGAGGTTAATATAATATAATAATAATAGCTCAGATTTATATAGCGCTTTTCTCTAAGTACCCAAAGCGCTTTACATAAAACAGTAAGAACAACTTTAATTCAAGAAACAAAAATAAAAACTGACCATAGTTTTTCTGCGTGGACCTGAGGATGGATTTGACTGGTTCCTATGAAAACAGAGAAATAGCTCACTCACTGACACAGCATTAGTAGTACAATCTGTGCAACACAGAATACATGGTGGTTTAAAACCTTTTTCATATCAAGGCCATTATTTATTCAGCCTTTCAGCCATTCGATTTTTACTCGCAGACTAAAGAAGATTTTTTTGTACTGTAGTTGGATAAGATTTTGTCCACAATTCCATGCTGTATTGATGTGGGACCATAGGAGAGATAACAGGGTAACGTTGATCAAAATAATAATTATTTTTGTGTAAGTTTCTTGTAAGTATAGCCTAATGCAGGTGTTTAACAATAATTTAACGCTTGATAGTGTAAAATGCACTCTCAAGAGTTAAAGATCTATAAGGATCCATTTGTTTACCAACTCTCTGTCATTTAGCTGGGGACAACCTGGAACCACCTCAAAGACCACTGGTGGTGCCTGGACCACTGGTTGAAAACCACTAAAAATCACCTGTTTTTGAGACGAACAGCTCTCCGTCTCCGAAACATTTTTCGACTCAGCCTCCTCAGTTTCTGGGAGGTAAAACAATGGATACAGAACACAATGAAACCCAGCACACAGGAAGCCATTCTCATTACTAAGAAAGTCTTCATTTGAACAATAAAATCATACCTTGTTGTAGATGACTACTTTTAGCACCAAAGTTCAACACAATGTCATCGCTGTTCTCCGCGAAGGAGAGCCTCTTTGTCAAGCGGTCCACGGAGGACAGCCTCGGATCACTGCTCCTGAAAAACCACAAGCCACACAATGCTCGAAGATAGACTTTAACCTATTAAGACCTGAGGTCGAATCTACAAAATGTCTTCTTAAATGCGTTTTCTGAAAACCTATGTTTCTATGTCAGTGTCAGTTCATGTCAAGAACTCCAAAAATTATATGTATTTGACTGCCGACCCCCATCTCAAAATAGTTCCAGGGACCCCCCCCAGAAGCAAATATATGAGTTAAAAAGATTGCTGTGAAAGAATATATATTCAAAGATTTGCACATGTTTTCACAATTTTTCAAAAAGATCTACAAGCTCGTAGTGCGGTACTCGGTGCCGTGCTGTGAGCTTGTAGATGTGCTATTTTTCAATAGTTAAAGTTTAGGTGACCTAGATGGGTTCCAGGTCTTAAATGGGTTAATCCTGACTCCTGAGGCACAGTTTCAGTTGATGCATCACATAGAAATTAGTGCTGTCACGATTATGACATTTTACATGATTAATTGTCACTCAAATAATTGTATTTAATTGTATTGTCGTTGAAGACTGGAATAAGAATTGCATTTCTGTTTGTCTTTTAGCTTTGAAGTTGCACAATGCAGATATGACACAACCTAGATATACAAAGAAAAGAACTGACATTAAATAACCTTATACTAAAAAGAAGAAAAACATTAATAGTCAAAGGACTACTTCACCACCATTATTTTCTACTCGGTCTGTGTCTCATGGGAGGGCTGTGGGCAGTTAAGAAACCTGTCCACCAGTGACATCATCGATGGGGAATCCAAGCTAATAGAAACGGCAGGCTTTCTTTTGAAAGATATTTTTTGGGCTTTTTTGCCTTTTATTGATAGAGTAACAGTAGTTTGACAGGAAAGGGGGAGAGAGATAGGGGGAAGACATGCAGCAAAGGTTGTCGGGATCGGGACTCGAACCAGCGACACACTGTCAGGCTGGATTACCAGCCTAGGTGCCTGGAACACTCTGCCCAGGCCAACTGCAGGCTTTCTATTCCTGAAATGTTGCAATGCGAAAATGGAAACCATCGTTCTAACAATAATACAAATCTAAATATATATATTTTTTTAAATATCGTAAAAGATCTGTCCATGATGTCACTGGTGGATGGGTTTCTGAACTGCCCACAGCCCTTCTATGAGACATAGACCGAGTAGAAAGAAATGGTGGTATTTTATCATGAACATTGATTAGAAAGAAATACAGTATTGCAATAATAAGTGCCTGTGGTTGTTACAAAATCCCAAGGCACACCTGGAGTTGTCTCACATCACATTAGGAACCACTGACTTAAAATATTTAATAATGTGATTCTGTACCTGTTATCAGGTGCCTGGCTTAGAAGGTGGCTCTTCTGATGAGGTAGAGGGTCCGAGGAGAACCGCATGATGGCAGCTTTACGCTCTGTGTCTCTGACTGGGCAATCGTCTGGAAAACACAGCATATTTCAAGATCTGCTATTTGCACTACTTCTTAATCATTTGTTATTTTTTTGTTTATTCATGAAAATGTGTGCTTTTTGGTGGAAATCTTTAAAAAAAATAAAAAACATTTAGGAAACAATGAACAAAGGGATATTCACTCGCGACCAACAAAAATGGATCCAAGACACACAAAATGGGTCCCTACCCCCGTTTGTGAAACACTGATCCAACTGAACATATCGAGCTCACCTAGTTTGCGAAGGTTGGGCATGGCGTGCACCAGGTACAGGCGGTAGTGAGGGTCGTTTTTAGTCAGAGGGTTGAGTCTGAGGTCCAGTTCCCTCAACGCTGGGAGCTTACAGAGTTCCTTGACCTCCTTGACAGATGATATGCAGTTATAATACAGGTTGAGTCTCTCCAGCATCTTCAAGTGAAGCAACCCCTGAGGAGAAGCACAGAAAACATTGTGTTAATTGTTACCCCTTTTTCTCCCAAATTTAGTTAAAGGTAGTGCAAGTGATTTTCTTTGGTTAAAAAATGGTTAAACAGCTCTATATTGTGATAGTACTCATTGCTATATAGTGTTTGTTCAGTAATAGGAGTCTCCATGTCTCTCCAGCTTTTTATTAAACAGAAACTGAAACTGGGATACCATTTTTATGCAATCAGGATAGAGAATGCAGTCAGGATACAGATTAAACAAGTGGAATTCTACAGTAAGTGATGACACAAAGAAATGAGCAGACAAAATTGGAACTGGAACACTACATTTTTTCCCCCCTTCTTTTTAAATAACCAAAATAAATCACCTACCCTACCTTTAATGCCAATTGATTTCTCCCCACACATAATTCTGTGTTGTTTGTCACTGCTGTTGTATCCTACTGACGCCTCACCGAGAAGATGTAGACTAGAGCCTTCGTCCTACACTACTCCTCCTGTCCAACACTCCAACACTTGTCACTTAATGACACTCCCTGCTGAGTGCTGTGCTGACTGACAGCCCGTAGGATTACAGTACATGCAGTGACAAATTATCCCCCCCATGCTTCCCTCCCCCGAACACGGGCAAATTGTGTTCCTGTATAGACAAAGCCGGATGCACCCATAGAGTATATAAAGGATCGAGACCGAACTGGAGCGTTAGCCCCGCCCCCCGCTATTAATTTCAGTGGAAGTTGCTCAGTGGCGTTTTGAAGCACCCGGAAGACTTCCGGAAGTATAATGATAACTCAATGGCTCAATTTTGAGGTCCGGGCTTTTCACGTGACGTCATGAACGTCCGTCCACTTCCATTAAGGGCTGCAATTCCACATTTCGCCAGTAGGTAGTGGCATCTTCAACGTTGGAGTGCCTCACTGGCCCCTTGGATGCACCACGCACGGTGGATTTCAAACGCACAACCTATGCGGTGGTGGGCTGGGCAGGCACTTGAGCACTGTGCCACCCGAAATGCTAAGTGTACATCTTTTTCTCTTTCATCTTTTGTAGCGTCATTAAATCTGTCCAGGTCTTGGTTGGGAGAACTTACCTCAACAGAAGTAAGAGCATTGCAGGACAGGTCCACGCTCTTCAGACGCACAAAGTTTCTCAGTGCCGTTCCGAGATGTCTGATCTTCTCCTCATATGTCCCTGGAAGGCTGAGTGACCTGACATCTCCTGTTAACAAGTTACACCAACATTACAACGTAAACCAGTGTTTACGTTTACGTTCAAACGTTTTCATTGTCGAGGACGCCCAAATTGATATGTATTTATTTGGGCCCCACGGAAAAGATTCAGAATTCTGTACGAGGACTGGGGACCCCTAAAAGAGAAGATTTGTCAACAGTTATTTCGGGAATATGATGATACACAAGCTCACGAGCTTGTAGATCAACTATTTTTGAATAGCCTAAAATCGAATTGGGCATTAGCCTCCCTTAGTTGAATCAAGACTATCATAGATGCATTTGATCTATTTCGATATTTGCATATGCAAATATCAAAATCTATCAAATATAATGCAAATATATTAAAAAAAAATACTGTGTATTAACTATTTGATTTGTATATATATATATATATATATATATATATATATATATATTATATTATTATTTTAATAGATGTGTACATAGATGCAGTGTATATTTGTATGTCTTTAAATGTCTTGATGAATTGAAAATGGAGGCACCCTGATGTAAACAAGTCCTGATGCTTTTTCTGGTTTTATCCTCTTTTTGTATTGACCTGTTTTTATTTTTGATTGAAATATTTATTAACAGTTTGCAGAATTACAGTACATTTCAAGCACAAACTCAATACAAAGGCTGTTAACTGTGAGTGGACGACCCAATTAAGCATTACACTTGTTTACAAGAGGGTCCACCATGTTCAATTCATCAAAACATTTAGAGACGTACAAATAAGACACTTCTATATAGACAAAGAACAGAACAGGAATTCATCATAATGGAGGTAAAAAGGGAAAAGAAACATATACAGTGAGGGAAACAAGTCCTTGCTTGGAGTGGACTGTACACATTCTGCAATCTGTTCATACAATTTTCAATCAATCACTCTTCCACATTTTGCTGGGTAGTGGGTACCACCCTAAGGTACCACCCCATTCCCCAAGGACCCCTGTCTGTGTGAAGCGCATTAGGTTCTATAGGTCTGCTTTGGTGCAGGCATTAATATGATCGACAGATTAACGTTAGCCCATTAGCTTTATTATTAGCCCGTGTTTACAATTCTGGCCCGTATTTGGTATCGGACGACGTCACGCCCTCAACCCCATTTAGGCATCTCTTTGCAGTTTGCAGTCACACGCACGTTGCACAATGAAAACAGCAGCCGTCTTACCGAGATGTGGAAGTTTTAACTGTAATCTCTCCCGTATCCATGCCTCTGTTATGGTTGTCAAGCGTTCAGCCGCCATTACTTTTCGAACTCCTTTGCAGTGTTGCCAGATTTTGTGAGAGAAATAAGCAACCGCAGGTCTCATGAAAACAGGCCCCAAAGAAGGGTAGGCTATTTGAACAATGAAAATATATAAGATCTACAAGCTCACAAACGCGTCGCAAAAAACTAAAACTAAAAAATCTGGACAAATGTGGAATATTTTTTAAACATTTTAACAACACAAATCTGATAAGGGGGTCCCTGGCACAACATGTCCTTGTGGGGGTCGTTCAGTCTTGACATGGAAATGTGTGAGAATCACTGGTTTAAAGGGTAAGACCACTTTTGTAGAGGTTTGGGTTGTGTAGTTACCTTGCCATGATGTAACTCCAAATGTGGACAAGAAATCAAAAATAATTTCTCCAGTGATTAGAAATTGATAATTCAAAATATGCTCCTCATTGACTTACATTGTACGCTGAAACAGCTCTCAAAGTCACTCTTTTAGTACGTAAACAAACACAAACAAAGTTGTTTCAGACAATATAGAGCAACACCAAAACTCATGTGGTTTTATTTCTTCCTAAAAATGGTAACTTCCTGTTGATTTTACTATATGAAGATCTGGATCCGGATCTATGGATCCAGTCCGGGTTTTCTTCTGAATAAAAATGGACAAATCAACAGGAAGTTAACATTTTTATGAAAAAAGAAAACCACATGAGATTTGGTGTTGCTCTATATTGTCTGAAACAACTTTGTTTGTGTTTGTTTACGTACTAAAAGAGTGACTTTGAGAGCTGTTTCAGCGTACAATGTAAGTCAATGAGGAGCATATTTTGAATTATCAATTTCTAATCACTGGAGAAATTATTTTTGATTTCTTGTCCACATTTGGAGTTTCATCATGGCATGGTAACTACACAACCCAAACCTCTACAAAAGTGGTCTTACCCATTAGGAAACTTGGCACCCGTACCTGTGCATTCATTTGAAATGTACCCATTCTACATACTGTGAAATAATAATTTCAATCAATCAATCAATCAATCAATCAATCAATCAATTTCGTTTGAAATGTACCCATTTTACATACAATAATAATTTCAATCAATCAATCAATCAATCAATCAATCAATCAATCATTCAATCAATCAATCAAAAACAAGCCTCAAAACCAGCAACAACATAATTTACAAGCAACTTTACAGAAAAAGAAGCTCAAGGTCGCTTATAAATAAGCAGACATGGCAACACTGGCTCCGGGGCATGCGCGCAATCATATCCGCGTTTCTCTAGTCACGTGACAAAACAAAGTCACGCAGCACGAGCGGCAGTACTAGTGTGTTTATGTTTATGTTTCAGTCAGTGGCTTCTGTAAAGTTTCATGCCACCACCACGTGTGCGTGTCGTGCTCAATCAACATTCATTATTATCAATACATCCACCAGCTGTTTGCTGGCTCCGTAACAGAGCTGTGGTAAAGTGAATGAGTTAGTTTGTTTGTGATCAATGGCATCCTGTATAATAACAGACTGGATCACAGTGTGTTCCAATGCCGTTCTGTGCATAGATATATATAAACACTAGATGGCTCAAGGCGGAGTTTCTGACGTCGTTCACCCGGCAGCCATCTTACTTCGGGGATACAGTACAGTATGTTCAATGGCAGCTCAAACAGAAACAGTCATAACTCGCTCAAATCTTGACGGATTTACAAACGGGTTGGTTTATTACAAACGTTGTCAACGTGGCTATGATTCAGGACGCTTATCTGCTTAATTTATGTTTTTTATATGAACGTCGTATAAAAGCATATAAGTATGCGGACGTCTCTGACGTTTATAACAAACCAAACCGTTTGAAAATCGGTTGAAAATTGAGCAAGTTATGGTCATTTAAGAGTACATGCCCCATAGACACAATGTTATGTGTCCCGAGGTAAGATGGCCGCCACGTAACGACGTCGCTCTCCATTGGCCAACAGCGCGGGTGAGCTATCTAGTGTTTATATATATCTATGGTTCTGTGTGCCACTGCTCTGCACTCAGCCTATCATCTCTTCAAGGTAGGCTGGCTTATAGACAGTTACAGCAGTGGTTTTCAACCCTAACGGTCAAAGTCCATTATTTATTCGGAATTTGAATTGAGCCACGGACCAGTGTGGGACCACCATTGATGACATTTAGCCTCTCAGACCCTAAACTAAAGTATATTATGTTATCGTTGTGCCAAAGATTTTGGTACAATTCTAGCTCTAGAGCACTACAATTCCATGCTGTGTTGATGGTAATACCATAGCCCTGGTCCAGTGCTTACAGAGACTGGACCAGGGCTAGTAATACCTACACAGGCAAACGTTGATCAAAATAACAATTCTTCTACATTCTCTATTTGTGTAGACTTCTAGCTTCTAAATTAAGTAAGTTTAACAATAATTTACTATCCTGCGAGTGTAAAATGAAACGGGTCCATTTGGTTTCATTTTACACTCAAGAGTTAAGGTTTCCATTACAAATGTCCATCATTTAGCTGGGGACCACCTGGAACCCCCTCAAGGACCACTGGTGGTCCTCAGACCACTGCAGAACCACTGAGTTGCAGCACTGAAAAACAATGATTGTATTTTATTGTATTGTATTGTATCTATGCAAAACGGTTCTTATCATTTGATAATGATTTGAAGCTGCAATGCAACTTTATTTAAACAAATAAAACGTTATTTTCCACAAGTCTGATGGTAGAGTTAACTCAGTTAAGTATATGTTTAAAATATAAGATAACTATCACATCTGCTGCAGTGGTTGAAGGTGGTCAACCTACATTTGAAAACTTGTAAAATGGGACAGCTTGCATAATTTAGTACGTACTTTCTAATGTTTGTACTTTAGGTGCATTTTAATACCAATGCAGACTTTTACTTGTAACAGAGTATTTCTCTACATTTCATTATTGATACTTTAGTAAAACATGTGAGTATATTTTCCACCACTGCCTGAACCTCATAAGCCCTATCCTCCATTGACAGCCCATTCATCAAACAGAAAAGGTCCTTTATTGACAGAAAGTTGCTCTGACATGGTGGATTCGGACTTGACAGAGATCGCATGGATGCACCTGCGACGTATCCTCAGTGATGTATCCCAAGGTCATCGGGGTCACTCAGGTGACCCAGCCGGGGTGATCAAGTCCCGACTTACATCCCAGTAGCTACCCTCGATCAGTCCCATTAGGGAAAGACCAGGGCCACACAATCCGTTGCTCCGGAACTACTCTGCCGGGTCTGGGAGGTAGATCAATCTGGCGCATGGAAGGACTATAGGCTCTGTGGGTTGGCTCTTGTCTGGGCCCCTCCTACGTCTCACCAGGTCCACTCCTGCTCTCACCAGGTCCAGGACCTGTGCGTTGCACCAGACTCCCAGCACCAATATATATTCTTTCACAGTGAACGTTTAACTCAAATATTTGCTTCTGGGGGTTTCCTGGTAGAAAACATTTTCAGATGAGGGTCGGCGGCTGAATACAGATAATCTCTCTCTCTCTGTCGCTCTCATTGCAGGACCACAGAGCTCCCTCAGTAGGTGTATTTCTGCTTGGACTGTCTGCCGGCCTCAGTCTCCTACCTGCCTCCATGATCCCTTACCTGAGCTCTCTCCAGTCTGACATGGAGTGGGCCAGCGAGGTCCTTGCCTCGCCTCTGCTGTCCTTCGGCTTCCTGTGGCTCAGCGAGGACCGCAACACGGCACACCTCCTCCTGATTGGCTCCGGCCTCTTCCTGGGACTTTGCGATTGGCTGTCTTCTGACGCGCTGACACTGATGACCCGCTGCCTGGCTCTGTCGTCCGTGTCCTGCTCCCTGACGGTGTGTCTATTCGCCGGTAACGCTCTGGGGGCCCTCAGTGGCGTGGCCCTCAGTCTGTCCTCGTTGGTGGCCCCCAGGGCCGGAGCCAAAGCCCTGTCGGGGTCACTCATTTCTACAGCCGCCACCGAAGGACTGCTGAAAGGCTGCATGGCAGTGGGATGTTGGGCCTCCACGCAGGCCCTTCACAAGCTTCTGCTGGAAGTAACAGCATGGGACTGAGTACTAAAGCCTGTTTTATTTGTAAACTAGATAAAGTGCCCCTCGGGGCACAGGTCTCTCGCTATAATAGGCCAATGTGAAAAGGGTGCCATAAACTGCCATTTCTTCTTACGCCTTGGATGTCATAAAGCTTTTTAACTACTTTCAAGTAGCAGGGCAACACCAGCGTCTGACAAAGTATAAAATAGATCTAGCCTGTGGTGGATTGAAACAGGTTAGGTACTTTACCTCTGCGTCACCAGCACCAGCTACCAGGAGGTGATATCTTGTCATGTGTGATTATTAGTCATTAACAGTAATTTCTCTATGCATTGTGTTTAACTACTGACTGTGGGTGACCCACACACGAGCAGTTCTAACCAACGTTCTTGAATTGATGCAGAAACTTGCACTCTACTCTGTTTTCCATGTTGCATATTTGAATGAATGAATGAATAATAATTTAAGTCGAGATGAAACGGCATTTTGAGAGCATGTAACTTCTGCACCGTGACATATTTATGAATGAAACAGGACAGGATGGTGTGATAACACTTCCTTTTGAATTTTGTGGGAATTACAATTGAATTGTATAAGAAAAACAATATGTATTTTTAAAAACCTGCTTCTAAATATTGGTTTCAACATATTTCCTGTTAATTGCCCAGCCCTACTTCATAATGTTTATGAAGCTCCTCGGTTTGACTGAGCGTATCACTGCCAGGAACCCAGTGTCACGTCCCACAGGCACATTTCCCAGCATGCAGTAGCCTACTCACTCACTGTATGGCTCTTAATACACCAAGCACATCCGTGTGCCAATATCTCCAGTAGGTGAATGTGCTCAGGGTTCCAAAAAGGCTGTGTTACCTCTCATTCCCCATCCTGCTCTCTGCAGCCTCAGCATTTTCACTATCGGGGTAAAGGTCTGCACTCTGCAGTGGCCCAGGCCATGAATATCTATTGATATGTCTCAGTATACATTTCATCCTAAATATACAACTCTGTCAGCTGCTGTTTAGTTATTGGATCATATTATTTCTATGTCACTAAATGAATGGGTTTTTTGGGCACATCTTGCAAGATGGTCATTTTCCTTGGATAGATTCTGAGTTGATGCTGCAGGCTCCTTGAATATAGAGTACTTACATCAGAGTTTCTGCTGCATTGTACAAGGCTCTACAACAATGCTCTGTACAAAACTATTGAAGCAGTTTCTGGACATCATTGACAGAGCTTACTCACATGTATGTCTTTGCAGAGCCATAATGACCTAAAACAACATTAACGGAACATACCTCTCTCCTCCAAGGATTTTATCCGTAATGTATACATTTATGGCAGGATGTTTCCTGTGGCACATTTGTAACCACGTTATTCATAATTGTTGTTCACAATCTAAAAACCACATTGTCCACAGATTAAAGTGACGATGTCCACAGAACCTGAGTCAGTGAATGTGTCAATGTCACGCTCGCATCGTAGGCCTACAAGGCATAAATATGGAAAGTCTGTATTGTCCTGGTCCACATCTACTGCCCTGGTGTGCTACCATAGAAGTAAGTAAGAGACCCATTATTGCACTGCATGATCGTTATAGGCCTGGAAATGGGGTTAAATATTCTGCAAACGTTTTGGAAATTCATTGGTAAAAATGTGTGGGAACCCTGTTACAGGAATTACAACTGCCCATCCTGTCAACCTGATAATCTTCTTATGAAATCATGGCTAGACTGCACCAAATTGCTACATTTTGGGAAATTGAATTACAGAGTAGTATGCACCCCTAGATTAAAAATAAATAAAACTAGAAAAAGTGCCCCGCGGGGCACAGGTCTCCACCAGGGCAGGTCAGGTTGTGGCCTCCTGGTGGCGCTATAATAGGCCAATGTGAAAAGGGTGCCATTTCTTCATACGCCTTTGATGGCAATTGGATGATTTGAGGCATTTTGTTCCAAAAATGTGTTTTGCAAAAATCAACCTGTTGGTGGCGCTATAATAGGCCAATGTGAAAAGGGTGGGATATATTCCTCAGCCTAGTAAGAAAATGTGTGAAAGATTTCACGTAAATTGCATGCTGCGTTCATGATTTGAGGCTTTTGTTCAAAACGGGGCAATCTTGCAAACTGTGAAAGCCAATTATAGCCAATTAGGATGGAATATGAAATATCGGACAGATACGACTTGAGCACATGACCATAGAGATACTGTGTAACAATTTGTGAGATTTTTGGACAGAATCTGGAGGAGTAATATCAAAAAATGTGTTTTCCAAAAGTCGGCCTCCTGGTGGCGCTATAAAAGGCAGATGCGGAAAATGCAGGTCAAAGGTTTATCCTTGGCCTCTAGGGAGTGTGCATGGAACGTTTCACGCAGATCGGTGCAGTTTTAGGTAAAAAATGTGAAAAGCTGCCTCATGGTGGCGCTATAACAGGCCGTTCTGGAAAATGTGGGGCAGAGGTTCATCGTTGGCATCCAGGGAGTGTGTGTGCAAAGTTTGGCATCGACCAGGTTAACGGTGCCGGAGATTAGCTGTTCACAGACGGACGGAAGGACGGAAGGACGGACGGACACACACACGGACGGAGTGCAAAACATACTCTCTCCCCATGCCTTCGGCCTGGTGGAGACAATAAAAGAACCAATTATTACATTTATTATTTTAATAAATGTTGTTTTGCCCCCAGTGTAGTGGCCGTGTTTAAGTTTTCTGTGAAACAGCACTACCCTGTGGTACCCCAGGGTTTCTTATTTTCATGATTGCCTTGTGCTTTCTCCTAGTTTTGTTTTTCTTCCCCACCACACTTTTAAGCCTCTCAGGCTGTTCCTTGCTACATTTATTGTTTAGGTACACAACTCAACTTATACATATGAGTATGTATACATACATTAATATACTAAAGCACTATTAATTTGCCACCTCTTACTACTCGCTCAGCATTTATATTAAATCTACTATCAGTGTGGTAGGACAGAACTGAGCACAATCACAGAACTTGAACAGTACAAAGTGAATCCGTTGCACATCACTACTATACCTCACAGTGTAGTTGGACTGTCATTGAACTCACTCTCACATCCATCCATATGTGGTTCATATTGGGTTCATTGACTGAAATGTGTGCATTGATGTATACTGTGTTTTGAATTGAAGGTAATTGTAATTTCATTCTGTATTGGGATTAAGAGTTCATGGATCCATAGTTCATTAATATTCATACTTACCATACAGTTAAAAGGATATTTACAATTAAAAAGATATCTACAGTTAAAAATATACTAACTAAAAAGATACTTACCAGGGTGCACCCAAGGATAAAAACCAGTAGATCATAAAAGTAGATTAAAACCCATAGGTTCAAACCCATAGGACCTGCAGCTAGATTAAAGGGTACTTCACCCAAAATATTTAAAGGGTTTAATTTAAGAGATCATAGTGATCTAATCACTGACGTCAAGAGGTGACTACAAGTTACACATGGTCTGAGCTCATTATTGTTGTTTACTGTTGTCAATGTCTGTTGTATGTGTGTTTTTGGTACCATTCCCTTTTATTTACTATTTTCTATAATACAAGCCGGCCGTTCTTTATTACATGCTACATGTCTGTCTGGTCTCATAATCATTTACTTTTAAATGCTCCCAGAGCCGAACCTAATACTAGTCCAGATGTAATACTTTATATTGTTAGTGGTCACACGTCCATTATACAAAGGTATTACCGGTAGGCTACACGTGTTACACGTGGGTTCCACAATACACAGATACAGAAATGAGTTGTAGGTTCGGAAGCTCAAGCAGACGTTAGACCTGCAGGGGTCCTCTTCCTGTCACTCGAGGTTTGAGTTTGTGTCTGTAATCTGCTTGCACATCAGTAAACTGACGCAACACTTAGGCCCTACAGAATAGGTGCAGCACTTCTGCCTCTCTGTCAACCACAGCGCGGCCCACTGTAGATAAGGATCATCATGTTTTAAGTTCTATTATGGCAGGGAATGCAAATAGTCAGTAAAGATGAACTGCATTATATTATTATATAATGTAATGTTAAGTTTACAACAGACTTTTGCTATAAAAGTCTCCCTGCATGGAGACTGGAGCGATGCCCTCTCATCGTTCTAAGGTAAAACAATTACCCAAATACCTACAAAAATGATTTACTATGTGGGGGCTCTGATGGCCTATAGTGGTTAAGGCGCATACCAGGAGAGACAGTGAGATCAGTTGGATCTCGCCCCTCCTGGAGAGGTCAGAGCCAGACAACCTTTGCTGCAACTGTGCAGGTTACTATCCAAATAAAGGCAGAAAAGCTAAAATGATATACTGATATAAAAAATATTTACTTTTACATTCAGCTCATCAGACATTTTAACTCATCTGATTGTTCTAATCAGCTAGGACATTTGCTGTGTATAGGCTTGAACTTGTGAGAAGCAACTAATACTATAATGTAACTACTTCCAACTCTTTGCTGCAAGGTGTTTCGACTAGTTGTATTGGTGTGGTCTGGCCTTTTAAGGGCTGAGTTATCAGCTTTTCGTTTCCTGAACAGATATAAGTGTTAACAAACTTGCAGATGATGATGCAGTCAGCAAGAAAACCTCAGTGATTAAGATGGATTCCTTTTTCATCTTAAGACTCTGCTTCTTCTGTCTTGTAGGCCTACAGACAATACAGGGTCAGCCTACTGGGTCATATGGTAATTATGGAATGAATAATACTAACGCTATTACTACTAGGCCGCCTACTACTACTACTACTACTACTAATAATAATATAGCGCTTTTCAAGGTACCCAAAGTCACCTCATGATAAATGATGTAGTTGGTGATAGTGATATAGTTGGCCGTGTGATGTATCTAAAGTGTATTTTTTATAGCAGGAAATGTATGTCAATAACAGTCATACCTAGTCATGTGCTTAAAATGATCTATAGTTTAGTAGGCCTAACTTTGCTCACATTAAATGGTTTTATTTATTTTTTATTCAAAAAAGCTCTATATTGTGTGGCCTACTCATTGCTATAGATAGAGTGTTTGTTCAGTAACAAGAGTCTCCGGGCTCCATCTTGCGCCACTTATCCCTAAACTTATTTGCCATTTTTTACTATTTTGAAAATAATTTAAGATAGTTCTCAACTAGCCGATCTACATCGAGACATTGTGAGCTTGTAGATCGGCTATTTGAACTATTTTAAAATGTTTTTTAAAATAGTAAAAAAAATGGCAAATAAGTTTAGGGATAAGGTTTAAGGGGTGGCGCAAGATATAGCAGCATTTTACTGAAAGACTAGAAAAATGAAGCTGATAAATGTAAATTTCTCCTGATTGGCTGAAGATGTGTCACCTATCCTGAAAATGTAATTTCTGTTTATTAAAGAGCTGGAGAGACAGGGAAACCCCTGTTATAGAATAAACACTATAGCAATAATTACTATCATGATATAGTGATTTAACCTTTTAACGAAAAAAAACTTGTGTTTTAATCAAACAAATATCACTTTAATACCCTGCCTTTAACTATATTTAAGGTTTCTGGTTTTACATACTGATTAGGTATTTTGGCACTCAACCATGAGTGACAAACACAAACATCTCTGACAGATCTCTGTCAGCGTATGGACAAAGTTAGACAAATGAGAAACTAACACAAATCAAATGCAAAAAAATAAACTGCAGGCTTAAAATATTTAAACCGTTTCAATTTGGATTTGTTGTTATAAAAAAAAAATACCCCACTACTCCGGGTTAACACTAGCTGTTGTTCTTGTATAGTGCTAGTTCTTGTTTGTTTTACTGTAATATCACAATGCTGCTTTCATTCATTCATAACTTTACCCATATGTTTGAGTATATGATTTCAGGGAGGGCAAGTCTAAAAGACAAAGGATTCATCCAATTTAGTATCAACCAATTCAATATTTTGATCAAATTAAGTGTGATTATGATTTATCATAGAACAATCCCGCGTTTTACATACAGGACTCTACAAAATAGATTACATTTTTAATTGAGCAGAGTATATGCCTACTAGCTGTCTAGCTCTCTTTTTAGAGTAGGCCTGTAGCTGAAGAAGTGATGTAGGCCTGCACTGGATTCCTAATGAGTTGTGGGGAACAATTAGTCATGGTGATGTAACATCTACAATGACCTCTGAAATCTACAACACAGCAGCAACAGCTGTGTCCCAATTCCAAACCAGTAGTTCTCTAACCTTTTCAGGCCGCAACACCCCAACATATTAATAGGCTATATGTGAACCAAGGACTGTCTAAGAAGGACGAGACGCGAAGACCCTAAGGGCGACGCCATGTTGCTCCATGGAAGGAAAGAAACATGCGCAGTTGAGAAATCATAGATATGGCACAAATGGCCCAGCAGATGGCGTGATGCCACTGACAGGAGATATGCTTGTACATATCATGTCACGTCATTGCATTTTACCTTTTATATTAACGTTTTAACAGCAAATGGATAAGTAAGTCCCAGCATGGATCATCACAAAGACAGTAATGTTGGTTTGACGTGACATATGTACAAGCATCTATCCTTTCATTGGCATCACGCCATCTGCTGGGCCATTTGCGCCATATCTATGATTTGTCATGTCCAACTTCCTGGTCTCAACTGCGCATGTTTCTTTCCTTCCATGGAGCAACATGGCGTCGCCCGTACGACGCCATGTTGTCTTCGCGTCTCGTCCTTCTTAGACAGTCCTTGATGTGAACGGGGAAGTGGAACCCCCACCCTGATAAACAATTGAAGGTAATTGTAATTGTCTCCACCAGGCCGAAGGCATGGGGAGAGAGTATGTTTTGCACTCCGTCCGTCCGTGTGTCCGTGTGTCCGTCCGTCCGTCCGTCCGTCCGTCTGTGAACAGCTAATCTCCCGCACCGTTAACCCGGTCGATGCCAAATTTTGCACACACACTCCCTGGATGCCAACGATGAACCTCTGCCCCAATATTTCCAGAACGGCCTGTTATAGCGCCACCAGGAGGCCACTTTGTGCAAAACAAGTTTTTGGACAGTACACCTACAGATTTTGTCCAAACATCAGAGCCATTCAACGAAACCGGTCTTTCAGATTTCTCAGACTCCATCCTGATTGGCTAAGATTGGCTTCCAAAGTTCGCAGGAGTGCTCAGTTTCAAACAAAATGCTGCAAATCATCAACACATCGTGTGATTTCCGTGAAATTGTGCACGCACATTCCCACTAGGCCGAGGAAGAAATGCCACGTGAACATTTTCAACTCAGCCTCATGGTGGCGCTATAACTGGCCGAAAAGTGTTTTTACCTCTAACTGCATGGATCTGTGGATAACTTTGAATGCCAACTCCCTAGAGGCCAAGGAAAAATCTTTGCCTGGAATTTTTCACATATGCTCTTTATAGCGCCACCAGTAGGCCGACATATGTAAAACACATTTTCTAATATTACTCCTTCAGATTTTATGGTGGCGCTACAACAGGCCAAGCATCACACACACACTCCTATCCTATCCTGGTGGAGACCTGTGCCCAGAAGGGCACTTTTTCTAGTGCTTAATATTACCCCGTCCTACAAAGTTGTCGCTCGCCGGAGAAAAAAGCTCCAGTGTCCAGTTGTGAGCACTAGAGGCAGCGGTGGTCGAACGGTTTGCGGAGCGGTTTGATTGATTGATTGAAGAATTTATTAACAGTTTGCAGAATTACAGTACATTTCAAGCACAAACTCAATACAAAGGCTGTTAACTGTGAGTGGACGACCCAATTAAGCATTACACTTGTTTCCAATAGGGTCCACCATGTTCAAATCATCAAAACATTTAGAGACGTACAAATAGACACTTCTATAGACAGAAGGTCTTGATACCGGAAGGTTGCCAGTTCGAATCCCCGGACGGTGACGTTAAAATTACCACCGCTGAAGTGCCCTTGAGCAAGGCATTGAACCCCAACCATGAAATGTTCTATGAGCAGGGCGTGGCTGTAAACAAGCATCTCGAGCTTAGTCCACTTACCCTGGGTAAACAAAGAACTTTGCTTTGCTTTTTAGCACTGTTCCATTAGCAGATCATCACATCACCCTCTAGAGCAGTCGTTTTCAACCAGTGGTCCTCAGCTAAATAATAATAATAATAATAATATTAATAATAATAATAACTTTATTTATATAGCACTTTTCTGGACGGAGTCACAAAGTGCTGTACAACACAATCAATAAAAGCAGGAAAATCGAACAAAATTAGATAGATGCAACATAGCAAATCAACAACTTACAGTCAGCTGGCCAACAGTAGAAAGCATATTTAAAGATGCAATATAAAAAACAACAATGTAATAGATAAAAATAGATAATAATACCGACAAAGTTCAGTGAAAAAACATTTAACGGGGCAGGGGGGGGATTGCTTTTCTGAACAAATAAGTTTTGAGAAGAAATGTAAAAGATGCAATGGTATCTGCTTGTCGGATGGATTTGGGAGTAATAATGGAGAGTAATTTGGTTTGGTTTCATTTTACGCTCTCAAGAGTTAAATTATTGTTATACATACATACAATACATCTACACAATTAGATAATGTAGTAGAAGAATCCAACATAAAAAAATATTCAAACTATTGTTTCTGAGAGGCTAAATCTCATCAAATAGTGGTCCGTGGCTCAAATGGCAAATAATGGGCCTTGACATGAAAAGGGTTGAAAACCACTGCTCTAGAGTCAACGTAATCCAGAGTCACTGTGTCAAGTCCTTATAACTGCCAAGGGTAAAACCTGAACTTGTCCTCCCCGCCACAGCGGGGGGAAAAAATATACATTTTTCGTTGGGTACTTTATTTACAGTTTGCTTTGCTAATAACACAGACAGTGGTACGATTTCACAACTGTCAAGTGGCAGTTCTTCCTCAGCCTAGCACAGTTTCACCGCAATCGGATGCTGCGTTGAAGAGTTGTGGCGATTTGTACAAAACGGGTACAAAACGGGCTACTCCTGAAAACTTTAGAAGCCAATCGTAGCCAATCAGGATGGATTATGAGAAATCAAACAAACCCATCTTGATCACATGACTATGGAGAGCATGTGTACCGATTTGCATGAAATTTGGATAAAATCTGAAGGAGTAATATTAGAAAATGTGTTTTACATATGTCAACCTCCTGGTGACGCTATAAAGAGCAGATGTGAAAAATTCCAGGAAAAAGGTTTTTCCTTGGCCTCTAGGGAGTGTGCATACAAAGTTTTACACAGATCCTTGCAGTTAGAGGTGAAAACACTAATCGGCCAGTTATAGCGCCACCATGAGGCTGAGTTGAAAATGTTCCAGTGGTATTTCTTCCTCGGCCTAGTGGGAATGTGCGTGCACAATTTCACGGAAATCACACGATGTGTTCATGATTTGCAGCATTTTGTTTGAAACTGAGCACTCTTGCGAACTTTGGAAGCCAATATTAGCCAATCAGGATGGAGTTTGAAAAATTTGTCAGTGTAAAATACTTTATTTTATTTTATTTTGTATTTTTTAGGGTGTAGCTATCATTTTAGATCCTAAATGATAGCCTACGCCCTAACAGGGTATGGATCCTGTGAGTACTCTTGTTTAAGCTACTTAAAAATAGGATACATACAGTACATGTTGTCCTGTCTAAACGGATAAAGTCAATACTTCGATTAGGGTTAGGCTTAAATGTCTATAAACTATTATAGCCTACTAGGCTAATACATGAATTAATTCATTATCCTTTATTTAACCAGGTTAAAATCTCTCTTTATGACAAAAACTAATTGCGTTGGTTGGTACACCGGTATTATCGGTCCACCTGAAACTCGTTCAGTGAGAAACCTTCCGTGGTGAAAACATTAGTGTGATTAAAATGCGTAAATTTTTTTATGCAATATTTTTTCTGTAATTAATTAAAATTAACACGTTAAGTCCTGGCCTTATTTTTGATATAATGTGCAGCCCTATGAGAGCAGTATTTTGAGCTATCAAGTGTGAGATCTGGATTTGAATCTCGGGTCGGATATGAAACTTAACTCATTGCCTATTTAGGCTTACAACGTATCCCTGTTTTTCATAGGTCAAGACTGTCCCCGACCCCAAGATGGACCTCCAAACACAGTTTTGACTAGCGCCGATATCCTCAAACCGACATTTCCAGATAGAGCTAACGCTACCTGGGAGTGTGAGATTGGCTATCGAGTGATAGGGGGCAAGCGGAAACAAACATGCAACGCTGGAACCTGGAGTCCTGCTATTGTGACACTGCAATGCGAGAGTAAATATTTACACTTTTAATTCTTAAACATTGACTGCTATTTGTAGTAAAAACCAAAAGTTCAGTAATCATCCCAAGGTACACCTGATCTAACTGAATGACCTCTCTTATCTGAGTTCAGACATGTGGACTCTTCACAGCTTATCTAATCACACTTGCAAGTTGCAACCCATACATATATTCTACCAGTAAGACGCCTGAGGGCGAGAAGCGTGCACGCATCCGCCTAGGACCTAGGTGACTGCAGACTGCTGGGCAAGCACTGGCGCTTTGGCATGGGGGGTCAGATCATCATATAGAATGAGTTATGTACTGGCCATATATGGAGCGTGTCTTGAGTGTTGTGATGCCCCACACACATCACTAGATGGGCTGGAATGCCCCACCCATGCTCACCTATTGGAAAAGGGTTAAAGATGGAGTGCCACGATTCTTTCCACCCTAAAACATGATCATCAGGTATTATTATAATATAAGGAGGAAGAACTTTTTCCAAAAAGTGTACAGTATTTGTTAAAATCATGCTTTTATGTGGACACGCCCACCAGTTCATTAAGCATGCCTGGTTTGCCTTGTGCGTGGTGATGGGTGGTGATCCACCTGAACTGAAGCCGCACCCACAGCTGTATTTTTTTATGATAAAGGGGGAGGGGTTAGGGGAGGGGCTGATAGTGTGATGTCACTATATTACTGTTTATTTCATTGGCCCGTTTGACTGTCAAGGGTTCAGCCGCCCTCGAGGAAGAAACCCTAAATACAAAGTTAATACACCAAGTACTGTCACCTCATAGACACATGAAAAACTGGAAAAATACAAAAAATGTGGCACTCCATCTTTAAGCAGGTAGGCAGAGCACTCTATCCACTCTAATTTTCGGGCCTGTTAAGAACTGCCGGGAGCAGCTGCACTAATAACTTTGGAGCAGGCCCGTCTAGAGTTTAAATGGACAGGTATCAGTCAAAAGGGAGACATCGAAGAGGGAGGATGGATGGGGAAGGATCAACATATGGAATGTCAGAACAGGTCAGCTCCATATATGGAGATCTAAGGGTTTGAGGTCATATGTAGAGTTGCTGGCCAATACTAATGACATCAGGGATCTCCATATATGGGCATTCCCATATTGGCTTAATATTCCATTCCAGGCATGACCATAATATGCCTGGGCCAGTGGGGCTGACAAACCAACCGACTGACTGACTGGAAATGCACGATTTCATAGTAAATGCGACCTGTGGTCGCAATTATTTACTATAATATTCTTAATGGTTTTTCCCCTGCTAAAATTATTATAATTATTGTTATTTATATTTTTTTTCAGGGAGAACCTGTAGCTCAATTGCGGAACCGGACAATGGAAAAATAGAATATCCTAATGGTGGTAATCAGTTTGGTGACAAGGCTGAGTTAATCTGCGATCCTGGGTTAGTGATGACTTGATGCTTCCATCTGTCTTGTTTCTGTTTCATAATCTTGATCAATGACATTTCAGAAGTTCATGGTTGACAATCTGTGCTATATTTAAAGTTCATTTTGCTCCATGGACTTGCATGCAAAAGGCTTAGCAAGTAAATCTGATACCATTTGGCTAATGAAAAGAAAGTACATTATCTGGTGTTCCGACTACTTCCTAACTGCAAAAACAAAGGGGATGTTTTTTTTTTTACTGTTTCTTTTAGCTTGCAAGCAGTTAAGATGGTTGCCAAAGTAACTATTACTTTAAAAATAGACTGATTACTTAAAAATAGACTTAGTTTTATTTGTATGCATCTGTGCACAACTGTAGTCCTATATTTTCAGTAGAGGGTATACCGATTTTTGGTTCGTATTCCCATATTTTCATTTGATTGGGACATTAGCAGATTTGAACTAGCCTGGCATGGCCAGACTAATATCACTGCATAGATATTAGTCCATATGCATTATTGCTTATATTTATATACCTATAACCCATTGCCTGGCCACTTTAACCACAGGAACCCGTATAGCCTAGTGTGCCTATTCTGAACATGTCAACATAACAGGCAAACATTCAGTGAAACACTATGAGCAAAAGGTGCACAGCACCTTAAATTGTTTATAGGATCAATATAAGTAAATGAATATATGATAACCCTTCCACAGGAGTAGCTTTTTCATATTCATCACACATTTTGTAATTTTCACCTACAGTAGGCCTATACGTGATAGGTGAATACGGTAGGTCAAAATGTAATTAATAGTTATCACCATGAAACTTCCCCAGTTGATTACTTACACAAAGACAATGATTTATTTTATTACACATTTTCTCAAATTGTACATTTAAATATGCAATATGTAGGAAAATATACAAATATGAAAAAGCTATACTACTGTGGAAGGGTTATCAACTTATCATATATTAATTTACTTATATTGACAATTTAATATAGGTATGGTTTTGCCCAGTCAATTCATAATTAACATTCCAATTTTGGAGGTCTGGCTCAAGGACTAAAAACTGGTTCTGAACTGAACTGATTCCCAACCGGTGGAAAAGGGGTCAGAGAAAAGAAACCAACGTTTTGGACATAAATACTGCCTTCTTCAGGATATGCAGGGTAATCATTCAGTGAAAAACATGAAAATAGTAAATATACAAGCTCACAACACATAATGCATGGTGAGCTTGTAGATCTACTATTTTCATGTGTTGTGAGCTTGTAGATAGTGTTTTTGGTGTAGAGGGGGGGAAAAGGAGGGGGCCAATTATAGAACCCTGGGGGGGGGAGGGCAACAAAGTATCTAGATCAATAGATTAAGTGGTTAGGGTATCAGTTTGACACTTTGTGTAGTTGCACTGCACTTGTGGGCATTGTAGGACAGTTTAAACACTTGGGGTAGATGGAAATATATTGTCCCCTCACAGTAGAATTGCACGCACATGGTCTAAATCCTGCTGGAATGTACACTTTTCAGTGTTCATTTATACATTTCAAGAGTTAAATTAAGTCAGGAGTTTATATTGTGCATTACAGCAGTTTAATGTCTTTGTCCTGTTTCCCTCAGACACACTTTGGTAGGTGGTCAAAACACAATAAGTTGTGGAGCTGATGGGAACTGGGAGGGCAGATTTGGAAGATGTGAAGGTTGGTAATCCAAATAATGAAATAAGACCATAAAGTAATTATGTTTGAGTGTCTACATTCTGATGTATTGTTCTTATTCTACAGTGGAGACATGTGAAAAACCAGAGGACATTTTAAACGGCAGATACAGTCCAGTGACTGAGAATTATGTTTATGGAGATGTTGTCGCATACAAATGCAATAAGGATTACACACGCAATGGATCGAGTCAGAGAGACTGTGAAGCTGATGGGCAGTTCCGTCCGGCACCTCCAACATGTATAAGTAAGTTTCAGTGTTGTTTTCATCCATTCCGCAAACATTTGTTTCAATATTTTTAACCCTTCCTCAAACAATTATTATATGTAATTATTATATATATTTTAAAGCCTTCTAATTTTGATAACCATTACTGTCAACATGTCCCATATTTCTCAGCCATTTCATCCCAGCTTAAAATAGTTTTCTTTGTTCTCAGTGGTCGAATGTGAAACGCCTAGTGTCCCACATCTGAGGCGGCATCAGGGTCCTCGACCACCTTATAAATATAAGCATCATGTGACATTCAGGTGCGATGCTGGATTTCAGATGACCGGCTCAGACAATGTGACATGTGAAATTAGTGGGTGGTCACCTCCACTTCCAACATGCAGAGGTATGGCTAATGTAGCTCTGGTTCATTGCTTTAGCGAGGTCTCTCTAACTACGACTACGTTTTTCCTCACAAGGTTTATGATGTCTACACTTTAGTAACATAAAGAAAATGGTACTTTCTCTACTAATGCAAACATAGATGGTCAACTTGTAGACTCTCAAAACCCCACTTTTTTATTTTGTAAAGTCCACCTTTTGCCATGAATATATATATGTATATATATATATATATATACCATTGTAAACTATACATACTATAATATATTATATATTATACATGTGTACTATAAAGTGCTATGACTACATGAAATGCAATTCTAGTGCTGTCTACGTAACATGCTATAAGTCTGTTTAAAATACTATCTAAGTCTACATAAAGTGCTATATTTAAAATACTATCTAAGTCTGCATAAAGTGCTATCTAAGGGGCTAGTGCTACGGGCTATGGTGGAGTCTGAAGAGGTGGGTTTTCAGACTACTGCGGAAGATTGGGAGTGAGGCTGCAGTTCTGATTGTGATGGGAAGTGCATTCCATAGTTTTGGAGCCAGAAGGGAGAAGAGTTTGGGACGTGTTGAGCGTTGTCCCAGTGTTTTTAGTGAAGGTACTTCCAGCTTCCCTGCGTTGGCTGATCTGAGTGCGCGCGAGGGCTACAGATACGGTCAATAGCATTGACCAAATAAAGCCTGATTTATACTTCACCATGCAGTGTCACAAAATGCAAAATGTGAGTTTGTAGATCTGCTATTTTGAGCGGGAAACAACGTCATACAATTGAGTATATATTGAGTATATATTAAATCGACACTATGTAATGTAGGGTATCAGTGGCCACTTTGGACATTGCAGCCAACGTCTTTGCCTTTGTCTGCGTCTCTGCTCAGTTGAGTCACGTGAGACTCTTGTTTGAGACTTTTGTCTGAATAGGCGTGGCTTTGCAGGAACTAGGAACTTACAATGTTTCAGCATGCCTGTTTACCCTCCCTGATTTCACTTGTGTGGGCTGGAAATTGACCATGAAAAGGCATAGTTTTATATGGTAGATTCATTACCCATTAGAAACACGTTGGACACTGTCATTATAGTAACGTGTCAGTCGTCTTACCATTGAAGATTGTCAATGTAGGGCCAGGCTATTGCATCTTCATGATAAGGACATTGTAGCACAATGTGGTGGTGTTGGGTATTTTTGGCACGTGGTCGTGCAGTCTGCTTAACTCCAATGTGCCCACTGTCTAAATGGGAATATGCATCAGGCAGGCACTAGGCAGAGTCCTGCAGCAAATGGTGTGTGGCGCAGTGTAAGGGGTGGACGGTCCCCACATGAAACGATTGATATATTATTGAGAGTCTTCTGTGATGTTGCTAACTTTATAGTTTATACCACAGTGCAACCCTAGAGCTTGAATGCCGGCATAAGCCTCAACTGTCTTCCCTATACGTGGTAATGCAGTAAAGCCCCTGGCAGGGCCCCCCTGAGTCTATAAAGTTGTGGAAGGGTGTTTACAAATTGAACGTTATCATTTTGTGGGACATTGTATGCTATTACATAGTGTTGCTTGCCTTTAAGTAATGGATAATATGACTTAATGTGGGACTTTCATTTCCATTTTTATAGATGTTTGAGCGGTGCATGTCCGTATGTATGAGTGTGTATGTCCGTATGTATGAGTGTGTGTCCGTATGTATGTCCGTATGTATGAGCACCACCCATTGACATTAAGTGAGCTCTGTAGTCCTGTAGTCAGAGGTTTCTGAAAACAAATTCATAATTATCTATGGGGAAATGTGAAATGAAAAAAATATATATTTCTAATGACAGTATTATTGTGTACTTAATTGTTGTTAAATGCTCCAATTGAGGGGGGTGGTTGTTTTTCATCACATGCCAACTGTGTGACCAGCATCATCAGGTGATCCTTTGATCATTGGACTATCCCTATCTCTCCTTCTACTCTACTTCAGATTTTTTGTGTGCAAACTCAACACATAATACAGTACCTGTTTTAGAGATGTAATTGAATGACACAAATTCCTGGCCTAATAACTTTTATGCCTTTTTTAGCGCTTCCAACTACCACCGGCCCTCCTAGAACTACAACGACAACAGGTAGTCCATATAGAGAGTATGCACATGCATGATTTTCCCATCAGGACACGCCCCCCTCATCTAGACTGAGTGGCAAAACATTGAGCAGCATGGAGTGTTGGAGTTTGGAAGCGCTCGTTGGAAATCACTCAACTGTCCTGTGCACCACCTGTTTCTAAATGTCACATAATGCAGGAGGCAGAAAAATGTTGTGTTATAGAAAACAAGCACTTCCAAACTCTGACACTTGGAAAAATAATCAAATGCAGGGCATTTCTTGACAGAAAGTAGCTCATAACGTTTCTATGGTGGATTTTTATGAAACAAAAACTTTGCAGATAGAAAGAGGATAATTCAAGCTTTTCGTACAGATGCAATGTTGGTGAGTTTAACATTGTTTAATGCAATCAGACAGGACTTTTCTGTTTGGATGAATGGGCTGTCAAGGCCAGAAAGTAGTTTTTTGCCACTCAGTGGGCGTTCCCGCATAACTTCCAGGTACGATGATGTCACGCGCATACCCTCTATTGCCATTAAATCTAAAATGCTATATTGTCAAAATCTCCTGCAAGGTCTGGCTAGTTACCTCATTTCTTTGTCATTGAAATATTTACATCTAGTTATCCATGTATGGTAGCTGCTCTCTCCTCTTTTGCCAATGCCACACAGCCAAACTGCTGTTGTGCGTACATGCATGGGGGCAGCAGGTAAACACCCACTGGACTTAAGGCTGCAAGGGAGAGAGAATCACGGACCTTGCAGGATATTTTTAACTAAAAGAAAGTGAAGTCATTCATTGCCTTCGACATGACTAATGAATTGGGAATTTGTATGTGTGTGTGGATGCATCTTTGAGATCAAACGACCTCAAATTAATAATTCAGTACATTTATAGATCAGGTAATCTTCTGATTGCACATCTCTGTAACGGCAAACCTTGGCTGCAAGTAGTTGTGGCTTTTTCCTGGTGGCTTTTAGTCAAGCAATGTCATAAAGTCAAACAGCTTAAACCTTTTTGTGCAAAGAGAACAGGAATTCCTGGCCTAATAAACCTTTATACCTTTTTATAGAGCGTTATACCACGACGATCACCACTACTACCACCCCTCAGTCCACTACAAAACAAGCCCTAGTGCCAGATTCCACTACAAAACAAGCCCTAGTGCCAGGTAGTCCATGTTGAACTTGTCATTTCATCTAAAACGTCAAACAGGGGTGTCAAATCAAATTGTAGATCCACCGGCACCCAACCCATCACCTAGCCCACCACCTCCAAGACCAATCTTGTGGATTGGTTTAGCGGGTAAGTTCACATTCACATTACAGGGTCTATACCGTTGGAAAATAATACAACTGGAAAAGTAATGGAATACAAATTTAGAAATATTTTAATGTAATGGTTGATTAAAACACATTCTGTGCCCACACAACACTATAAATACTAGTACAAAATAGTGATCCAGGGTGCCCACTCTTTACACTTTTTTTGACATTTTCTTTTATAAAAACCAAAAAAAAATAATGTTTTTTTTTTTTTTTGCCTAGACGTCCACAGACGTCCTGGGCACTGCATAGCGGTAATTCCCAGGACGTCTTGGGCACAAAGGGCTCAATTTTCGTCACCGCTAAAGCCCTTATCCCTAAACTTCTTTGCCTTTTTTTCACAATGTGTCAATGTAGATTGGCTAGTTGAACTATTCAAAAATGTTTTTACAAATAGTAATAAAAAAATAAAAAAAAGGCAAAGAAGTTTAGGGATAAGGGGTTTAGCAGTGACGAAAATGGAGTCCAAAATGTGTTAAGTGGAGAATTCTTCCCCCTAGTCTCTGCGGTGGTGGACAGGATCTTTATCCCTGCACCACCTGCATCCAGGCAATGTGTTATTGTATCTGACAGATATAAATAATTCCTGATATGTGGCACCCGATATGACACATTATGTGTCAAACACATATGCGTTGGTAGGAAAACAGCTGTACTTGCACTGAAGATGATGTCTGCTGTGTGGAAAGTCATGTGAGGAGTGAGCAAGACCCAATTGATTAATAGCTAATTTAAACTACCTGAAGATCTGACATCCTGAAATATAGCTCTCCTTAGCAAATCTGTAGCATGTAGGTGTGGTGGAACACTATATTTCAGGGATCATATCTAAGAAACTTGGATATCACACTTAAATCCAACCCTTGCCCCAATTCCTTCACCTTTCCTTGTATACTTGATTACTTTTATGGAAAGTGTAGTACTGAAAAAATGTAAAGTCCCATAAAAGGTATGGGCAGTGGCCGCGGTGGCCGAACGGATAGCGGAGCAGGCTTGATACCGGAAGGTCGCCAGTTCGAATCAGCGGTCCGACACGTTAAAATTACCACCGCTGAAGTGCCCTTGAACAAGGCATTGAACCACTACGATGAAATGTGTTCTATGAGCAGGGCCTGGCTGGAAACAAGTTCTTGAGCTTAGCCCAGATACCCTGGGTAAATATAGTAATCATTGTCTCCACCAGGCCGAAGGCATGGGGAGAGAGTATGTTTTGCACTCCGTCCGTCCGTCCGTCCGTGTGTCCGTGTGTCCGTCCGTCCGTCCGTGTGTCCGTCCGTGTGTCCGTCCGTGTGTCCGTCCGTCCGTCTGTGAACAGCTAATCTCTGGTACCGTTGGCTTGATCGCAGCCATACTCTGCACACACACTCCCTGAATGCCAGAGCTGAACCTCTGCCCCAAAGTTTTCACATTGGCCTGTTATAGCGCCACCAGGAGGCCGCTTTGTGCAAAACTAATGTTTTGACAGTACACCTACAGATTTTGTCCAAACATTACGCAAATTGGTACACAGTCTCTCTAGAGCCATTCAACGAAACGGGTCTTTCAGATTTTTCAGACTCCATCCTGATTGGCTAAGATTGGCTTCCAAAGTTCGCAGGAGTGCTCCGTTTCAAACAAAATGCTGCAAATCATGAACACATGGTGTGATTTCCATGAAATTTTGCACGCACATTCCCACTAGGTCGAGGAAGAAATGCCACTTGAATATTTTCAACTCAGCCTCATGGTGGCGCTATAACTGGCCGATTTGTGTTTTACCTATAACTGCACCGATCTGTGTAAAACCATGTATGCACACTCCCTAGAGGCCAAGGAAAAACCTTTGCCTGGAATTTTTCACATCTGCTCTTTATAGCGCCACCAGGAGGCCGACATATGTAAAACACATTTTCTAATATTACTCCTTCAGATTTTATCCAAATTTCACGCAAATCGGTACACATGCTCTCCATAGTCATGTGATCATGTGATTTGTTTGATTTCTCATAATTATCCATCCTGATTGCCTACGATTGGCTTCTAAAGTTTTCAGGAGTAGCCCGTTTTGTACCCGTTTTGTACAAATCGCCACAACTCCGCAACGCAGCTTCCGATTGCGGTGAAACTGTGCATGCCTATTCCCACTACTAGGCTGAGGAAGAAATGCCACTTGACAAATCAGCCTCATGGTGGCGCTACAACAGGCCAAGTCGCGTCTCACACACACACACACACACACACACACACACACACACACACACACACACACACACACACACACACACACACACACACACACACACACACACACAAACATGTTTATATTACTCCTAAACATTTTGCCAAACATCACACACAATCCTATCCTCCTGGTGGAGACCTGTGCCCAGAAGGGCACTTTTTCTAGTTTCATTCTGTATTGGGATTAAGAGTTCATGGATCCATAGTTCATTAATATTCATACTTACCATACAGTTAAAAGGATATTTACAATTAAAAAGATATCTACAGTTAAAAATATACTAACTAAAAAGATACTTACCAGGGTGCACCCAAGGATAAAAACCAGTAGATCATAAAAGTAGATTAAAACCCATAGGTTCAAACCCATAGGACCTGCAGCTAGATTAAAGGGTACTTCACCCAAAATATTTAAAGGGTTTAATTTAAGAGATCATAGTGATCTAATCACTGACGTCAAGAGGTGACTACAAGTTACACATGGTCTGAGCTCATTATTGTTGTTTACTGTTGTCAATGTCTGTTGTATGTGTGTTTTTGGTACCATTCCCTTTTATTTACTATTTTCTATAATACAAGCCGGCCGTTCTTTATTACATGCTACATGTCTGTCTGGTCTCATAATCATTTACTTTTAAATGCTCCCAGAGCCGAACCTAATACTAGTCCAGATGTAATACTTTATATTGTTAGTGGTCACACGTCCATTATACAAAGGTATTACCGGTAGGCTACACGTGTTACACGTGGGTTCCACAATACACAGATACAGAAATGAGTTGTAGGTTCGGAAGCTCAAGCAGACGTTAGACCTGCAGGGGTCCTCTTCCTGTCACTCGAGGTTTGAGTTTGTGTCTGTAATCTGCTTGCACATCAGTAAACTGACGCAACACTTAGGCCCTACAGGATAGGTGCAGCACTTCTGCCTCTCTGTCAACCACAGCGCGGCCCACTGTAGATAAGGATCATCATGTTTTAAGTTCTATTATGGCAGGGAATGCAAATAGTCAGTAAAGATGAACTGCATTATATTATTATATAATGTAATGTTAAGTTTACAACATACTTTTGCTATAAAAGTCTCCCTGCATGGAGACTGGAGCGATGCCCTCTCATCGTTCTAAGGTAAAACAATTACCCAAATACCTACAAAAATGATTTACTATTTGGGGGCTCTGATGGCCTATAGTGGTTAAGGCGCATACCAGGAGAGACAGTGAGATCAGTTGGATCTCGCCCCTCCTGGAGAGGTCAGAGCCAGACAACCTTTGCTGCAACTGTGCAGGTTACTATCCAAATAAAGGCAGAAAAGCTAAAATGATATACTGATATAAAAATTATTTACTTTTACATTCAGCTCATCAGACATTTTAACTCATCTGATTGTTCTAATCAGCTAGGACATTTGCTGTGTATAGGCTTGAACTTGTGAGAAGCAACTAATACTATAATGTAACTACTTCCAACTCCTTGCTGCAAGGTGTTTCGACTAGTTGCATTGGTGTGGTCTGGCCTTTTAAGGGCTGAGTTACCAGCTTTCCGTTTCCTGAACAGATATAAGTGTTAACAAACTTGCAGATGATGATGCAGTCAGCAAGAAAACCTCAGTGATTAAGATGGATTCCTTTTTCATCTTAAGACTCTGCTTCTTCTGTCTTGTAGGCCTACAGACAATACAGGGTCAGCCTACTGGGTCATATGGTAATTATGGAATGAATAATACTAACGCTACTACTACTATTACTACTAGGCCGCCTACTACTACTACTACTAATTTATATAGCGCTTTTCAAGGTACCCAAAGTCACCTCATGATAAATGATGTAGTTGGTGATAGTGATATAGTTGGCCATGTGATGTATCTAAAGTGTATTTTTTATAGCAGGAAATGTATGTCAATAGCAGTCATACCTAGTCATGTGCTTAAAATGATCTATAGTTTAGTAGGCCTAACTTTGCTCACATTAAATGGTTTTATTTATTTTTTATTCAGTTAAAGATAGACTAAGTGATTTTCTTTGGTTAAAATAAGTGTTAAAAAGCTCTATATTGTGTGGCCTACTCATTGCTATAGATAGAGTGTTTGTTCAGTAACAAGAGTCTCCGGGCTCCATCTTGCGCCACTTATCCCTAAACTTATTTGCCATTTTTTACTATTTTGAAAATAATTTAAGATAGTTCTCAACTAGCCGATCTACATCGAGACATTGTGAGCTTGTAGATCGGCTATTTGAACTATTTTAAAATGTTTTTTAAAATAGTAAAAAAATGGCAAATAAGTTTAGGGATAAGGTTTAAAGGGGCATTCCACTCATTTTCAACATTTTACTGTCATTAATATACCTTAGAACTGTTGTGTGGAAATAATAAAAAAGTCCCACCCATTCTGTGTTTCCTAGAACTGTAGGTCTGAAAAAAATCATTAACATGGTGAATCACATCTTGATGATGTCATCAAGATGTGTAGTAAAATGTTGAGAATGAGTGGAATGCCCCTCTTATTTAAGGGGTGGCGCAAGATATAGCAGCATTTTACTGAAACACTAGAAAAATGAAGCTGATAAATGTAAATTTCTCCTGATTGAGCTGAAAGAGCTGGAGAGACAGGGAAACCCCTGTTATAGAATAAACACTATAGCAATAATTACTATCATGATATAGTGATTTAACCTTTTAACGAAAAAAAACTTGTGTTTTAATCAAACAAATATCACTTTAATACCCTGCCTTTAACTATATTTAAGGTTTCTGGTTTTACATACTGATTAGGTATTTTGGCACTCAACCATGAGTGACAAACACAAACATCTCTCAGATCTCTGTCAGCGTATGGACAAAGTTAGACAAATGAGAAACTAACACAAATCAAATGCAAAAAAATAAACTGCAGGCTTAAAATATTTAAACCGTTTCAATTTGGATTTGTTGTTATAAAAAAAAAATACCCCACTACTCCGGGTTAACACTAGCTGTTGTTCTTGTATAGTGCTAGTTCTTGTTTGTTTTACTGCAATATCACAATGCTGCTTTCATTCATTCATAACTTTACCCATATGTTTGAGTATATGATTTCAGGGAGGGCAAGTCTAAAAGACAAAGGATTCATCCAATTTAGTGCTGTCAGTATCAACCAATTCAATATTTTGATCAAATTAAGTGTGATTATGATTTATCATAGAACAATCCCGCGTTTTACATACAGGACTCTACAAAATAGATTACATTTTTAATTGAGCAGAGTATATGCCTACTAGCTGTCTAGCTCTCTTTTTAGAGTAGGCCTGTAGCTGAAGAAGTGATGTAGACCTGTACTGTATTCCTAATGAGTTGTGGGGAACAATTAGTCATGGTGATGTAACATCCACAATGACCTCTGAAATCTACAACACAGCAGCAACAGCTGTGTCCCAATTCCAAACCAGTAGTTCTCTAACCTTTTCAGGCCGCAACACCCCAACATATTAATAGGCTATATGTGAACGGGGAAGTGGAACCCCCACCCTGATGAACACGATCGGAATTGTAGGAGTTCCGGTATTACATTTAGTTTGATTCGGTTCCGCAGATAAATATTGTCAAAATAGCTGATACATGCCCACGTAAATCAGCTATTTTCTAAAAAGAATAAAGAATAAAGAATAAAATAAAAATACAAAATATAAAAAAAGCTCCTTAAATTGTCACTTTAGAAATGTGCAGATAACCATAGCCGTCTACCATAACCATAGCAGATAACCATAGAGTGAGAAAAAATGTGTAAGCCAATCACCTGGAGACGCCCCAAAATAATTTACATGTTGAGAACCGCTGTCCTAAACTATACGGGTAAGCTAAATTACTAAAATAAATAAATATGCAATTAATCGTGATACAAATTAATCAAGAGACGGGTTGGGGTTTTTACCTTTCAAGACGGGAACCCATTTTTGTGTTGTTGTTGTTGTTGATATATTATGTAGGCACTAGGCAGTAGCCTAGATAGCAACATCATTTGTATATCATCATTTGTTTACCCACTTTTTACACTAAACTCTATGCAACCTCCAATCTCAGCAGAGGGAGACATTCGACTGGTAAATGGAGGGAACACCTGCTCTGGCAGAGTGGAGATCTACTTCCGTGGACAGTGGGGGACAGTGTGTGATGATGACTGGGCCATGAATGATGCCAAGGTGGTGTGTAGACAGTTAGGATGTGGCGAGGCGCTGTCAGCACCACCCAGAGCACATTTTGGACCAGGCAGTGGGACCATCTGGTTGGATGATGTCGGCTGCACAGGTAGTGAATCAGAGCTTGCACGGTGCACACACAGAGCGTTGGCATCCCACGACTGTGATCATGATGAAGATGCTGGTGTCGTCTGTGATGAAGGTAAACATGAATTCATTATGCACCACCATATGTTCCTCTGGGCTATAGTGATTTTGTTTTTAATACTTAAAAATGTATATAGTCACTTTCTTTCTTTGTGTCATCACCTCCATGCAGCACATCTTTGCATGACACATTTGCATACACAATTACACATTGCTTACTACGACTATATGTGGCGGCAGTGGCTCAGGGATAGAGCGGCCGCTTGGGAACCGGAAGGATCCCAGTACGATCCCTGGCTCTCCCAGAATTAGTGCCGAAGTGTCCCTCAAAGACGCTGAACCCTTAATTGCTCCTGATGAGCAGGTTGGTGCCTAGCATGGTTTCCTCCGCCATCAGTGTGTGTGTGTGTGTGTGTGTGTGTGTGTGTGTGTGTGTGTGTGTGTGTGTGTGTGTGTGTGATTGTGAAATGTGAATGAGTGAATGTAATGCACAATCATTGTAAAGAACATTGGATGTAGATGCCATATAAATGCACCATTTACCATGTAACTACTCCTCCATTCCTGTAATCATTGTTTTTAAAGTGTTTCCTATACCCTGATCTTCTCTGTCTGTCTGTCTGTCTGTCTGTCTGTCTGTCTGTCTGTCTGTCTGTCTGTCTGTCTGTCTGTCTGTCTGTCTGTCTGTCTGTGTGTGTGTGTGTGTGTGTGTGTGTGTGTGTGTGTGTGTGTGTGTGTGTGTGTGTGTGTGTGTGTGTGTGTGTGTGTGTGTGTGTGTGTGTCTCTCTCTCTCTCTCTCTCTCTCTCTCTCTCTCTCTCTCTCTCTCTCTCTCTCTCTCTCTCTCTCTTTTAGAGGACTTTTGCCTGTGATAGTCCAGTGTAGGGTGTTAAGGCCCAGTCACACCTGTGCCTCAGACACCACAGGGCAGCCTCCGTTTGTTTTTGTTGAAGATCTGAATGCTGTTTGTCCACTTTCTGCAGTAAACTCCATGACATCTACAACACCTCCGACCACATCCCTTCCAAGATGGATGACCACTGCCAAGAACACTGCCATGAACACTAACACTTCCATGAACATGACCACTGCTATGCCCATGACCACTGCCATACCCACTGCCATGAACATACCCACTTCCATACCCACTGCCATGATCACTTCCATACCCCCTGCCATGAACATGAGCACTGCCATACCCACTGCCATGAACATGATCACTGCCATACCAACACCAGAGGGAGCTAAAAGTTCTGTTCAGTTCTCCTGTGGCAACGTGCTTTGTCCATTAGGTCAGGACTGTATCAACTCTGGCTGTGTAGATCCCTGTGATCACTACACAGCACTGAATGATGCCTGGAGAGCAACAGATAATAGTGGCTGTGTCAGCAGCAGCAATAAACGTTGTGATCAAAATGTAAACTGGCAAGGGTGGTATCGACTGTTCCTGGGGCAAAGCAGTGCCCAGATACCAGAGACATGTGTGGAAATGAAGAGGTGTGGAACGTGTGCTCCTCTATGGATGACACAGCCTCATCCAGCAGTGTCAGAGGGAGTTGTACAGCGCAGCGTCTGTGGTCACTGGGGTGACGACTGTTGCAGATTTGCGTCACCTCCCATCCATGTGAAGAACTGTCATAGGAACTACTATGTCTACAAGCTTCTACCACCAAACTACTGTCACTTAGCCTATTGTGCAGGTAAAGTGGTCTAAAATGAGTTGTAAAAT
Source organism: Electrona antarctica (assembly GCF_951216825.1). Classification (NCBI taxonomy): domain Eukaryota; kingdom Metazoa; phylum Chordata; class Actinopteri; order Myctophiformes; family Myctophidae; genus Electrona; species Electrona antarctica. Next base: position 46,131,537 of record NC_136811.1, on the reverse strand, counting down.
ATTTATCTATAATACTATGAAGCTTATTCAGTAGAATTAACGTTTTCCACTTTCTACAGTGAACTATCATCATCTACAACATCTACACATTTTAACTTTTTGTGTTTTTGTCATAAATCAACGTCCTACTTGATCATTCTACAATCTACAGCATCACACAAAAGTATTTTAAAATGAGCAAATCCGCAAGCTCGAAGCGCGGCTTGCAACACAACTTGAAAAGCGGTGCATTTTGATCTTGGAGATCTTACATTTTTTAGACTTTTGAATTGAAAACTAACAGTTTTGGACAAACGGTCCACCCAACAGAGACAAATTCGTTTTCAATGTATTTGATGTTTTCTTTTTTCAATGTTAAGTCTGCATGGCCCACATTATGCATCAGGTGATTGGGTCTATATATACCTTGAACACTGAAAGGCGATGCTAAAGGGCTTCAGTGCTTTGACCGGTGAGGAAAGGAGGTCCTGACCAACTTTCATCACTTTTATCCTATAATATTATAACAAAGTTAGTTTTTCTTAAAGGTCTGAATGCTGTATGTTCACTTTCTACAGTAAACACCATGACACCTACACCTCCGAGTCCGACCACATCCCTTCCAAGATGGATGACCACTGCCATGCCCACTGTCATGACCACTGCCATGACTACTGCCGTGACCACTGCCATGCCCACTGCCATGCCCACTGCCATGAACACTGCCTTCTTCTTCTTCTTTCGTGTAACGTCAGAGGTCCAACTCGGTGTCGTGGAGAACACTGCCAAGCCAACATCAGAGGGAGACATTCGACTGGTAAACGGAGGGAACACCTGCTCTGGCAGAGTGGAGGTCTACTTCCGTGGACAGTGGGGGACAGTGTGTGATGATGACTGGGACATGAATGATGCCAAGGTGGTGTGTAGACAGTTAGGATGTGGCGAGGTGCTGTCAGAACCACTCAGAGCACATTTTGGACCAGGCAGAGGGACCATCTGGTTGGATGATGTCGGCTGCACAGGCAGTGAATCAGAGCTTGCACGGTGCACACATAGAGGGTTGGCATCCCACAACTGTGATCACAGTGAAGATGCTGGTGTCATCTGTGATGAAGGTAAAATGAATACAAAAACTATCTTGAACCATCATCTCTCTCTCTCTCTCTCTCTCTCTCTCTCTCTCTCTCTCTCTTTTAGAGGACTTTTGCCTGTGATAGTCCAGTGTAGGGTGTTAAGGCCCAGTCACACATGTGCCTCAGACACCACAGGGCAGCCTCCGTTTATTTTTGTTGAAGATCTAAATGCTGTTTGTCCACTTTCTGCAGTAAACTCCATGACATCTACAACACCTCCGACCAGGATCATCAGGGGGTCATCCATTCCAAGATGGATGACCACTGACAAGAACACTGCTATGACCACAGCTATGTCCACTGCTATGACCACTGCTATGCCCATGACCACTGCAATGACCGCTGCCATGACCACTGCCAAGCAAACACCAGAGGGAGCCAACAGATCCAGTGTTCAGTTCTCCTGTGGCAACGTACTTTGTCCATTAGGTCAGGACTGTATCAACTCTCGTTGTGTAGATCCCTGTGATCACTACACAGTACTGAATGATGCCTGGAGAGCAACAGATTACAATGATGGTAGCCTGCACTGTGACAAAATTGTCAACTGGCAAGGGTGGTATCGACTGTTCCTGGGGCAAAGCAGTGCCCAGATGCCAGAGACATGTGTGCAAAAAAACATGTGTGGAACACATGCTCCTCTATGGATGACACAGTCTCATCCAGTAGTGTCAGAGGGAGTTGTACAGCGCAGCGTCTGTGGTCACTGGGGTGACGACTGTTGCAGATTTGCGTCACCTTCCATCCATGTGAAGAACTGTCATAGGAACTACTATGTCTACAAGCTTCTACCACCAGCCGCCTGTGAATTAGCCTATTGTGCAGGTACAGTAAAGTGGTATAAACCGGTGAGGAAAGGAGGTCCTGACCAAGTGTTAACCTGTGACCAGTTCAGTGTATGTTGGCGTGGCTCGACGTGAAATTGTATACATCATTGAACCTTTCTTTTTAGATGTTTATGTCGTGTTAAAAACAGGGAACAGACACGTGTTGTGCACAGATGGACAGTTAGAAGACTTTTGTCTTTCATAGTCCAGTGTAGGCTGCATAGTAAAATCCTCAGTGTTAAGTCCCAGTCACACATGTGCCTCAGACACATCAGACATTCCCCGTGTTCACTTTCATCCTATAATATAATATTATAACAAAGTTGTTGAAGGTCTGAATGCTGTTTGTCCACTTTCTACAGAAAACTCCATGATATCTACATCACCTCCGACCACATCCCTTCCCACTGCTTTGCCCACTGACACCATGACCACTGCCAAGCCAACAGCAGAGGGAGACATTCGACTGGTAAACGGAGGGAACACCTGCTCTGGCAGAGTGGAGGTCTACTTCCGTGGACAGTGGGGGACAGTGTGTGATGATGACTGGGCCATGAATGATGCCAAGGTGGTGTGTAGACAGTTAGGATGTGGCGAGGCGCTGTCAGCTCTATCCAGAGCACATTTTGGACCAGGCAGTGGGCAGATCTGGTTGGATGATGTTGGCTGTACAGGCAGTGAATCAGAGCTTGCACGGTGCACACACAGAGCGTTGGCATCCCACAACTGTGATCACAAAGAAGATGCTGGTGTCATCTGTGGTGAAGGTAAACATGAATACAAAATGTGTCTTGAACAATCCTCCTCTCTCTCTCTCTCTCTCTCTCTCTCTCTCTCTCTCTCTCTCTCTCTCTCTCTCAGGAGAAGTCTAAAAGTCCACTGTCCTTGTTGTGTGTGTGAGTGTCTCTGTAGTTAATTAGATGTTATAGTTTTTGGTTGGCCCGACGTGAAATTGTATACAATACATCATTGTACCTTTTTTTTGAGGGGCACTAGCCTCTCCTATGCCCAGCGTTGAAGTTTTGTGTGAACACGTGAAACATTGGCTGATGATTGGCTGATCATCCCATAGCGATGATTTGATTGGCTGAGCAAAGTACATATTGAGGATAAAAGTGAGGGCAGAAAAGTGAAGACGCCAAAAGAGATTTGCCGGAATGACATTTGTGATCATTCGATTGGCTCATGTGATGCATATGATAAGAGCGCCCATCACTTCACACAAGTATAATTATTTGAGATGTTTAAAGATGCGTTAAAAATCAGACCCTTCTGAACTGAGTGGTGCTGTTGCTGTACTGTACTGTACTGTACTGTACTGTACTGTACTGTACTGTACTGTACTGTACTGTACTAGCCCTCTTCCCTGGCCTTTTTAATATATATATTTATTTTATTTTATTATTATTATTATTCTATATATTTTAATCGAGTCCCAGCTCTATTATTTTTGTATTATTATTATATATATATTTTAGAGGCCCGGCCCAGTTCCGGCAAGTCTTCTCGCGTCCGAAACTGTCGAGAAATGGCAGAGTTTCCGTGTTGCAGCTTTCCGTGCTTGGACAGACATACACAGAAATACACGTACACATAGGGACACACATAGGGACACACATTGCTGGGCATTGGAGTGGCAGTGGCTGCACCACTCAAAAAACAGGGAACTGACACGTGATGGACAGTCCAGCAGACTGGTAGGAATTTTTCCTTTCATAGTCCAGTGTAGGCTGCATAGTAAAGTCCTCAGTGTTAAGGCCCAGTCACACCTGTACCTCAGACACATCAGACATTTGCCGTCTTCACTTCCATCCTTTAGTATTATATTATAACAAAGTTTGTTTTTGTTGAAGGTCTGAATGCTGTTTGTCCACTTTCTGCAGTAAACTCCATGACATTTCCAACACCACACATCACCACCACCACATCCCTTCCATGGTGGTTGACCACTATGACCACTGCCATGACCACTGCCACCAGGACCACTGACATTCGACTGGTAAATGGAGGGAACACCTGCTCTGGCAGAGTGGAGATCTACTTCCGTGGACAGTGGGGGACAGTGTGTGATGATGACTGGGCCATGAATGATGCCAAGGTGGTGTGTAGACAGTTAGGATGTGGCGAGGCGCTGTCAGCACCACCCAGAGCACATTTTGGACCAGGCAGTGGGACCATCTGGTTGGATGATGTCGGCTGCACAGGTAGTGAATCAGAGCTTGCACGGTGCACACATAGAGGGTTGGCATCCCACAACTGTCATCATGATGAAGATGCTGGTGTTGTCTGTGATGAAGGTAAACATGAATTCATTATGCACCACCATATGTTCCTCTGGGCTATAGTGATTTTGTTTTTAATACTTAAAATGTATATATAATCACTTTCTTTCTTTGTGTCATCACCTCCATGCAGCACATTTTTGCATGACACATTTGCATACACATTGCTTACTACGACTATATGTGGCGGCAGTGGCTCAGGGATAGAGCGGCCGCTTGGGAACCAGAAGGTTCCCAGTACGATCCCTGGCTCTCCCAGAATTAGTGCTGAAGTGTCCCTCAAAGACGCTGAACCCTTAATTGCTCCTGATGAGCAGGTTGGTGCCTAGCATGGTTTCCTCCGCCATCGGTGTATGCATGTGTGTGTGTGTGTGTGTGATTGTGAAATGTGAATGAGTGAATGTAATGCACAATCATTGTAAAGAACATTGGATGTAGATGCCATATAAATGCACCATTTACCATGTAACTACTCCTCCATTCCTGTAATCATTGTTTTTAAAGTGTTTCCTATACCCTGATCTTCTCTCTTTGTCTCTGTCTGTCTGTCTGTGTCTGTCTCTCTCTCTCTCTCTCTCTCTCTCTCTCTCTCTCTCTCTCTCTCTGCCTGTCAGTCTCAGAAGATCAGAAGAAGTACTATGACGCCCGGAAGAAGTACTTCCTTGTGGTTGCGGTTTTGGTTGCGAGTTTGTGTGTAGCTGTGTTCTTGGTGTGTGCACTGCTCATGTACATATGGAAGACAAGGAGAGGTGAGTTAACAAACGTCATACACAATTACACATGTACAGTATGTGTGTTGTTTAAGTCCATGCATTTTGTTCTGTACCACTGTCATCATATAGGTTGGTGTTAGTGTTTGGACTGGTAGAGTTGACATTCACATAGTGGCTCAAATGCCTAATATCTCCCCCTACCCTATTTCACTAAGAGTGACTTAGTTTAACTCTTTATGTGTGTGTTCCACAGGTTCCTACACCAGAGCAGACACCGGGAATTCTCTGCAGGTCTGTGTACTCTCAAACAACTATGGTTAATGCAGTATTACTACTATTGATAGATAGATGGAGCACTTATACCACAGTTACTACTAGTGCTGATAGTAGTAGTTATCACTACAACTATACTATTACTAATGCAGGCAAATGAAGAGACAGAGGAGAGGAGGGGCTTTTTTGAATTGTTTTCTTTTGCTGTTGAAACGTAGAATGAAAACACGGATATTTTCCCAGGTCAATATTTTTCATTCAATTATCTAGATCTAATAAAGGTTATATTGATTATATCTATACAATATTAATTATACTGTTGTTTACATCCTCAGATGGTCACCTTACGGTCCTTACCTATGACAGCTGCCCTCCAGTCTCCACGCCAGAGCTAGACTCCACCTACCAGAGTTAGACTCCACCTACCAGAGTTAGACTCCACCTACCAGAGTCTCAATCCAGCCACCATGGAGCACAACTCACTGTACTCTACAGACATACCAACACACACATAGTGTACACTATGTACACACTGTGCTCTACAGTCATACCAACACACACATAGTGTACACTATGTACACACTGTGCTCTACAGTCATACCAACACACACATAGTGTACACTATGTACACACTGTGCTCTACAGTCATACCAACACACACATAGTGTACACTATGTACACACTGTGCTCTACAGTCATACCAACACACACATAGTGTACACTATATGTACACACTGTGCTCTACAGTCATACCAACACACACACACACACACACACACACACACACACACACACACACACACACACACACACACACACACACACACACACACACACACACACACACACACACACACACACACACACACACATAGTGTACACTATGTACACACTGCTCTACAGTCATACCAACACACACATAGTGTACACTATATGTACACACTGTGCTCTACAGTCATACCAAAACACACATAATGTACACTACTGTATGTACACACTGTGCTCTACAGTCATACCAAAACACACATAATGTACACTATGTACACACTGTGCTCTACAGTCATACCAACACACACATAGTGTACACTATGTACACACTGCTCTACAGTCATACCAACACACACATAATGTACACTATGTACACACTGTGCTCTACAGTCATACCAACACACACATAGTGTACACTATGTACACACTGTGCTCTACAGTCATACCAACACACACATAGTGTACACTATGTGCACACTGTGCTGTACAGTCATACCAACACACACATAGTGTACACTATGTACACACTGTGCTGTACAGTCATACCAACACACACATAGTGTACACTATGTACACACTGTGCTCTACAGTCATACCAACACACACACACACACACATAGTGTACACTATGTACACACTGTACTCTACAGTCATACCAACACACACATAGTGTACACTATATGTACACACTGCTCTACAGTCATACCAACACACACATAGTGTACACTAACTAAGTGCATACTGTACTCTTCAGTCATACCAACACACACACATAGTGTACACTATGTACATACTGTACTCTACAGTCATACCAACACACACTATGTACATTGTACAGTGTTGCTCATATAATAGAGTCTTCATTGATCTCCAACAACATTGAAAACGTACATCTTGATCATTTGTATTTTTATAGCCTTTCTACACCACTTATTGTACTTTTTAACAGACCTGCTGAGGGAAGTTATCCTTGCTCTTATTTCTTTGGGTGTGGACAACTTGTTTCTAAAGTCAGAGCTTCCTTTTCATACTTAGATAACACCTCCATGGTACAGTATGCACTAAGACAATTTACAATTTGAGCATTTAGCAGACGCTCTTAATCCAGAGCGATTTACATTAAGCAAGAACAAAAGCATGACAATATATCATATACATAAAAAAGTAACAGTGGAATATCTATATAATGAAACTATGCATATATACTATATAGTGCTATGTCTACATACAATGCTATAAGTCTACATAAAATGCTATCTAAGTTCAGCCTTTGCATACACCTGTAAGGTCGTCGGGGCTAGGGCCAAGACTACAGGCTCTGTGCATTGTTCATTATTATCTCAATACTGTTCAATATAGTGTGATAGTGTATATGCCTTACATATATATGTCTTACATACGTAAATAGTTTATTTTTACATAGTAATGTTGAATTACTGATATAATATATTGATAGTCACATTTAAGCTTGATTATTGTATCACCACTTACCTGTACGTCGATCACATCAGTATATTTAATATTTAATTATTTAATGCCTTCTTTACTGTATCCTAACAAAATAGCCCTCAACTATCTTTGAAATATTACATATTTGGTTTAATATAACATGTAATTACCTCATAAAAGATCTTCATATTCATCATAATGTGTGTGTATTCAGTGTAATCCTTTTTTACAGAGTCTGTATGTTGTGTTGCACTGTTAGAAAGACAGGAGAAATGTGCTATTCTTGCATATCCAGGTCGGAAGCATAACGTTTTGGTTGTTTGATTGATTATAAAACTTGTCAATAGGCCCGATTCTCTGTTTGAAGTGATGTAAACCACTCATACCCTGAAGAAGGCAGTTGTACTGCCGAAACGTTGGTTTTTACTCTGCATCCTAATAAATAATCGGCTCTTTGGCTATCAGTGTGTGCAGCCACTCTTTTGTCTTTTTAAGACTTAACTCTTTTGAAGTGATGTAAACGTCAGGTGGTTGTGGGCGAGAGTCTTCGTAGCTGACACAATTATCCCAAGTCCAAGGGAAACCAGTGGACAGGTCCTTAACGAGACACACATACTGTATAGCTGTGTTATTATTTTAGGAACTTTTCTGAACACTGAACACTTTTCTATATTTATTATAGTTTAGATACCAATCTCTTCACTTTTTAAACTTTTTTTTTTACATGAATATTTATTAGAAACCTAATCTTCTTGTGCAACACTTATTCCAAAATAAAAAGCACTTTGTAGCTTTTTAATTATGGAAATACACTGAATTGCACTGCCGCTGTTTACAATGTGCTGTATGTTAATCCTACAGCGAATATTGTAATCTAAACACCCCATTCTGGTTTTAATAACGATTTATTTTAAATAATGTGTATATTGGTTTTTGAGCGGTATTGCCTTATAGAGGAGTAACATTTTTATGCCTTCATGAGACAATGACAGGTCTTGGTTTTTCATAAATAAACAAAATCAAACACCTTTGGAAGTGATGGGTCATAAACAAATAAAAGAATGAAACAGTGCCCACACCCGAGGCGGGGTTGGCGAAAGGGCCTTTCTGTGTGGAGTTTGCATGTTCTCCCCGTGTCCCCTAGGGTAGGTATACCCTCACAACAAACATGCAGTAATCCTGGTCTCTAAACTACCTCTCCCTGGCTAGCCTGATGGAGGGAAAAGGTGAAAAAATTAGTTGCAAAGATGAGTTGCAAACATTAGTAACTTCCTCCTGGGGGATCCTGAGGCATTCCGAGGCCAGTGAGTTGATGTGATTCCTCCAACTGCGCCTTGGTCTGCCTCGGGGTCTCCTCCCAGTGGGACGTGCCTCGAGGACCTCCCTAGGGAAACGCCCGAGAGGCATCCTAACCAGATACCCGAACCACCTAAGCTGGCTCCTTTCCTAGTGAAGAAGTAGGACTCTACTCCGAGTCTCTCTTGTGTGACTGAACTTCTCACCCTATCTCTAAGGGAGATGCCAGCCACCCGTTGAAGAACACTAATTTCGGCCGCTTGTATTCGCGACCTTATTCTTTCGGTCATGACCCACACTTCATGACCATAGGTAAGAGTAGGAACAAAGATTGCTCGGTAGACAGAGACCTTTTGCCTTCTGGCTCAGCTCTCTTTTTGTCACAACATTGCGGTACATGGACTGCTGCTCCGATTTTCCGGCTGATCTCCTTCTCCGTCCTCCCCTCACTCGTGAACAAGAGCCCGAGATAATTACACTCCTTCACCTGCATGGGGCAATGTATACCCGGACTGCACAATCCATCGGTTTCCTGCTGAGAACCATGGCCTCAGATTTGGAGATGCTGATTAGTTTTCGTGCATAGTTAAGATCATAATTTTTAAAGATATTTTGTTTTTGGCTTTCGCCTTTTTATTGATAGAGGGATAGATGAAAGTAGGCTGACAGGAAATGGGGAGAGAGATGGGGAGGTGACACGCAGTAAAGGCCGTCGGGATCGGGAGTCAAACCCGCGGCACACTGCCAGACTGGATTACCAGCCAAGGTGCCCAGACAAGCCACCCGGGCCAAGATCATCAGTTTTGTCATGTGTTCGCACAGCAACAACTGATTATGAGAGCTAAGATTTGGGTTTTTGGAACTGAGAAATTATAATACTATAGATGTCAAACTGTTTTATACATTTTACCACTTGTATAAGTCACTTTGTGACTATTTCCCCCCTACCATTCCAGTTGACCAGCTGCGGTGACACTTGAAAGAATGTGAGAAACTATTTATAGACCAGAATGCAATGAAAGAGTAAAGTTTTACAGAGCTATATTAGGATGGGATGCATGGATCAAAATAGAGCTGTCATGAAGAGCTGACAGGGTCATATTCATGACACTGAGACGTAGAAGTGTGTGGGAGTTGCCTGCTTGTCATTTCCTGAATATACTGTAAGTGTTAAAAAAAGACAACCTTCAGTAAATTAAGATGGATTCCTTTCCTGTTTTAGGACTCTGTTTCTTCTGTCTTGTACAGGTGATACTTGGACTTCAGCCATCTGGTAATTATGAAAAACAATTGTTTGTTTGTTTGTTTATTTTCACTTACAAAATATTTAAAAATGTTACAAAGTCATTAGAACATGTGAAGGAGAAAGCCTAAAAACCCTCCAAGGGGCTTAAGAAGTGTCATTCTCCAAGAACATCTAAGATTACATCAACATTGGAAATGCAGATCTGTTACAAATAATAAAATAAAACACATCACACAGAGAAAAATAAAATAATGTCACAAAACAGGTTAAATTGGCAGACCGTAAGGGAAGTATGTGGTGTTTAAGAGAAGTACGTGGTTTAGACCGTTCTTGAATTGATGATATGACAACTCCCTTAGATGTAGGCCTACAGGCAGAGCATTCCATATTTGTATTAATAATAATGTAATAATATGAATATCATGTGATAGTTTGTAATATGTATTTATGTATGGTTTTCTACAGTGTGTATGCCGTCTCATATGTCTCTGTCTGAACAGTCTGTTTCTGATTAGGTGTTTTGGTTTTCATGGTCAATGGAATTATTTGACCATTTCCACATCTCTGTACACACAGCTTATAAGATTCACGTGTTTGTGGACAGTAGGTGACATGTCAAATTACATAGATGCATTAGGAATCAATGTGCTCCAGATTTATGTTGTTTACAAGTTAATAAGATAGTAGTCATGACCTGACAAAACATTGATAGACTACGATGAATGTTAATAGAGTAATGAGCAGTATGAGTTATTAACATTTGTCATTACTGTCATTCCCTCAATAATTCAGTTGAATGTATGACTTAACCATTTTGCACCTGCATTACCATTTCCAGTTTGGTCTCCAGAGAAAATGTTTGACACTCCAATTCACAAGGAATGTTGAAACTGGATGTTTTTTGTACCCCCAAAAAAGTACATGAATGAATGAATAGTTTATTTCGGTGCTTTACATTTACATGTTAAGTTTCATCATTTGCATTAAAGTTTTTTTACAAAGGGGTAGCACCGAAAAGGTCTAGGCTGAAGCCAAAGCTTATTTTGCCTAGCCTTTAAGAAACACATGGTGTTCTTGGTCTATGTACTTCAGAGCCACATCATAAACATGTATACAATACAACTGAGAATGTATTATTTTACTATTCTGTCAATATCGGTATGCAACTCAAATGGCTCTGAGTCAGCAGCAGAAGGCTTCACAGTCACATTGCTCGGCTGAGTTTTCGTGAATCATGCACGCTACGTTCCTCAAGGGGGTCAAGACAACATTTCTTCTTTAGAAATGGCTATAAATGTCTTGATTTGCACGGGTTATAACTGAAGGCATGTGTCGAGATTTAGAAAGACAGTACACATAATATTGTGTTTATATAACTAGGGAAAAATATGTTCAAAATATGTTATTAATATTTTTAAACACTAGCCCTTACCCGTTGTGAGATATTGCCCCCCCCGCGTTTTCGCATTTTTAATTCACTAATAAATTCATTATAAATTTATAATTTGTTAAATTGGAAAAAGGGCTTCGTTAAGACCTCCATATTATTATGGTCAATGCCTGTGTGAAAAGTGGGAGCGATTGGTGCAGGCGGTGAGGAGATACAGCGGTGTTTCTGACAGACAGACAGACAGACAGACAGACAGACAGACAGACAGACAGACAGACACACATTCAGACAGACAGACATTGACTGATAGTTTGATATATTTCAAAATCTTTTTTCCAACAGATCATTTGCCATTCTTTGCATCAGCTGGAGGTAGTATCGCTTTACCATGTGGTATACGTGATCTCAAATCCTGTTCCTACATCAACTGGAATATGACTGGATCATTTGGATTGGTGGAGCAGGTGGTTAGGGCAGGCAAAGTGATAGTCAATGACCCGAATGTCACAGTGGATAAACACTGTTCTCTGCAGATAAAGTATGTGGAAATGAATCATGCACGAACTTACACTTGTGATGATGGGGCTGTGAGTTCAAGTGTTTCACTTGAAATTCTGCAAAGTAAGCTGCCATGCCTTACTCTTATACTGACTCAATAGATGGTTGATTCTGAAAACTCTATGTATTGTAACTAATTTGTTTCGAATTCTTTCCTTTTCACCAGTTACTCAGAACAAAGCTGCATTGGGGGAGAACAAGATAGAGCTTCACTGTTTCCTGAACACATTTATAGGACGCACAATTTGTAGGCAACACAGTGGAATACTAATAAAATGGCTGAATGAGGACAATATGCCAATAAAGGGAAGCAGATTTCACATTAGTCGTTCAGATAACTGCTTCTATAAACTTTGTTTTACGCAAAAAATTACAGACCACCGCATGGAATGGAGATGCCAGGTGACTGAGGGAGAAAGTGTGAAAGCTACTGTCAATTATAACACAACAATAAAAGGTAGGCTACTAAACTGAACACCCAGCCATACATTTAATACTAGTGCATGAACATAAAGGTCAGTTGACAGGTTAAAAGTAATTGTTTTGGAGTGTCGTATGTTGTGCCCATGTGTCATAAGTTCATGTATTGTCCATGTCTTTGTTTTCTGCCTAATAAAAAATATTGAAACACAAAAGTAATTGTTTTCTGTGCTGCCTGTTTTCTAGATGGTGTGGAGGAAGTGTTTGCTGTAGTGGGTGAGTCATTGTCACTCTCTTGTGGCAGCACTTCCTCTCTCAGAGTGGGGGACAAACTGCAGTGGTACCGAGGCAAATTACTGGTAAATGATGACTCTTCACTGGTCATAAGAGAAGTGGCTTCATTGCATTCTGGGAACTATCAATGTTTGGAAGATGGGAAGGTGACCAATCAAGTGAGACTGCACACACTAGACAGTGAGTGTTGACAACAGTTTAAACAATATAATAAATACAGTAGTATAAGGTTGCAATCAGAACTGCAGCATCACTCCCAATCTTCCGCCGTAGTCTGAAGACCCACCTTTTCAGACTCCATCATGGCCCAAAGCACTTATCCTACCCCCTTAGATAGCACTTTTTAGACTTAGATAGCATTTGAAACAGACTTATAGCATGTCATGTAGACAGCACAATAATTGCATTGTATGTAGTCATAGCACATCATAGTACATATGTATAGCATAGTATAGTATATATGTATAGTTAATATGTATAGTGTCATTATATAGGTCATGTTCTAGTTACGTTCTTAGCTTACGCATGTTTCTTGATAAATGCATTTTATATATGTGATGTATTCCCATACTTTTGTTCCTGCCTAATGTAAATCGCTCTGGATTAAGAGCGTCTGCTAAATGCCTAATTGTAAATTGTAAATTGTAAGGTATATAAATCACTGTGTTGCTGCTTTTCACATGCAGTTGCTGCAGAATACGGACCAGAGGGCAAAAACATCACGTTGACCTGTTCACTTACCTGTGCTCTTACAAAATGTGAAGAAGAATTCAATTTAACCTGGACTGACAGCAGCCAGCAGCATGTCTGGAAGAGTGTTTTAATGAATGATACAAACACACTGATCTCAAAGTTATTCCTCCCAGACCTAAAGGATCTAAGATATACGATTGCTTGTTCAGCTTCCAAAGAGGGGGTTGTAAAAGCTGTCAAGAGATGGCCTCCTACAAACAGTAAGTATGAGGCACACTGGTTGTACAGTATGTATTCTTTAACCCACCTGCAGCATCCGTGTCATTTTAGATGTTTACCTTGGCTATATATAAATAACATACTGTATATAAAACCTGTACATTCTGTATTTTTTTACGAGGGGCGCTATCGCCTCCAATTCCTGGCTTTTAAAATTACGTCATATGGCAGCCAAGACTTTTAAATAAACCCCAGGGGGGTCCAGGGGGGGAAATCAAAAACATCAGAGTTGGAACCGGAGACCAATTGGGTCTCCATTTACCCGCTGAGAGCTGTTCATGAGGTGGACAGCCGCTGCCCCCGCCAGGGGGCAATGGGGCTCAAGACGTTAATGTTTGTTTAGAGCACTTGGGACCTAAATTGAATGGCAGCTAAGTCTATGGACTTTTAATGTTTGTTTAAGGCACTGACGTGATATTGTGGCCAATATAAATGCATCTTGTGACTGATTTCGTTTTATACAATAACACACTGCATTCATGTCTTGTAACGTAGTGGCAGAGAATCTGCAATGAATGAAAGTGACTCTATCTGCCACATTTTTTTTTTTTAAGTTTTTGAAAGTGTGAATACTACCGATTTAGGAGGCATTTGTAGAATCGGCCTATCAGGTCTGAATGGGTTAAAACAGCGTCCACACATGAGAAACTGAAGCCTAGTAATAATTGATGGTGATTTCAATAACTTTCTGATGGTTCTGCATCGACAGCTGCTCCAGTAGTTGCATGGGTAGGCCTGCCTCTGGTCCTCCTGTTGTGTGTGAGTGCTGCTGCTGGACTCTACATATGCTGGAGGAAACACAGACTAAGTGCAGGTACTGTGTACAATACATACCAGTGTTGATTTCGTCGGCTACCTTTTTTAACCGACGAAAACGAAATAAAAATGAAGCTATGATGACTAAAACTAGGATTAAATATATTGACAATTGACAAATCTAAAACTGGACTAAAATTTTAGGGACTAGGGAGGGTTTGGTTGGTTGGTTTGGTTGCACTCGGGTGTCTGAACATAGCAGATCTACAAGCTCACAACACGTCGCACTGCGACGTGTTGTGAGCTTGTAAACCGGATGTTTTTTTGAGCGCAACCAAGTGTAAAATAAGGCATTACGACGCCGTCAAGACCTGCGAAAATAAAAACTGGTACATAGCCTACATATGACTATAGGATAATCTGCAGGATTATTTAATGATTTATTAATCATGCCCCCCCCCCCCCCCCATTCCAATTTCACAGGAACTGAAATGGCAGATATTGGAATGGTAAGATAACCACTGTGAAAGAGAAAGGAAACACATACAGTATGTATTAATCGTTTAAGCCTTTATTACTTAATATTGATTAATATTTATTATGAATGGAGATCACAATACAGTTTAATAATATCTGGAATTTATATAGCACTTTTCCACTAAAAGACGCCTGAGTTGAATTGTTGGTATGAATGTTCTCAGCTGCAGAAAAAAACAGCATAACAATATGAAATATACATGCAGCGCGTAATGAATAACATGCAGGGAACATTGCATGTGAAACAAGTATAATTGCAATTATAATGTTGAAGATAACAACGTGGTGAACACAAACAAAGGCAATGTGTTGATAGCTGCCACAGGCGTCGTCTATGACAGTGTGTATGGGGTGGAGGATGCTTTGCAGATACTGTACATGTAGCAGTAGTAAACAGAGCGAGTGCAGTGTGAGTGTAAAGGCCTTTCAATAGATAACAAGTGCAGAGAGAGATACGAACACAGCAAAAGTCCTGCCAAAACAAACCCCCTGTACACTAAGTATCTTTGATGAAAATAGCCATACAATCTACCAAAGCCGATCTAATATCCATCGACAGCTACAAATAGAAAATAGCAGATCTACCTAAGCTAAGGTGTATATTGTGATGTATATTAATTATTTAAAGTAACAGCTTCAGTGTTGTTCTCCACAGACTCATGTCTATGATGACATTCTACTGGATTCAAATACAGAGGCAGAACCAGAGCAAAGACAAGAAGCCATAAGAGGAACACCTACAGCCAACGATGTGGTCTATTCTCTGGCACAGGCTGTCGATAGTACTAAATTAAAATAAGAGACAAATTGTATCGATTTTATCCCCGACTTGTGGTCTTATAAGCCAAGTTCACATTAGCATCATATTCTTACTACTGTCTCTGCCACCACTAAAGTTGCGCAGATATTATGCAGATAATATTGGAGTGTCAATATTTGTTATTTAACAATTTTAATTGTATTTAAATGTCCTTTAAAATGTGTTAAAAGCACTTTGAATTGCCTTGTTGCTGAACAAGGCAATTGTGTGGGTGTGGGAAGTCCGATTATCGGACTTCCCACACCCACAGGCCATCATGCTTAGCACTTTCAATATCAAATGACACTGATCATTTCCTGTATCACTAGTTCGTTACTACTTCAACCTCATGCCAGCGGGACAAAGATACAGATCCTTGAAGTGGAAAAACGTCAGATTTAGCAGGAGTTTTGTCCCCTCAGCCATCGCGGCATCATACAAACTGCCCCGCCGATAGGATGGTTCTGTGTACAGTGGGGAACCTCAGGCCTACTGTTGGTGATATGTTGTTCTGTGCTATATGGTTTTGTGTTGTTTTTTGATGGTGTTCCTTGAACAGATTTGTGAAGACAAATTATTATTTGTTATTTGTATAAATATTTGGCTAGTGGAAATATTATTTTCACAATATATTTTTGATACACCATTGCCAATCAAAAATAAATACATATTATTGTTCATACATGTTTTGTCTAGTTATTATTAAAGTTAATAATACTATGCAACAGAAAGTCCACAGAGAACAGAAGCTACCATTTACAGCATGTACAGTCAGCAGCATTCACATTCTTCCTTTATAAGGGGATGGTCATCTTGGAATGTGAAGATGTCTCAAATCTTTACGACTGAACTGCAATCAATACAAATAAAAAGCGATTATTGAGGTTCTTTTTTTTTTTTCTATACTTTTTATCCCACAATTTTGCAACCCAGTTTTTTCACCCAGTGCCAATTATCTAATGTAATCCTGGGCGCTACACTTCCAGCAGACTGACCTCATGCCTGAGGAGTCCAAGCTGCTTCTTTTCACCTGACAGGGGGGAATTTCCTTGGCCGGACGTAGCGCGTGGAAGGAACACGTTATTCCGACCACGGCGACCAGTTCCTTTCCCCTCCATCAGGCGCCCCGGCTGGCCAGGGGAAGGTAGTTTAGAGACCAGGATTACTGCATGTTTTTGTGAGGGTACTACCTACCCTAGGGGACACGGGGAGAACATGCAAACTCCACACAGAAAGGCCCTTTCGCCAACCCCACCTCGGGTATGGGCACTGATGATGCGGAGGAGGGAACACGCCCCCAGCACCCACAGCGTCCCCAACGGGAATCGAACCCAGGACCTACTAGCTGTGAGGCGACAGGACTACAGACTGTGCCACTGTGCCCCGTGATTATTGAGGTTCTGAGGGACATTTAATCATGTGACTAATTATTAGAAAGTATAAAATGTGAAATACTTACAGGTGCACAGTCCCTCCTCTCCCACATCTTCATATAATGAGTCCATTTGTAGATCTGTGTGACATTTTAGTATAAAATGAGTGTTTATAGTGTTGATGAGGACAAACTATTACAAACTAAATCAGTGGTTCCCAAAGGGGGGTCCGGGGACCTCCAGGAGTCCTTGTGGGGGTTCCAGGAGGCCCCCATCACAATTATTTGACCACATTATCCATGCTTTGAGCTTCTATTTTTGAACATATACAATTTTTTTCAAGTATTAAAATCTCTTCTGAGGCAAACATAAGGGTTCCATGGGCAAATACATATCAATGTGGGGGTCCTTAACATGAAAAGGTTTGAGGGGCTTATCCTTTAAAGAAAATTTCAATATATAAAACCACTGAAATAAATCAAGGAAATGCCACATCCTTACCTCTTGAGGAAGTTGAGGCTCTTTGCTGAAATCTATTGTCATAAGAGCTGTCAGCAGCCTGTATGTACAAATCTAATTGCAACATATGAAACCAGGTTATGATCATAATTCCTAGCATTTTACTCACAAACTGAATTGGCACAATTGCAATGCTTCAACTTAAACGTATGGTAACGTAACTTAAAAATAATAATAATAATAATATATATATATATATATATATATATATATATATATATATATATATATATATATGTATGTCTCTATCTGTCTGTATCTCTCCTATCTCTCCTTCAAACAAATGTCATGATAATACATTGACTGGATAACTAAAACTGGTTTCACCATGCACAACCACATTGCACAACCACATTGCACAACCAGACAGGTTGATGAGCTTATCATGCTGACAATTAATGACATGTTTGTTGTTTGATTTGGTGGTTTGATTTAATTAACCAGACAGTCCTTTATCAGACAGTAAAGGACTGTCTGATTTGTTGTATGCTTGTAGATAAGCTGCTTTGTTATTTTGTAAGATTATGGTTATCAAGGTTATTTGGCCTTGTAGGCCTACAGGTTTGAAAGAAGATGGCGAGCAAAAGTCCAGAGACGGTAGGCCATTCCACCCCCTGATCACCCCCCCCATCTTTATTCCATACATCCACACACACTGCCCTTATAGTGGCCTCCCATACACCCTCACACTGACTGACTATGAAATGAGGAAAATGGAAAAAAGACTTGAGTGGGGTTGAATTTACTTTTGATTTTGTATATCTGAACTGTTTAAGCATAATTTACAGTCTCTTGGGTTATTTTATGTTTTCAATGTAATATTTCCTTCCACCATTACACCTACTTCTGAAAGTACTAGTCCAAATATATTCTTTATCACTAAGTATATGCTACATGTGCGGACGGTGCTGTGCATGCGTGATTGAGTATGCGTGGCTGATCTTTACTACCAGCTGGTGTGAGTGGTGTCTGAATGTGAGTGGTTGACTATAGGTTGACCCTTGGGTTCTGTGGTGGTGGACTCCACTATAAACATGTCTGTCTCCATTCATCCGACGTCTTCCTCCTAACCAGCCTCCTACCACACCAGTCTGCTCTGGGCCTTGAGAACAACTACTGAACCACTGCTGGTTTTCTACAGTAGTAGTAATTGTATGAATCAATGTACATTTGTCCCCCTTTTTTGTACTGTAGCCTATGTCTGCTAATGTGAAACATACCAGTGAAAGATTATCAAAACAAACTTTTGTTTCATTGAAAAATGTTACACAGTACAGGTAGTCCTAGGCTACTATAGCCCACTGCAATGTACTGAATAACACCGGTCTAGACGTGTCATTACTTATTATACCTGAATGATGCATCAGTCTCCGTCTCTGGGTATTCTGTTTGTGGTAAATTGCCACTCCCACTACCAGTGCAAGCGTCACGGTAACCGAGGTGACGACCGAAGCCACCAGGATGGTGGTGCTGGTGCTGGGGGACTCTCCACCGGTAACTTCCCCTTCACCTTCCTGTACATTCTGTGTTGTAGCTTCTGGTGTAACTGTTGAGTTCAGAGCCCACACCAAGAAAGACAGTCATCATTTCTGAACAACAGTCTCTAATCTTTGTTATTAATGAGATCAATGAGTTATTTAAGTACACAATTTAAAACAAATCCTGTTTTCATTTATCCAATTAGTTAAAGCTGCAATCCAGAACTTTTTGCAATGAACAAAACATTGTTTTAACCAATCTGTATGTTAACACAATATAACTAGTGCATCTGCAGTGGTTGGAGGTCGTCTTCCTTCTCTTCCATGGATAAATGTAGACTCTGGTGGCGGGTAGGACACTTATATTAACAAGTTCTGCCTGAACATAATAAGCGTCTAGTTTTTCGGGGGAGGGGGTCTCATACAGCAGACCGGGGTTCGAATCCTGGGTAAGTTACAAATTGCAGCTTTAAATTGAGGATATTACAGTGTGAGATAACGATACAATAGGAACAGGGATTACAATACTGACCTTGAGGAGTCTCTGACACAAAAACTGTTATTGTTGTGATAACCGTGATAAGGGCCTCTGTTGTATAAAAATGACATAGGTTAATGATGTAATAAATGAATGTTGTTATGATTGAAACAGCAACAAGTCACAGTTTTTGAGTCTCACCTTGAATCGTTAGGCGGCGATCATAGCAGCGCTGTGTTTGTCCAACCAGGTACTTACATCTGTACCAGCCAATGTCACTGTCATTGACAGAAGAAATCACTAATGACGCTCCAGCAGCTTGGAGACGTTTGTCTTCCTTGTCAAATATGCTGTCCTCTTTGTCCCCTTTCAAAAATGCCCAGGAGACAGTTTGGTTCTGCCCAGGTGTTGTGTCATATGGACAATGTAGAGTGACTGATGAATTGCTGCCTTGAATTGCTACCTTCACTGGGTCAAGAATATTGCACTCTGAAAGAGAACATTCAGCAAAAAATGTGAAATCTTAGTCTTAAGATCACCTACTGTACTATACTGGTTTTCTGTATATAATAGTCTAAAATGAATTCCTGATACAAAGAGAATAGACATCAGCAGTACTGGGATTCCCCCTGGACCAATGATCTAACCCATTTTGGGCGGGAACCCCTTTTGGTGTTAGCATTATGTTATGCTTTAGCTATTGAAAAATAGCAGATCTACAAGCTCATAGCGCGCCACCGAGTGGCGCGCTACGAGCTTGTAGATCTGCTATTTTTGAAAAAACGAAGAACCACTGACATAGAAACATAGCTTTTTCAGAAAACTGTCAGGATGTAGAAGACATTTTTAGAATCTGATCTAGCACTAGCTGGAGAACAAGTATGTATAGGCTAGACTTGAAAATACACAAGGGGCGATTGTATAGTTAGTAGTTACCTTTCACTTTTAGAGTGATATTTTGGTCCAAGACAACAGTCCATCCTTTCCATTTCTGACAGCGGTACAGACCCTCATCAGATCTGTCCACTGCTGTCAGAAAAGCAGACATGTCTCCTTTCTCATCGGCTCTCCATTTCACATTCTTTCCATCTGGGAATTCGGATGCCTTGTAGTCGGGCCCCCTGGACAGGATGACCATGGGCTGAGCAGAATGAGCTCCAGTGTGTTTTGTTAGTTCTAATCTGTCCAGGCCTGCGGAACAGTTAGGTAGACGTACGTCTTCTCCTTGAGTTGCAGTTACAACTGCTTCTTGCAAAGACACAGATCCTGGACATAAAGTTGAGAAACAGAGTTTTTAAAAATGAAGTCTAGTTTTTGAGACCTGATTTATACTTTGTTATGTGATGCTGTCACTGCACCAAAAAATGTCGGACAGTGAAACCGTCATATGACAAAGTATACATTGATTAGCCTACACCACACAAAAGTATTGAATTGTGTGTTTATGGTGCATAAGACAAATAGACAATACTGTACGAGATATTAAGCATCAAATAGAAAAACGTTCAGTTTGATTAAACGCAGTTGTTATATTACCCATTCACCATAAAACAGGAAAAAGAACATCTGAACGATCCAATTTGGTAAAGAAAACTCAAAAACCTACTCACCTCTGCATTCAGATATGATTATTATCAGCTGAATTAATACTGAGAGATCCCAAACATTAAAATGAGCCATTATCTGTTCATATGGAAGCCTGTGTGTCTCACTGTTCCCACAGCAATTTAATTCAGAAACTAAACTGTTACCTGCTCATCCCATATTTTCAGTTCCCTTTTAGTTCTCGCATTAGTTTCTACATGATTATACCTGAAAATGAATTGTTCTTTTTTGTTTTGTTGACACCCACTATCAAACAGCTGTAATGTTGTTTTCTCTTAAAGATTTTAGCCTATAAACTGAAAGAAATGTTGGCCATAGACAGACTACAACTCATACAAAACTCTGCTGCTAGATTATTAACGAAAACAAAGAAAAGAGAACACATCACACCAGTCTTGCACACCCTCCACTGGCTTCCGGTCTCCCATAGAATAGATTTTAAGGTACTACTCATAGTTTACAAAGCACTCAACAGCCAAGGCCCTGCATACATAACAGATTTCTTACCATCATACACTCCATCCAGAACATTAAGATCCTCAACAGCAGGTTTACTAACCACAAAAGAAAAAAAGAAACCACGAAAGAAAATAGGAGAGGCCGCATTCTCTTTTTATGCACCAAAATTATGGAACACAATTCCGCAGGAAATCAGAGAGGCCAACTCCACCAACATTTTCAAACAAAAACTAAAAACACACCTCTTCAGATTAGCCTTCTCCACCCTACCGTAGCACTTTATTGAGGCTTCCCATCATGTATTCTATTTTTATTAATTATTATTATTTTTTCTCTAACAAATACCTTAAATGCTTGACCTTCTCATGCCTATTTTTATCTCGATGTCTGACTTTATGCACATTCACTGTCTTGTCTTGTCTTGTCTTGCATTGTGTTTGATATAACCTATGACCTAACTGTAAAGCACTTGATGTATGTCCTGCCTGTGAAGCACTTTGAACTGCAACCCTGTATGAAAGGTGCTATATAAATAACGCTTATTATTATTATTATTATTATTAAATATCAGCCTGAGTATGAACAGTGTGCGTTAACAGTGAGTGTAAATAGTGTGCCTGCTTTTATTTGCAGTCATGCAGTGCATGTTGTCAAATAATTCGGAGATGTAACCATTTAATATAATGTACTATGCTATATATCGTTTTTGAGGGTTTAGATTTGTTTTTGCATAACAGTGCTATTGAACACCCTTTGTCTGTGTGTTGGTTGAAAAATATTGAACCAATGAAAAGTAGTAAAAAGCACTTCAGACAAATTAAACCCCTTAACTCCATTCAACCCTCAAACTGTCTAAAGCAACTAACTCCACCACCTCTCCCCCTCTCATGAAAGTAATTGACAGTATAGTCACAACGTGCCAACTTTGTCTTTGAGGGAGTATTGCTTTGTTTTCAATGTATAAGGTTTTCTTGTTTCATTTCCTGAAAAATTTACATTTTGGAGTTTCTTCCTGACAGGGATATATGCTATAATATTATTTATAATATGACTTTAGAGATGTCTTTCTCTACCTATAACTTTGGAATGATTGTGAGATCTGCATCTCGACTCGACTTGAAGGCATGGCATGTACTGTTTGCTCACTGTAGATGTGTCTCGCACTGTTCTCCCAGATCTTTATCTGTCCTAATCAATCATGTGCAGAACTACAAAAAGGGAACTTCACAAGTGGTCACATGCTGGCCTTAACTTCCAGCTAAACATCACTCCTAGTTCCTTTTCTTGCACCATTTACAATAACACAGACTCTACCATAATTTCACTTTTGATTTCTTACTGAAGTTTAGACTCTTTTTATTCACTTAGTTGTGAGACATGGCGAAAAATGTTCAAGGTAAGTGTCTTCTGCCTAATTGTATTTTTGGATGCTTATACTGTAGCTGACAGCCTCAGCTATCAGGCTATTTTTTACTTGTTTTATATATAATGTCAAGTGGTTTCTTTCCTTTCCATATTGAAAAGGCTAAAGAAATGTGGTGCTTTGTCCAACAGGCGGCAAAACATATGGCCTTTTGAAGTCTCAGCAAGAAGAAAAGCTTAACTTGGTTAATGAGGTGTGTGGAATATTATGCTTAACTATTCTGGTGAAAATAGCCGATCTAGAAGATCACAACGCATCACAGATGCAACTGTGGTGTGAGCTTGTAGATCGGCTATTTTCATCGCACGACCCCGGCGTGCAACATCAGGTTTTAGTCATGTCATTAGGCCTTATGAGAATACAGGAAGATGTACTGTAACTGTATGAGTAACTTATAGTTTTCTATCATTTTCTGTTCCTTAGAGCTTTCTGTCAGATCCTCTGTATGGAGAAGTGGAAGAGCTTGCCTCCAACCTTGAAATGTCTAAAAGTGAGGATAAACTAAACATGTGATTTTGATACACTGTAATATTAAGTTCATAATATCCGTCTGTCAAACTGACACGTCGATCTTCTCTTACTGCAGAAAAATTCCTGGAGTTTGATCTCAATGACCAAGGAGAGTTAGGTAAACAAATGATCACTGTCTTTACTTACAGATAAGGGACTTCTAGCCCTGATGTATCCTTATTGTCAACTAATCAACTTATTATGGATAAGATCATGCCATATTGTCCTTTTAAACTAAAGCAATGACAGATCATAATAATCTGTTCTCAGATATAGTTCCAAATAACTGCACTTAATTTGAAATAATTTATTCATTTATTACTCTGAGAGTATAAATGTTAATGTAATCCGTACGGGTCCATTTGGTTACATTTGTACACTCTCAGAGTTAAATTAACACTGAGGATTTTGCTGTGTAGACATGATGGGTCTGAAACGGATGCTGGAGAAGATGGGCGTGGCCAAAACCCACTTGGAACTGAAAAAGATGATGGCGGAGGTGGTTGGTGGGTCAGCCCAGGACACTAAACCCCGACCCATCAACTACACCGACTTCCTGAAAATGATGCTGGGGAAGAGGAACGCCATACTCAAACTGTGAGTCCAACAACACTTTTTTTCCCCACTTTTGTTTATCAGAGACTGAGTGGTGACCCACAGAGTTGGGTCATGTTAAACTGAGGCCCTAAGATGATAAAAAGCTGATGGTTATTAACTTGAAAAGCGTTGAACCCCCTAACTGCTCCCAGTATGGGTTAATTGCAGAGGACACATTTCACATACATGTATTGTACTGCGCAAAGAGATCCCCTTTTCCTGATCAGTCGACTTGCTTTCCTTTTTAATATACATTTTTGGCAATGTTTAAGTTTAAGAAAGGTCAGTATAGAGAGAGGCATACAACATGTTGACATGTTTTCTGTGTGAAGGATCCTGATGTTTGAAGCCTTGGGGAAAGACAATGAGCCCAAAGAGACTGGGCCAGCTCGCCGCAAGACCTTTGGAGACCTACCCTGAAGGAGAAGGACACCCCCAAATGACTGCTCCACTTGAAACTTACTTGATGGACTGCTTTTTACTCAGTTAATCATATTTATTTTATTTTCCAATATACAGTAGTTACTGTATCCTGGTGGAGCAGTGGTTCCCTATGGAGACAGAAAGGAGACTATTTGTGTCTCCATAGGGTCATCACACTATTGGCTAAGGAATGTGACAAAAACGAATAAATATCCACTACTTTTGGGAGTGAACTATCCCTTTAAGCAACGATCGCACTGATATGATAAGCCAAGTTTGGTCATCATCACTGGACAATGCAATCATGGGCAAACCTGTGATTGAATCAATCATGCCCCCTACAGTAGGGTAGGGGCTCGAAGGACAGACCTCGGGTCTGTACTTGGCCCTTTTGGCTACCTCCTTTTTGCTCTCAACGTAGCAAGTTAACACCTATATCTGCACACCTATTTTGTCATTCCCAGATTAAGAACACTAAAGGTTCATAGCATATACTGGATTCTGGTGGAGGAAAGAGCCAACGATATTTTCTACAGAGCTCTCAAGGAACATGAAATGTTTCTTGTCAATGACCTGACATAATGTGATTTCTTCCAAGTTCTGAACTTCTGACCCATCACCAACGTCGACGACAGAGTACAGCATCTTGCAATGGGTCTGGTCCACAAGATTCGATACACCACCAAGATACCCATGTACCTGTCTAGATACTTCCTTAATGTTAACGAAGTCCACACCCATAACACCAGAGGAAGTTTAACGAACCATGTACAACAAAATTCGGCACAAACAAGGGACTAAATTATTTTTGCTCCTATGCCACCAAAATGTGGAACGCCCTACCAACAGTCATTAAGACATGCAAATCCCTTGACTCCTTCAAAACCGCTCTCAAAGGGCACCTACGGACGGCTGCAATTCGAAACTGGCCTCCGTAAAATCTGAATCCCCCCCCCCACCGCCCACCCCTTTTTCCCCTTACTGTATATGTTTCTTTTCCCTTTTTACCTCCATTATGATGAATTCCTGTTCTGTTCTTTGACTATATATAGAAGTGTCTATTTGTACGTCTCTAAATGTTTTGATGAATAGAACAAGGTGGACCCTCTTGTAAACAAGTGTAATGCTTAATTGGGTTGACCACTCATGCACAGTTAACAGTCTTTGTATTGAGTTTGTGCTTGAAATGTACTGTAATTCTGCAAACTGTTAATAAATATTTCAATCAATCAATCAATCAACGTGTGTTAGCTGCCCCCTTGTGGCGTGACTTTGCAATAACCCCAAAAAGTGAACACAAAAAAACACCCATGCTGTCCTTACCTAAAATCACTTGGCCCACACAAACTGTTTGATGATGCAAAGACATGTTGTGTTGTGTGTCACAATTATCTGATGTCATATGACCTTGAGAAATGCAACATACCATGCCTAGACACGGGTCACCTCACCGCCATCATGCTTGCTTGTGGTGGACATTTTTGTAAAAAATTCAATTTTATAATAAAACATTTGAATTGAGTAAAAATAAGAACGAGAATTGAAACACTACCTGTCGCCTTGATGGGAAACATCTATTTGGAATTCATTCAGAGCAAAAAACAATATACGGTAAGGGCATTTGAATACAAGCAAAAATAAAAGTAAAAGTGAAGCATTGAGCATACAGTATATTATTACATACATGCATACAGTACATGGATACTGGTTAGATATGCCTGATGGAGGTGAATTACAAAAGTTCACTTTGATTTGAAGTGTGTGTAGAGATACATAACAGACGGAACCTTGTAACATAACATATTACATTTAATGTTAGTAAAGGCAGATATCTGAAGAAATCAGTGAGCTGGTAGTTTTAGTCATATTTCACTTTAACAACATGTTTGGGGTCATCTACTCAGGCTTTAGTGAGCACCCCGGACAGTTTTTAAGCTTCATTCAGTATTTAGATATATGATATCAGTTTTATAACAATAATGGATTGCATTTTTATGTGCTTACTCAAAGCGCTTTACAATGGTCCATTCATTCATACACCTTGAATCATCATTTGCCCCCTTTCAAAAATGCCCAGGAGACAGTTTGGTTCTGCCCAGGTGTTGTGTCATATGGACAATGTAGAGTGACTGATGAATTGCTGCCTTGAATTGCTACATTCACTGGGTCAAGAATATTGCACTCTGAAAGAGAACATTCAGCAAAAAATGTGAAATCTTAGTCTTAAGATCACCTACTGTACTATACTGGTTTTCTGTATATAATAGTCTAAAATGAATTCCTGATACAAAGAGAATAGACATCAGCAGTACTGGGATTCCCCCCTGGACCAATGATCTAACCCATTTTGGGCGGGAACCCCTTTTGGTGTTAGCATTATGTTATGCTTTAGCTATTGAAAAATAGCAGATCTACAAGCTCATAGCACGCCACCGAGTGGCGCGCTACGAGCTTGTAGGTCTGCTATTTTTGAAAAAACGAAGAACCACTGACATAGAAACATAGCTTTTTCAGAAAACTGTCAGGATGTAGAAGACATTTTTAGAATCTGATCTCAGGTCAAAACTAGAAAAAGTGCCCTTCTGGGCACAAGTCTCCACCAGGAGGATAGGACTGTGTGAGATGTTTGGCAAAATGTTTAGGAGTAATATAAACATGTTTGCCTTTGATGGTAATTGGATGACTTGAGGCATTTTGTTCCAAAAATGTGTTTTGCAATAATCAACCTGTTGGTGACGCTATAACAGGCCAATGTGAAAAGGGTGGGATATATTCATCAGCCTAGTAAGAAAATGTGTGAAAGATTTCACGTAAATTGCATGCTGCATTCATGATTTGAGGCTTTTGTGCAAAACGGGGCAATCTTGCAAACTGTGAAAGCCAATTGTAGCCAATTAGGATGGAATATGAAATATCGGACAGATCCGACTTGAGCACATGACCATAGAGATATGTGTAACGATTTGTGAGATTTTTGGACAGAATCTGGAGGAGTAATATAAAAAAAAAGTCGGCCTCCTGGTGGCGCTAGAAAATGCAGGTCAAAGGTTTGTCCTTGGCCTCTAGGGAGTGTGCATGC
This sequence comes from Electrona antarctica, assembly GCF_951216825.1. Taxonomy (NCBI): domain Eukaryota; kingdom Metazoa; phylum Chordata; class Actinopteri; order Myctophiformes; family Myctophidae; genus Electrona; species Electrona antarctica. The sequence continues at coordinate 46,103,901 of NC_136811.1, read as the reverse complement.
AACGTTTCAGATCTGTGCATTTTTAGGTAAAAAATTTGAAAAGCTGCCTCATGGTGGCGCTATAACAGGCCGTTCTGGAAAATGTGTGTGTGTGTGTGTGTGTGTGTGTGTGTGTGTGTGTGTGTGTGTGTGTGTGTGTGTGTGTGTGTGTGTGTGTGTGTACATAATCATAGAAAACATCTAAGAATACAGTGAACTGAGCAGTCACACACACACACACACACACACACACACTCACATTAACAATTTATTTATGTCCACACAAATTGCATAGGACATAAATAGTTCAGGTGCAGCAAAGTTACATCAACAAAATCAAGGCATATGTCCTCAGTGACGATACAACAAGCATGTCATGTCACCCAGCATTCCATGGGCACAAGTAGTGTAGGCATCCTAAGTTCGAAACCCCCTCCAACAACCAGTCCGCGGGTATGTCCCAGGCTGGACTAGCCCTAGAATGGCTCTGTTGTTACATACAGTATATATAGTATTTCACATACAGAGCCATAGAACGGTCGCGGTTACTTTAATGTTGGACGTAATCTTGGCGGCCTGAATGTGATAAATGCTCCGTTTGTACTCACCCATTAAATAATTCCAAAAACGTGGAGTGAAATATGGTCCTCTAGTTTTATATCCATGTGAAAGTTCTGGCACAAAACGTGTATTTAGTTAATTATCTCCACTTTTTCAAGAGATGCACACGGACGTCTTTCTCTCCGGGCGAGGGGGGACTGGAATGATCGATGAACTGATTTTAGACGTCATCACCAATTGACAAGGGAAACACAAAAGTTTGGGTCACACAATTGGCAGGTGCCTTGCGATAGGTGCTGGGTAATTAATCACACCACCTGCCAATTGTGTGACCCAAACTTTTGTGTTTCCCTTGTCAATTGGTGATGACGTCTAAAATCAGTTCATCGATCATTCCAGTCCCCCCTCGCCCGGAGAGAAAGACGTCCGTGTGCATCTCTTGAAAAAGTGGAGATAATTAACTAAATACACGTTTTGTGCCAGAACTTTCACATGGATATAAAACTAGAGGACCATATTTCACTCCACGTTTTTGGAATTATTTAATGGGTGAGTACAAACGGAGCATTTATCACATTCAGGCCGCACACAATTGAATTCAACCAGGGACAGTGGAAGGGATCTATGCCTATGATACATGAAAATGTACGTAAGTTAATTAAATGATCACAGGCATTCTAGGTCTAAGGCTGGACCACCAGAGGAAACAATTTCCCAGTCCACTCCTGCATTTCCACCCGGTGTCATATCGTTCTCCGTAGCGTGCCTGATCCCATGGGCCCAAAATCCACCCACTGTTGTTCTCCCAGTGGACGGACACACCGCTAGAAGGCCAGGTCCAATGCCTCTCTTCTCGGTGGCTGCTCATGGGAAGGGCCACCAAGCAGCACCGGCTGTCCGTATACTCCATCCAGCGGCGTCAACTTTGGGAGTGCCTGAGGGCTTGGGCACTCACTGAAAAAATAATAAACCAAATAGCACACACTGAGATTAAGGCTGAAGATCCCCTCCCCCTGGTCATTTTGTCACGTAGGCACACACCTTTACGGTGTTCACAGAACAGGTATTCAAATGCTAATACTGTGGCTTTGTTCCAGTGACCGCACGGTTCATTCACACTCCGTCTCCTGCAGCAACACAACACTAACACAGTCAGCGGAGAGGCTGCTGTCTGTGTACCGTCGGCCCGTCTGTAAAGAGCCATGACTTGAGACTTGACAAACAGAGCCATCTCAGCCAAAATACAATTTAATTATTTACTGTTGATCATGCTGAAATGTTGAAACAAGATGCTGAAACAATTGAATGTTTTCGTTAATTGTTGTGATTAACTGAAAGCGCGCACCACTGTATTTATTAGCAAACTGTAAATTATAAAGTACCAAAGAAATGTTTTTTTCCCCCCGCTGTGGCGGGGGGGGGGGGGGGGGGGGGGGGGGGGCAGGGAGGCGGGGCCGGGGGGCACCCACTGCAGTTATAGGAACCTGCCGCCCCTGAGTCTCCATCGGTGAGCAGTGCCTTGTAGTATGCAAGCTTGCGATCGTGTTGAAGCACACAGTCCACAGAGGTTGCAAATGCATCTTAAATCTGCACCCACTACATTAACGGTGGTAGTTACAACGGAGAAGTTTAACGTCATGCTCAGGACACACACACACACACACACACACACACACACACACACACACACACACACACACACACACACACACACACACACACACACACACACACACACACACACACACACACACACACACAGTCTCTACGACAGTTGGCACTATATCTATCCTCACATCTGCCTTTGCAATGCATATTCCCCCAGGCAGATTAAGTCAATTGTGGGAGGACTTCACGGCCGAAGTGGTGACGAGCCAACCAGATTTGGAACCAGGCAGGGCCCAGTATGCAAATTTGGGGCGGAACATTGCAGAAAGAAATCTAATACTGAGAGGGACGAGACTATATATCCACACAGTGATAATGGTTTTGCTACACGAGGCTACTACATATCTGGAGTTTTTCGCACAATTTCAACACCAGTTTGCTCACTCGCTGGCTGTCAGAAACCGCTTTTATATTATTTTAGGATAGTTAATAGCAGCCACTGAGATGCACTTGGGCCAGATCCAAAAGGCCCACCCTTGGTCCAGAGTATAGACTGGGATCAACAAGTTCAGCAATTTTCTGATCCAGTAGATCCAGAAACAGGAGATACGGATATAGCCTGTGCTTCCAAAAATAATTAGATTTGAAACAAGGGGTGTCTTAGAGCTTCCCAGTCTGTAGACAGTATAGACACTTCTAAACTTCTGGCCTTTGAGCACAACTGAAACTGGCACCCCAGGACCATAGACCCTACCTCACTGTTTTCGGCTGTGTGTTTTTGAATTTGTTGTATTTTAAAGATTTGTTGTGTTAATTTGTTGTATATTTTGCTCTGTTAACTGTTGTTCTTTTGGTCTATAGCACACTTTACGTTTAAAACCAGGCTTTTCAGCCATGTGTAACATTCTGCTGACCATCCTTCTGCTCCTGCTGTGTAAACCATACTCAGAAAACTCCACACTCTTGAGGCAGCAGTGCTATCCACGTATCCACTGTTCCATGCACAGAATAACAATGGTTACATTTAGTTAAAATACATGCATAAAACTAAATATATGCCCAGGCGGTGGCGTAACCGTCTGGGCACCCGACTGGTAATCCAGTCGCAGTGTGCCGCGGGTTCGACTCCCGAGCCCGACACGGCCTTTACTGCATGTCTTCCCCCATCTCTCTCCCGTTTCCTGTCAGCCTACTGTCTGTCCCTTCAAAAAACCAATAAAAGGCGTAAGCCGCAAAAAAAATATCTTAAACAAAAAAAAAATACACAACTAAATGCTGAAGTTGTACAATTTACAATAGGTCAAATATTTGATATTGTCTCAATTACAGGTGTGAGTATAGACCATAACTAGAAAAAGTGCCCTTCTGGGCACAGGTCTCTCCACCAGGAGGATAGGAGTGTGTGTGTGATGTTTGGCAAAATGTTTAGGAGCTGTGTGTGTGTGTGTGTGTGTGTGTGTGTGTGTGTGTGTGTGTGTGTGTGTGTGTGTGTGTGTGTGTGTGTGTGTGTGACGCGGCTTGGCCTGTTGTAGGGCCACCATGAGGCTGATTTGAAAACTGTCAAGTCAAGTGGCATTTCTTCCAAAGCCTAGTGGGAATATGGAGTCTGAGAAATCTGAAAGACCCGTTTCGTTGAATGGCTCTAGAGAGACTGTGTACCAATTTGCGTGATGTTTGGACCAAATCTATAGGTGTACTGTCCAAAAACATGTTTTGCACAAAGCGTAGCCCGCTTTGTACAAATCGCCAAACAACTACTAAACGCAGCGTCCGATTGTGGTGAAACCGTGCATGCATATTCCCACTAGGCTGTGGTTGTGATTTCATCATACTGTAGAATATGTTATTACTTATAGGCCATATAGGCCATGTATGGCCAATTGTGGCCTACCATGTATGGTCTACTTGTGTGCCACGTGCAAGTTGGTACCTCGACAGAGTGCATTTCTAGTTTTATTTAAAGTCAGCAGAGCTAATTGATGATAATAACCAGATCTTATGTTAATGATGTTTCGGAGACAAGAAACACTTTCCTGGGTGTTTTACATGGACATCATGGAGCCCATGGACACTTTGAAATACTAAAATATATGAAAACGCATTACCCACATAAAAACACCAGGAAAGTGTTTCTTGTCTCCCAAACATCATTAAAATAAGATCTGGTTGCAAAAGGGGTGAAGTGGCTCTTTAAGACGAGTCTACTCGTCATGAGCGCCTGCATAATTAATTTATAGGACGAGTATGACTGTGATTAGCATCAAATGTGTAATATGTACAGTAGATGTCCCTGTCTCCTGACACTGTCATAAGAATTTCAATGTCAATGTCAGGATCTGTGTAGTTCCGTGAGAAAAACATACAGTTTGTATTACAGTATCTATTATACATTTGAAAACATGTGCCCAAGCGCACGCACAGGAACACAAGGCACAAGCTACTACGTCACTGACACGCTGCAACACGCTGCAACACACACTGCAACAACACACTAACACGACACAGTCTTACCCTCCGCGTCGATCCACGGCTATCTCCTCATGTCGCGCCGCACGGCCACGCTCAACAACACCCGCGTAAAAACTGTCATTGCACTGCCACTACAGCCGCCTCCCGTCCACACTCACAAACAACAGCAATATCAATAATAAACACAAACACGCCACAAGCACCGACACCCCCGCCTAATTTGTTGCCACGTCTATGCAAACAAGCACAGAAAAAATGCCATTCAACACGCTACTTACAACTCGCTTACAATTCGCAGACCTGGCAACACTGCATCCCGTGATTCCACTCTTTTCATTGGCTGCGCCGCCAACATTGTCAAACATTGTTGCCACGTCTATGTAAACAAGGCCGCAAACCCTGACTTCCTACAGCCTACAGCCTATCCTTTCACACACTACCACTCGCTTACAATACGTGGACCTGGCAACACTACATCACCCCTTCCCAATGGCTCAAAACCCCACCACGTGACCCACGTGTGTTTCGTGTTACCTTTCACACTTCCGGAAACACTACCGGAAGTTACACGGTACACACACACACACACGCACACACACACACACACACACACACACACACACACACACACACACGTGCGTGCGCGCGCGCACACACACACACACACACACACACACACACACACACAGTGTACAGCCTGCCGGAAACCAAAAGTAGAAGACGACGAAGAACAACAACACAGGTTCTACACTGATTCTAACTTGGATGGAGAGCGCCGCGATTACATACACAGTTACAATCATGCAAACACGACCGCGTCGACACCTGGCGTGGTACAATCGGGACGAACCGAGGCGCATATATGGATAACAACAACAACACTACACGCACACGCTGCAACAACGCGCTGCAACACAAAACGTAAGTCACGTATGTAACTATGGTTCTATGAATCCTGGATGACTGCTTAACACTGGATGATTGGCGTCCAGTGTTAAGCACTGCCTCTGGCAGTCAGTAAGGATGAAATAGAACAGCGGTGTACAACGCAGTGTCACTGCAGACACGTGTGTGTGTGTGTGGTGTGTGCGTGCGTGCGTGCGCGGGGGGGGGGGGGGGGGGGGGGGGGGGGGTTGGATCGCCTCGCGATGCAGCTGAAATGGCACACACACACACACACATACGCCACAAAACGCTAATAATAATAATAATAACACACAATTAGAACACTACACTAATCATAACAACAGCACAGAACAGTACAGTACACATGAGTACAGTACAGCAAGAAAGCTCACATCAGAATATTAATCCATGTAATAATAATAATAATAATAAAACATAATAACACAACACTAATAACTATAATATCAACAGTACAGAGAACAGTACAGTACATCAGAATATTAATCCATGTAATAATAATAATAACAATAAATAAGCACACAACACTAATAACAGTACAGAGAACAGTACAGTACACATGAGTACAGTACAGTACAGTATACTGTTCCTGCGCCTTGCCATGCTCTTTCAATCATAATAATAATAATAAATAACAACACTACACTAATAACAACAATAATATCAACAATACAGCGAACACTACAGTACACATGAGTACAGTACAGTACAGAAAGAAAGCTCACATCAGAATATTCATCCATGTCATAATAATAATAATAATAATAACAAATAATAACACAACACTACTAACTATAATATCAACAGTACAGAGAACAGTACAGTACAGTACATCAGAATATTAATCCATGTAATAATAATAATAATAAAAAAACACTAATACAACAGTACAGAGAACAGTACAGTACAGTACACATGCCTACAGTACAGTACAAAGACTTACAGTACAGTACAGTACAGTACAGTATACTGTTCCTGCGCCTTGCCATGCTCGCTTTCATACGCACATACACAAAACCAAACAGGGCCACTCAGCCAGCTTGCCAACTTTGCGCTTTCCAAGCAAATGCATAAATGAAAACATCATGGGTTGCCATTGCCTTCTTCCCATTTGCGACGCATCGCGTTAGGATGAGCGGGCCGAAGGCCCGCGAAATTCTAGTATAGTACATACAGTTTGACTCTCCTGAGGGAGGATGAATATAGTCAATAATCTTACTGATGCTAACAGAGGAATGTACATATTTGACATCACAAGTTGCAGCTCCTTGACATAAACACACACCTGAGGTGATGTGTGTGTGTGTGTGTGTGTGTGTGTGTGTGTGTGTGTGTGTGTGTGTGTGTGTGTGTGTGTGTGTGTGTGTGTGTGTGTGTGTGTGTGTGCGTGCGCGTGTGCGTGTGCGTGTGTGCGTGCGCGCGCGTGCAGGCGCATGTTCTGTATGTTCTCCGGTAGTAATCTATTTATTGATAGATAGATATCCAATAGATAGATAGATATCCAATGCACTTGACAAAGATTACCATTCGTGCATGCATATATTCATTCATTCATACACCGATAGCGGATGCAAGGCAAGACTAAAACTAAATCACATTTTATTCACTCACTCCCAATCTTCCGCCGTAGTCTGAAAACCCACCTCTTCAGACTCCACCATGGCCCGTAGCACTTGCCCTAGCCTATCCCCTTAGATAGCACACTATGTAGACTTAGATAGTATTTTAAACAGACTTATAGCTTGTTACGTAGACAGCTCTAGAACTGCACTTTATGTAGTCATAGCACTTTATAGTACACATGTTTAATATATTATATAGTATAGTATGTATAGTTTACATAGATACTCCACTGTTACGTTCTTAGTTTACGCATGATTCATGATAACTACTTTTTATATATGTGATGTATGCCATGCTCTTGTTATTGCTTAATGTAAATCGCTCTGGATTAAGAGCGTCTGCTAAATGCCTAAATTGTAAATTGTAAAATTGTCAAAAGACTATAGTCTAGACTAAATTCAAAATTAACACTGGATGATGTGTTTATGACGTCCTGAGGGAACACGAATAGAGTCAATAATCAAATTGATACAGAGACGTACTGTATGTATATTGTACATACTTGACATAACCACATACACCTGAGGCGACGGAGCCATATTAATGTGAAGAGATAATAAGACTGTTTATTTAAAGGTATTGTGGTCACACGGTGAATGAAAGAGTGCATTAAGGCAGTGGTTCTTAAACGTTTTCATGTCAAGGACCCCCAAATTGACAATAATTGCCCGCAGATCCCCATTTGACCCCCATAAGAGAAATTATTTTGGGGGGTCCAAAAAGAAAAAAAAATATTTTTTTATTTTTATTTTAGTTTTGCAACTGAATGGCTGGAAAATGGAAATTAAGAGTTTACATAGTACACATAGTTCATGCATAAACTTTCCTTAATGATTATATCTGGTTTCAGTATTTATTTATGATGTATTTTCGCTATTATTAAGATTATTGTAATGGTCAATTTATATTGGGGGTGCGGAGGGGGGCAGGGCAGGGGTCGCGAGACATGGCCAAAGCATTTCCGGGGGTCCCCAGCCAAAAACCCTTGCTTTACAATTTACACCACTGCATTAATGGCATAGGTTGACCAGAAAAGGGCAGATCTTCCCCAGCAGGCCGGGTGGCCTACCCATGGGGCTGCATGTGTCAGTGTTGTGTTGCAGCCAGCAGGACGCGAGGAAGCTGAGGAGGGAAATGGTCGTTTAGGGTTTGTCCCTTAGAGTATATATTAATAGAGACGGCACCGGATTTCTCCTCCCATCCACTTGCATTAAGTTGCCCAAAGGCGCATGAGGCGATTTCACTCCTCCTTCCGGGTATGAACAGAGTGCATTCTGGGATGGATTGGGCCAAATCGTGAACGCGCTGGCCGTTGACTATCATTGCACGCGTTCATGAATGAAACAGCGCTCACGTGTCATCATGAACGCGCGCAATGATTGTCAACGGACCAGCGCTGGCCCAGCGCAGCAATACCACTATGTCCATTTGGCCGCCGTCTCTATTAATATATACTCTAAGGTTCGTCCATACGTACAGTATAGGTTTTTGACGACTGCATGGTTTCAACACTGGTTACAGCACTGTACAAGCTGCCCAGGTCGTCTTTTGAAAGGTTGTTGTGAGGTTTTGGGGACCAAAAGAGAACAATCTCAGTCTTATCTGAATTCAGATGGAGGACGTTTTGTGACATCCATAGGAAAGGACCATGCATCTATTCTAAACCAAGGGTGCCCTGAAGGTAGATCGCGATCTGAATCAGATCACACATGGTAGACCACATGACATCCCCCTAAAAATAAATAAATAAAATATTATAATAAATCACACCTGTCTGAAGTGAGGGGCGCTCTTATCATCATACATCATGCACTTTTTGGACAAAAAAGTAGCTTGTAGGAGCAGCAGTCGTACCCAGACAACAGAGAGCTACTAAACCCATTATTGACCTTATACCGACCTTGAAACATACCGTAGTTACGTCACCAATAATAGTGGTCCCTTATTGGCCAAGGGTCTTCACCGACATACCGACAGACATACCGACAGACATACCGACAGCCGATTTGCTCAGGCACATATGACGTAAATTCTCCATTCATTGTCAATGGCATTTAATGTTTGTGTTCAGACAGAATCTACACTATAGCTGTTTATAGGAGGGGCTCGCGCCCCTCAAAAAACTATTGTTGCCATCTGCCATTTGAATTAAGGTCCCTTGAGTGATTGACATCTGTGCCTGTCCACTCAGTTCACGGCTTCTATAGTAGGCAAACCCACAATGTAATACTTTGTTTTCATGAGTGTTAGGCGCAAACGTGAGTAGCATTACGAAGTTACATTAAAATAAATCCCCTCTATTTCCCATTCCAAGTGTGTGTCTGTCCTATATATGTAACGCCAGCGCTGCTATATTCCAAAGCCCCCTCAGGTACATTTTCAAAGTATTTTCAGCAATGGGATTATACATTTTTTTGGTTGAGTAGCTCTTGTTGAGCTGGTCATTTTAAAAGTAGTTCTAAACTAAAAAAAAACATGTGAGCACCGCTGATCTAAACCATCCTTGATTCTTTGGACTTGCATCACAGCCACCCGATTCGGATGCCACGGCACCCTTCGTTGCCACGGACGGAGCCCACTTTGAGATGCACTGAACTAGACGGCGCTGGCTGTAGTGCAGTCAGTTATTGCATACAGTCCCATACCGTTGGTCTCGTCCGGGCTGACACCTAGAGGTACCCATCAATGTCGTTCAGGCCAAAAGTACCTCTGGTAGCCACACCTCTGATGGGTGGGGTTTAGCCATAAGGGGTGTGTTTTTTTCACCCACTGTGTAATATAATAAATGGACAGTAGGTGGCAGTAGGACAGAGGCCACAGCAACTATACATTCCAGCTAAGTAATTTGCACTGCAGTTTTAGGGATTGTCATTGCTGCTGTCAAGGAGTGAAACAATATACCCATACTCAACCTTTTAATTTTAATTTACCGTAGTATCTCATATATATATATATATATATATATATATATATATATATATATATATATATATATACAGTTGTGGAAATGTAGATCTGCTGTTTTCAAAAGATTGAAAACTTTAAATGATACATTATGTACATTACATCTGTAATACAGTTGTGTATTCTTATGACATTAATTTCATTATATATTATTATAATTAGTTAAAAGCAGGCTCTGTACCCAAATCTGTCCTCAGCAAGTGGTCACAATTTCAAACTGCCAAAAAGGTGTCTAATACTGTCACAATCACATAAATATACATACTAAATGAATGTCCCATTTTAGAAAGAAATGTTACGCGAAAAACCTTCTCAAGATTGGTAGTTAAGACCTGTGTCTACAAATACATCCATTTGAGTGAGGAGATGGAACTGGTTATTCTGCTTTTAGCACTATGGCCAGGGGCCAGGCACAGGACAGGATTAACCAGACTCCTAATTGGAACACGGATGCCCACCAGGCTGGGTGGATGCAGCCAGGGTTGTTACGCTTTATCAACATACTCAAATATTGAGTTTGGGGTTTAATGCAAATATGAATGTAAGCTGTTTTTCTCCTAAAATAAGCATGACTACAGTATATAAAGAGCATGGTTTGAAGCAGGACGTATACATCGAGTCGATCAGCTTTGATCATCTGACGACGACATGGCCGCCAACCTCCGACTCCTGTGTGTCCTCATTGGTCAGTATCCAAGCTTGTATTTCAATAACATAACAACAAGGACCATATTTTATATTCGGAATTGATGTGTATGATGTGTTTTGTTTTGACGAGCTGTGTGTGTGTGTGTGTGTGTGTGTGTGTGTGTGTGTGTGTGTGTGTGTGTGTGTGTGTGTGTGTGTGTGTGTGTGTGTGTGTGTGTGTGTGTGTGTGTGTGTGTGTGTGTGTGTGTGTGTGTGTGTGTGTTTCAGTGCTGGCTGCTGTGTGCTGGGAGGCTAACAGTAAGAACACCGAGAAAAGTAAGTATAGGGCCTACACTTCTGTCTTCAACAGGTTGAATAATTAATGTTGGATCTTCAATTTAATTGCATCTGCTCTTTATAGCGCCACCAGGAGGCCGACATATGTAAAACACATTTTCTAATATTACTCCTTCAGATTTTATCCAAATTTCACGCAAATCGGTACACATGCTCTCCATAGTCATGTGATCAAGACGGGTTTGTTTGATTTATCATAATCCACCCTCATTGGCTACGATTGGCTTCTAAACTTTTCAGGAGTAGCCCGCTTTGTACAAATCGACACAACTACTAAACGCAGCGTCCGATTGTGGTGAAACCGTGCATGCATATTCCCACTTCTCATTCTCACCACACGCCGCCCTCCCCCCCCCCCCCCCTTGGATGATGCCCAAGCCCCACCCGCTGCTGTTCCGGCTGTGCTCCCTTTTTTTTTTTTTTCCTACGCGCACGCAGCCCTTCCAACTTGAAGAGTGGCGTGAGAGTAGTGCTTTTTGATCGGTGTACAGACCTACAACCCGCCCTGCCCCCCACCCAAGAACATTCTGTGCCCACACGATACAATGCAACTGTAATGTAATGTGATGTGATGTTTACACCCGTCCCCCCCTCCCTCTCTGTCAAAACACCCACCCCAACTCTGCCCCCCCCCTATCCTTCTTTTTTCTTCTTTTCTTATTTTTCTGATGTAAAGAGAAGCTAGTGGCGGCGCGACCCATGTTGCTGCGGCCCGTGTATTCATTCAGCACATCATAATTTCGTTGTACTTCATTGAACAATGACAATAAACCCCCATTCCATTCCATTCCACTAGGCTTTTGGTGGTCTCTCACACACACACACACACACACACACACACACACACACACACACATACACACACACACACACACACACACACACACACACACACACACACACACACACACACACACACACACACACACACACACACACACACACACACACACACACACACACACGTTTATATTGCTCCTAAACATTTTGCCAAACATCACACACGCACTCCTATCCTCCTGGTGGAGACCTGTGCCCAGAAGGGCACTTTTTCTAGTTTCAGTTCTCTTTTAGTTCTTACATTAGTTTCTACATGATTATACCTGAAAATTAATTGTTCTTTTTTGTTTTGTTGACACCCACTATCAAACAGCTGTAATGTTGTTTTCTCTTAAAGATTTTAGCCTATAAACTGAAAGAAATGTTGGCAAATATCAGCCTGAGTATGAACAGTGTGTGTTAACAGTGAGTGTAAATAGTGTGCCTGCTTTTATTTGCAGTCATGCAGTGCATGTTGTCAAATAATTCGGAGATGTAACCATTTAATATAATGTACTATGCTATATATCGTTTTTGAGGTTTTAGATTTGTTTTTGCACAACAGTGCTATTAAACACCCTTTGTCTGTGTGTTGGTTGAAAAATATTGAACCAATGAAAAGTAGTAAAAAGCACTTCAGACAAATTAAACCCCTTAACTCCATTCAACCCTCAAACTGTCTAAAGCAACTAACTCCACCACCTCTCCCCCTCTCATGAAAGTATTGACAGTATAGTCACAACGTGCCAACTTTGTCTTTGAGGGAGTATTGCTTTGTTTTCAATGTATAAGGTTTTCTTGTTTCATTTCCTGAAAAATTTACATTTTGGAGTTTCTTCCTGACAGCAGATATATGCAGGGCTGGCTCGTATATATAGGCCACATACAGTAGGCCATGGCCTAGGGCGGCAGATTGCCCAAGGCGGCTGTTAGGGCCCCTTCCCCCCGCCACAGTTCACGGAGAACAGTGAGAACAGTGCGAGACACATCTACGAACAGCGCGAAAAATCCGGCCTAGGGCGCCAAATTGTTTAGGGCCGGCCCTGGATATATGCTATAATATTATTTATAATATGACTTTAGAGATGTCTTTCTCTACCTATAACTTTGGAATGATTGTGAGATCTGCATCTCGACTCGACTTGAAGGCATGGCATGTACTGTTTGCTCACTGTAGATGTGTCTCGCACTGTTCTCCCAGATCTTTATCTGTCCTAATCAATCATGTGCAGAACTACAAAAAGGGAACTTCACAAGTGGTCACATGCTGGCCTTAACTTCCAGCTAAGCATCACTCCTAGTTCCTTTTCTTGCACCATTTACAATACCACAGACTCTACCATAATTTTGATTTCTTACTGAAGTTTAGACTCTTTTTATTCACTTAGTTGTGAGACATGGCGAAAAATGTTCAAGGTGGTAAGTGTCTTCTGCCTAATTGTATTTTTGGATGCTTATACTGTAGCTGACAGCCTCAGCTATCAGGCTATTTTTTACTTGTTTTATATATAATGTCAAGTGGTTTCTTTCCTTTCCATATTGAAAAGGCTAAAGAAATGTGGTGCTTTGTCCAACAGGCGGCAAAACATATGGCCTTTTGAAGTCTCAGCAAGAAGAAAAGCTTAACTTGGTTAATGAGGTGTGTGGAATATTATGCTTAACTATTCTGGTGAAAATAGCCGATCTAGAAGATCACAACGCATCACAGATGCAACTGTGGTGTGAGCTTGTAGATCGGCTATTTTCATCGCACGACCCCGGCGTGCAACATCAGGTTTTAGTCATGTCATTAGGCCTTATGAGAATACAGGAAGATGTACTGTAACTGTATGAGTAACTTATAGTTTTCTATCATTTTCTGTTCCTTAGAGCTTTCTGTCAGATCCTCTGTATGGAGAAGTGGAAGAGCTTGCCTCCAACCTTGAAATGTTTAAAAGTGAGGATAAACTAAACATGTGATTTTGATACACTGTAATATTAAGTTCATAATATCCTTCTGTCAAACTGACACGTCGATATAGTCCAGCTGCTTAGCTCCAATATATAAAGGAATCGTTCAGTTTGTGATAAAAGCATGAAATCTGGTACACATATAGCCAAGGGCATCCCAAACATAATTGGATGTGGAGGCATCCTGAATTTTCAACATGGCACCCATGGCAGCCATTTTTCAAAATGCCACCATTGACATCCTATTATAAGGCAATATTTTCTAAATTTCCTTATGCTTTAAGTAGCATGTGACATATCAAACTAGGGGGTTTTCATGATGCTGAATCTATTCCAAGCATTAGTTTTGCATAAAAACACTCATTGGGCTAAATTTGGCGATAGCAACTTGCCCAACTGTGCTGATGTCAGCACATTTGGGCAAGTTGCTATGGCCAAATTTAGCCCAATTTTGCCAATTAGCCCAAACTAATGCTTGGAATGGATTTAGCATCATGAAAACCCCCTAGTTTGATATGTCACATGCTACTTAAAGCATAAGGAAATTTAGAAAATATTGCCTTATAATAGGATGTCAATGGTGGCATTTTGAAAAATGGCTGCCATGGGTGCCATGTTGAAAATTCAGGATGCCTCCACATCCAATTATGTTTGGGATGCCCTTGGCTATATGTGTACCAGATTTCATGCTTTTATCACAAACTGAACGATTCCTTTATATATTGGAGCTAAGCAGCCATTTAGAATTTGACCTCTCCCGGGCCTCAGAGGTCAAATCAGACTTGACTCCACATCTGAAAATACACCTCATGGTATCATCTAACTATGGTAAAAGTTTCATGCTTTTTTGAAAAAGTGCACAATTTTTTGGTAATCCGCTGTACTAATACATCTTCTCTTACTGCAGAGAAATTCCTGGAGTTTGATCTCAATGACCAAGGAGAGTTAGGTAAACAAATGATCACTGTCTTTACTTACAGATAAGGGACTTCTAGCCCTGATGTATCCTTATTGTCAACTAATCAACTTATTATGGATAAGATCATGCCATATTGTCCTTTTAAACTATAGCAATGACAGATCATAATAATCTGTTCTCAGATATAGTTCCAAATAACTGCACTTCATTTGAAATCATTTATTAATTTATTACTCTGAGAGTATAAATGTTAATGTAATCCGTACGGGTCCATTTGGTTACATTTGTACACTCTCAGAGTTAAATTAACACTGATGATTTTGCTGTGTAGACATGATGGGTCTGAAACGGATGATGGAGAAGTTGGGCATGGCCAAAACCCACTTGGAACTGAAAAAGATGATGGCGGAGGTGGTTGGTGGGTCAGCCCGACCCATCAACTACACCGACTTCCTGAAAATGATGCTGGGGAAGAGGAACACCATACTCAAACTGTGAGTCCAACAACACTTTTTTTCCCCACTTTTGTTTATCAGAGACTGAGTGGTGACCCACAGAGTTGGGTCATGTTAAACTGAGGCCCTAAGATGATAAAAAGCTGATGGTTATTAACTTGAAAAGCGTTGAACCCCCTAACTGCTCCCAGTATGGGTTAATTGCAGAGGACACATTTCACATACATGTATTGTACTGCGCAAAGAGATCCCCTTTTCCTGATCAGTCGACTTGCTTTCCTTTTTAATATACATTTTTGGCAATGTTTAAGTTTAAGAAAGGTCAGTATAGAGAGAGGCATACAACATGTTGACATGTTTTCTGTGTGAAGGATCCTGATGTTTGAAGAAAGGGAAAGACAATGAGCCCAAAGAGACTGGGCCAGCTCGCCGCAAGACCTTTGGAGACCTACCCTGAAGGAGAAGGACACGTGGAACGGAACCCCAAATGACTGCTCCACTTGAAACTTACTTGATGGACTGCTTTTTAATCATATTTATTTTATTTTCCAATATACAGTAGTTACTGTATCCTGGTGGAGCAGTGGTTCCCTATGGAGACAGAAAGGAGACTCTTTGTGTCTCCATAGGGTCATCAAATTATTGGCTAAGGAATGTGACAAAAACGAATAAATATCCACTACTTTTGGGAGTGAACTATCCCTTTAAGCAACGATCGCACTGATATGATAAGCCAAGTTTGGTCATCATCACTGGACAATGCAATCATGGGCAAACCTGTGATTGAATCAATCATGCCCCCTACAGTAGGGTAGGGGCTCGAAGGACAGACCTCGGGTCTGTACTTGGCCCTTTTGGCTACCTCCTTTTTGCTCTCAACGTAGCAAGTTAACACCTATATCTGCACACCTATTTTGTCATTCCCAGATTAAGAACACTAAAGGTTCATAGCATATACTGGATTCTGGTGGAGGAAAGAGCCAACGATATTTTCTACAGAGCTCTCAAGGAACATGAAATGTTTCTTGTCAATGACCTGACATAATGTGATTTCTTCCAAGTTCTGAACTTCAGACCCCTCACCAACGTCGACGACAGAGTACAGCATCTTGCAATGGGTCTGGTCCACAAGATTCGATACACCACCAAGATACCTGTCTAGATACTTCCTTAATGTTAACGAAGTCCACACCCATAACACCAGAGGAAGTGCAACGAACCATGTACAACCCAGATTCGGCACAAACAAGGGACTAAATTATTTTTGCTCCTATGCCACCAAAATGTGGAACGCCCTACCAACAGTCATTAAGACATGCAAAATCCCTTGACTCCTTCAAAACCGCTCTCAAAGGGCATCTACGGACGGCTGCAATTCGAAACTGGCCTCCGTAAAATCTGAATTCCCCCCCCCACCGCCCACCCCTTTTTCCCCTTACTGTATATGTTTCTTTTCCCTTTTTACCTTCCTTATGATGAATTCCTGTTCTGTTCTTTGACTATATATAGAAGTGTCTATTTGTACGTCTCTAAATGTTTTGATGAATTGAACAAGGTCTTATCTATTACTCTTGTAAACAAGTGTAATGCTTAATTGGGTTGTCCACTCACAGTTAACAGTCTTTGTATTGAGTTTGTGCTTGAAATGTACTGTAATTCTGCAAACTGTTAATAAATATTTAAATCAATCAATCAATCAACGTGTGTTAGCTGCCCCCTTGTGGCGGGATTTTGCAATAATCCCAAAAAGTGAACACAAAAAAACACCCATGCTGTCCTTACCTAAAATCACTTGGCCCACAAACTGTTTGATGATGCAAAGACATGTTGTGTTGTGTGTCACAATTATCTGATGTCATATGACCTTGAGAAATGCAACATACCATGCCTAGACACGGGTCACCTCACCGCCATCATGCTTGCTTGTGGTGGACATTTTTGTAAAAAATTCAATTTTATAATAAAACATTTGAATTGAGTAAAAATAAGAACGAGAATTTAAACACTACCTGTCGCCTTGATGGGAAACATCTATTTGGAATTCATTCAGAGCAAAAAAACAATATACGGTAAGGGCATTTGAATACAAGCAAAAGTAAAAGTAAAAGTGAAGCATTGAGCATACAGTATATTATTACATACATGCATACAGTACATGGATACTGGTTAGATATGCCTGATGGAGGTGAATTACAAAAGTTCACTTTGATTTGAAGTGTGTGTAGAGATACATAACAGACGGAACCGTGTAACATAACATATTACATTTAATGTTAGTAAAGGCAGATATCTGAAGAAATCAGTGAGCTGGTAGTTTTAGTCATATTTCACTTTAACAACATGTTTGGGGTCATCTACTCAGGCTTTAGTGAGCACCCCGGACAGTTTTTAAGCTTCATTCAGTATTTAGATATATGATATCCATTTTATAACAATAATGGATTGCATTTTTATAGCACTTTTCTATGCTTTTCTATGTGCTTACTAAGCGCTTTACAATGGTCCATTCATTCATACATTTTACTATACAAACCCATTTTAATTTTAACCAAGATAGATTCATCTAAATACACCCGTGCACTGGCTGGCAGGAAGTACCGCTGCAAAAAGAAAATGTTGGCACTGCGATGGCAAGCTCCACATTCTCTGCCCTTTAATCACTGGAAACAGTTATTAACTGATGTTGTAACAATGGAGCTTTCTACAGCTAGATTGAATGGTGCAAACTATCAAACAATAGATAGCTGTAACCATATTCTCTATCAAGTTAGGACCTCTACTATATAACTAGCATGACATATATAACTAATTATATCTGTATAATCCCTTTTTTTCCCTCTTTTTTTTTGGGTCTTTGTTGAAATCTTTGCTCATATCTTTTTCTTTTCAGGCCTATGACGGGGTGGGTTGGGAGGGATTAATTTATTGTTATTTATTTACAATTTGTTTTGATATATGTTTATGTTGCATCTAATTGTTATAATCATTACTATATTTTCTCTTTTTTTTTTTTGTTGGTGGTGGTGCAGGGGTATGGGGTAGGATTTTTTAAAATGAGGCAAGGGGCAAGCCACTGATTGCAGTAGGCAAATAATTTGAATTACGCTTTGTGTGCATTCTTTTTGTATGCCTGTACCTGTGCCTTTCATCCAAAAAATGAAATAAAAATGTATCCAAAAAAAAGAAAAATACACCCGTGCACTGTGCTTTGTTCTGGTGACTCGTATTGCCCTCTTAATATGTGAGGGGGTCAAGTACTTTTTCCATTATTATTTATTTTTATTTTTGTCATTTCCCACAGAAATGATATCAATAATAGAAGATTGATGATGACCTTCTTCAGGCATAATGAACCCTATAACCTTAACAACAAAATTAAAAAGAAAAAAGTAAATAAGGTAATTTAAAAAACACGGTCTCCTCACGCATTAGGTCAGGACAATATCAGTCACCAGAACCAAGGACGTGCGTTTTCGATGGATCATTAAAATGGATTTTGAAGTTACAATGGATTTGTAGGAAGGGGTTGTATCTGATAAAATGTATATCAACCATCTAAATACGGAAGTTAACTTAAAAACTGTCTAGGGTACTCACAAAAGCCTGAGTAGACGATAAAATGACCCCAAACATGTTTAAAAGTGAAACACTACTGTTTTAGTTATAGTTAAAAATAACTGACAAATTATCAACAGCACAAATCATTGACAGTAAAATGTCCAAATAAATGTACAGTATTTGCCTTAATGTTAAATGAAAGATTAGCCTGTTTCTTTCTGCGGAAATACATTGGGCAGTCCTTAGAATTGTGGGTTCCATATCATGCCTCTGGGCACAACCGCTTGTACTTCTGTAATGTAAAATGGTGGAATGGTGGCAGTTTAACAACTAATTACTACTGTGAAACTTTATAAAGCAGATCGAACCCCAAGCAGCATTTCACCATCAAAGTTAAGGTAAACATACAGCTGCCTTCTCACAGATCCTGTAGGCTTTATATGAACATGACCAATTACTCCATCGTCCATCTCTGTGACTGCATGCTGCACAGTTCCTGTCTTCATTGTCAACAGGAAATTCACTGGCCCAGTACCTGCAGAGCAAACACCATAGGGCTTCAACTATTGATTAAACGGGACTTATTTCTACAGATTACTATTTTGATTGATATTCGTGAAGCGTGTAAAAAAGACAAGCAAACACACACACACACACACACACACACACACACACACACACACACACACACACACACACGGATGGACGGACACGGATGGACGGACACACACGGATGGACGGACGGACAAGAGCAAAAACATAGTCTCCCTGGCGAGACAATGAATCGATTAACTCAAGCTTTAGTTTATACTTTGTTGTGCATTGGTATTGGTATCATCATGTTAAAATAGTGGAAGTATACGTATCTACAAGCTCATAATTGGTCATGATGCAACACGTTCTGAGCTTGTAGACTGGCTATTTACACTATATCTGTATTTTATTTTTTCTCATTAAGCATGTTTTGCACAATGTGGCCTCCACCCTGAAATGAGTCTGACAGCCCTGCTCTATAGCAATGATCACTAAAGTAATGTAAATGTATGTATCAGTTAGCTGTTCTTAGCTACTCTGGAGTCAGTACTGCTGTATGAGGCTGAGACATGGATGGTCACAGTACAGCTAGATGGCATCAACACAAGAAACAAATTGCACGTGGTGTCACATCAGACGAGACCAGATCAGAAATGTGGACCTCCACGATGTCCACTTTGTAACAGACAACATCAGAGAGAGAAGGATGAGGCTGCATGCATGGCAGGGCACTGTGTCAGGCACCTAGCACTGGAGGCAAGCAAACTGACAGTGTGGAAGCCAACCGGCACAGCCAGGAAGGGAAACAACACTGTAGAGCTCAAGACCCTGATGCTAGACTGGAGGGTGTGGAGGGCAGCGATTCAGGAGTCCCGGGTTGGTGTTGGCTAGTCTGCACTCTTGCATCACATCACACAATATCTTTTCACAGGTCCAGTAGGCATGATATGAACATGACCAATTACTCCATCCTCCAACTCTTTGGCTGTAGGCTGCACAGTTCCTGTCTTCATCCCTACGAGGATATTCACTGGCCCAGTACCTGCACAGTAAACAACATCATAGGGCTGCAACTATTGATTGTGTTTGTGTGTGATTATTCTATCTACTATTATTTTTGATTAATTGAATAAACGAGAAGCATGTTTGATTTTATTTTTTATATAAAGTAGGCCTATATATCAATGCATTGCAACCAACCAACCAACATTATTTTATATTTGTCGCACAACAGTGTCATGCAAAAACAGTGGAATTAGCAGATTCCAAGAGCAAGTTTGTAACTTTGGCGATTTTCACTATTTTCTGATTATTATTAACCACATACAGTCATACAGTGACTTTGATGGAATTTCAATAGAAAAACATGTAAAATGTCTCACTGTGTTGTCAGTGGTGTTCCATCCACCCACGTCCATTTACCCTCAGTCCTTTTCACACCAATCCATGATGATGAATACTGATCCCCAGGGTTCAATCCTCTGATGAATTCCTGATCATTTGTACATGATTGAACCATAATTAATATTGAATCTAATATATGTTCACTATAGTCACAGAATTACATCAAATGCATGTAAGCACACACACACGCACGCACGCACGCACGCACGCACGCACGCACGCACGCACGCACGCACGCACACACACACACACACACACACACACACACACACACACACACACACACACACACACACACACACACTAACCTGTTCTTCTTTACTGTTAATGATCAGCAGATCTGCTCCTGTCTTCACACATTGTTCTCTACTTTCCTCCCAAGTTTTAAACTCAGTAGATGTGTAATAACAGCTGCATCCAAACTTCTGCCATCCACTGGGACATGACTTGTCTAAATATCAAACAGAAGTTTGTGGATGAGCAACACCCACAGCCACGATACTAGAGGGAGCGTGAACAACGATCTGGTGCCACCCAAATATAAAACAAATATGGGAAAATTCACCTTCCACGGCACTGCTACTCAGGCGTGGAATGCCCTCCCCCCTTCCCTCAAAACAAGCAAATCATTGGCTTCCTTCTAGACAGGCCTAAAAAGTTCACCTGTCAGCAGGTCAAAGGGAGAGGAGGTGATCGCCCCCACCACCTTATCCTGATTATCCCCTTCCCATTTACTTCCTTCCCAACCTGTACATACCATACAGTATATCTCATATGTTGTTATTGTTTTGTGATTGTTATTATTTTATATCAATTGTTGTTGCTATTCTGGATTGTTGTTCATGTCATGATTGTGTGTGAGTGTATGGGACCCGAATGGAAACAAGACCGCAAGGTCTTTCTTCGGTGAGGTCATGACACACAACATCATTTTTGCCTGATTGCCTGTTTTGCGTGGTTACCCTGTTTGTGGATTTTGGCCCTGTATTGTCTAGAGACTCTAGAGAAACCTCAAAATGTGATTAAAACTTGGGACAAAATGGACGGGTGTTCATGAATAATAATAATACAAATTAAAAAAGAAAGTCCACTGGGTCATACTGTATGCTCCAAAGCATACTCTCTACTCTCCCACCTAAACCTACTCACCCTCCGACCGTCACCACCCGACGCAATCTCAAGTCCCTAAACCCCTCCTCCCTCTCATCCTCTATTCTCTCCTCTCTACCCTCCCTGGAGTCCTTCCTCTCTCTCTCACCCGACTCCGCAACCACATCCTTCATCTCCTCTATCTCATCTGCATTTGACCAACACTGCCCTCTCTCGACCAGGCCAGCTCGCTCATCCCCACCGGCCCCCTGGTTATCTGAAACCCTCAGATCTGAACGAACACCTCTCAGGGCAGCTGAAAGGAAGTGGCACAAGACAAAGCTACCAGATGATCTCTCCCACTTTCACTCACTCCTCTCTGCCTTCTCCCTCTCACTAACCACTGCTAAAACCTCCTTCTACCACACCAAAATCCAATCCTGCACTTCTAACCCAAGGAAACTCTTCTCCACCTTCTCCTCCCTCCTTAAACCCCCTCCCCCACTCAACCCTCATCCCTCACCGCGGAGGCCTTTGCCACCTACTTCGAAAAGAAGGTTGATGATATCAGTAGCTCCTTTACCCCCCTCCCCCATAAAGAAGCACTCGACTCAACCAATGCTAACCATAACATACCATGCATGTCCTCCTTCTCTCCTCTATCCCCAGACGAGGTCCTGAAACTAGTCACATCCACTAGACCTACCACCTGTCCTCTCGACCCCGCCCCGTCTCCAATCTTCCAGACCATCGCACCTGACCTGCTCCCCTTCATCACCTCCATTATCAACACCTCATTAACCTCAGGCTGTGTCCCATCTGCCTTCAAGTCAGCCAGGGTATCACCACTCCTCAAAAAACCAACTCTTGACCCCTCAGATGTCAAGAACTACAGACCGGTATCACTCCTTTCCTTTCTTTCCAAAACCCTTGAACGTGTTGTCTCTAACCAGCTTTCTCTCCATCTCTCACAGAACAACCTGCTGGATCCCAACCAGTCAGGATTCAAGAAGGCACACTCCACGGAAACTGCACTCCTCGCAGTCACAGAAGCACTACATGCTGCCCAGGCTGCTTCCCACTCTGCAGTCCTGATTCTCCTAGACCTATCGGCGGCATTTGACACAGTGAACCACCAGCTGCTCCTAGCTGATCTAGGCATCGGCGGGACGGCGCTGAAGTGGTTCTCCTCCTACCTCTCTGACCGGACTTACCAGGTTTCTTGGAAAGGTTTGCTATCATTCCCCCGCACCCTCCAAACTGGGGTCCCACAGGGATCTGTACTTGGTCCCCTCCTCTTCTCACTGTACACTAAATCCCTTGGCACCATCATCTCTGCTCACAATATATCCTATCACTGCTATGCCGATGACACACAACTGTTTCTATCCTTCCCCCCCTCTGCCACCCAGGTAGAAGAACGCATCACTGCATGCCTGGCTGACATCTCACAGTGGATGTCTTCCAACCACCTCAAGCTGAACCCAGACAAGACTGAGCTTCTGTTCTTCCCAGCTAAGTCCTGCCCTATGCGGGAGCTAACTATCTCCGTAGACAACGCCCTGGTAAAGTCTGTCCCGACAGCCAGGAACCTTGGTGTTGTCCTGGACAGTCAGCTCTCGTTCAAAACACACATCACAGCTGTCACTAGATCCTGTAGGTTTACACTCTACAACATACGACGAATTAGACCGTTCCTCACCCAGGAGTCAGCCCAGCTCCTAATCCAGACAACAGTCTTGTCAAAACTTGACTATTGTAACTCCCTCCTTACTGGCCTACCGGCATGTGCACTTAAGCCCCTCCAAATGATCCAAAATGCCGCAGCCCGCTTGGTCTTCAACCAGCCAAAATTCTCACATGTCACCCCCCTTCTCCGCTCCCTCCATTGGCTCCCGGTCGCTGCCCGCACAGAATACAAAACTCTGATGCTGGCATTCAAAGCAACCAAAGGCATGGCCCCCCCATATCTCACAAGTATGATCGTACCCTACAAACCCTCCCGCGCACTCAGATCAGCCAACGCAGGGAAGCTGGAGGTACCTTCACTAAAAACGCCGGGACAACGCTCCACATGTCCCAAACTCTTCTCCCTTCTGGCTCCAAAACTATGGAATGCACTTCCCATCACAGTCAGAACTGCAGCCTCACTCCCAATCTTCCGCCGTAGTCTGAAAACCCACCTCTTCAGACTCCACCATGGCCCGTAGCACTTGCCCTAGCCTAGCCCCTTAGATAGCACATTATGTAGACTTAGATAGTATTTTAAACAGACTTATAGCTTGTTACGTAGACAGCTCTAGAATTGCACTTTATGTAGTCATAGCACTTTATAGTACACATGTATAATATATTATATAGTATAGTATGTATAGTTTACATAGATACTCCACTGTTACGTTCTTAGTCTAGGCATGATTCATGATAACTACTTTTTATATATGTGATGTATGCCATGCTTTTGTTATTGCTTAATGTAAGTCGCTCTGGATTAAGAGCGTCTGCTAAATGCCTAAATTGTAAAGCTTACATTTTCATTTTGGTTCATTTTTACTCCATATTGGACGTGACGTTTCAACCTACCGGCTCATCAGACCGAAACGTCACGTCCAATGGTATAAAAAATAACCAAAATATTTTTCTAAGCTTTGGAACATGACCAGTGTGCAGACTTATTCTTTGTGGATTCTGACCTCAGCCCAGCACCTGTTTTTTTAGTGAGTGCACGTGTGTGCTTTACTGTTTGCTTTTGTACAGTTTTGGACATAATCTGTAGCAAATAATTTAGTTTTGAAGAAAATGCCAGGCCGGTGAAAACATAATCCCCACCTGCAGGCCCCCAGGCCATTCAACCTGGAGGATGCACTAATTCATATAAAATGTTTGTTACCTCTCTCTTCTGCTCTCTCTCTCGTAAGCTGGTTCACTTCTCTTTGCAAGAGGTCTCTTTCCCTGATCAGGTGGTTGTATTTGGTGTATAGCTGGTCCCACTGCAGGATCAGGTGGGCCTCTAGCTGGTCTCTCTCCAGGATCAGGTTGTTGTATTTGGTGTAAAGCTGGCCTCTCTCTATGGTCAGATTGTTGTATAGCTGGTCTCTCTCCAGGGTCAGGTTGTAGCAGCTGCTCTGGTTACTGTCTGAATTTCCAGTAGTAGGTAAGTTGTAATAAAAAAAATGTTATTGCTTCTGTTAATGAGGTCCAAGTGTTTCTATGAATATGTCTTAAGCATGGCTCTTTATATTGTATTTGACCTTTGACCTCCTGATACTCACAGTCCACGACCACAGCCATGGCTGTGGTTCTCACTGCTGGTAGAACACACAGCAGCATATGACATACTGCAAGCACTCTGACCATGTCTCTCTGGATGATGAGGTCTCTCTGGACACCTGGAGGATGTTAATACAATAGAGTTCAACTTTAATATGACCAGCTGTGAGCATAGACAATAATGTGTTGTTCGTCTTAACATGTAATTATGACTTTAAACATGTCACATCATGACAATGTTTTGAATGGTCCAGCATAGTGGCATTGTCCCTGGTAACCATTCACATTACCTACTTTATATAGGCTACTGGATGACAAGCTATGATGGTGTGAGAAGAGAGAAACACTGTAGGACTATTGTACCTTGATATCCTGTAGCCTCCTGTGAACCAGAGCCTTGGTCTGTGAGACTGTCTGACACCATGTTCACCTCCTTTCTCCTCCTGCATCTCCTCCCTGACTCCTCCATCCTACTGAACCCTCTTTGATCTGACTGGCTCGCCAGTCGCCAGGAATGTCAAGAGATGACACAAAAAAGCAAGATAATCACTAAAAGTACCAATCAGTAGTGGACAGTAACGAAGTACATTTTCTTGAGAATTTGCAATAGCGTTGTCAAATGCAATTGACCACATGCATGTGCTCCTCACATAAGTGATGAATGTGCATCTCTGACACTGTGACCACGATCGCTCAATGTTTAATTCAATTGAATTAAACATCGACAATGATGAGTAAATAACCAATCAATGCTCTTCTCTTTGGAGAGCATTGAGAAAAGTTCCAAGAGCCTTTTGTGGTGGTTCTGGAGAACCGTGGGTCCGACCAACTCGATATCGGGCACTGCACTCCCTGCGGGGGTGTGGAACGTGTGTTTCGAATTAGAAGTCGGTGGGGCAAACGGTTCTCGAGTTATGTGCATTACAACCGTATACACACACACACACGCACACACACACACGCAGTCACACACAGAGATGTGGCGCATTTATAGTAGGATTTCCATGCTTGTGGTACAAGCAGGTACTACAAGTGAGACAGTACATTTATTAGGTGATCTCAGAGTTAATTATCTTTAAATGCATTGTGTAATCAATACAGCAATGCATTGTTATTACAAAGAACATTTGAATACTTTAATATTTTTTTATTTGAATACTATTTTTAAAAGCAAGTAACTCATTTGACAGAGCAACTTTAATTTAGATTTTTTTTGACCAGCAGTATCTACACTTTGACTCGATTACTTTTTTATTTAATTGATTGATTGAATACTTTATTAGTATAAACCACAATACAGTCAGACTTTAAGGCTAAAAGGATAACACAAAAAAGTCCTTTGTCCATGACTGATACTAATAATGTATATTATGCATTACAATATATATTTATAAATATGTTTAAATGTCATCTTACTCACATTGTCCAATATATTGTCCTACAGTGGTCTTCACTGTTGCACTCTGAGCTGCTGTCTGTTCTAATCTGACTTTAAGAGCAGACTTTTGGTGTGTCTTGAAAAACACTACGAAAACATTAATTTGCCTGAGGTAGAATAATATTTGAAATCGACATCTTAAAAAGCTAAATAAAAAGCTCACAACAGGGTTGCATTACACAACACCTCTCCTCTCCATGCGTCAAAAGGACCCTGTGCAGCCCAATAAGAGGAACCAGATGTTGGGGTCTGTCTGTGGGAGAACCTTCCCCAAAAACATCCAACTTCTGTCCCTGCTGTAAATAGCAACAATAACACAATAGGCTCTGAACCTCTGTCCAATACTCTCTCTACAGCTGTGGTTTCCAAACATGTTCATGTCAAGGACCTCCTAATTGATATGAATTTGGCCGCAGGCTCCCATCTAAAAAGATTGTGTGCCAAGGAACCCCCATATGAGAAAATTAAACTGTTAAATACATCCTTCTTATTAAGTCTGTTTAATTTGCTTTTAAAAAGCACATCCTGTGAAGGCATTATTTGTGTTTTTATTAAGGTTCTGGCATCAGATATAGGTTATGTTTCCGTTTATAAATGTGTATAATACAGAAATAATACAGATACAGTGTATAATACAAATACACAAATAGTTCAAACAGCCAATTTACAAGCTCACAACGTGTCGATGTAGATCGGCTAGTTTTAAAATGTTTTTAAAAAAGAGTTAAAAAAATGGCAAATACGTTTAGGGATAAGGGGTAAGGCGCAAGATAGGGCCCAAGAGGTTTCTGCCCGACATGCAATGTAATCTGGGGTGAGTGTGAAAATATACTGTAGTGGTCCTCTCCAACATCAAAGTTGCCCATCTCTGCTGTAGTCCACGTACATATTTGTCCTTCAGTTCAGCCGCTTGTTGCTGCTTGTTGTCCATGTGCGAGAGGACGGTGGAGAGCCATGGCAATCGGATCGTTTTTTGTGGTACACAAACGGCCACGGATCCAGCATGGCAGGTAGCGTGGAGCAGATGTAGTCGATCACCAGCTTCTGATCTGAAAGCATTTGCTGACTATCGAGGTGAGAGCAACGGGTCTCCAGAGTTGACATCTTGAGACCTGCAGGGACCACATCCTGGGAGACATGTTGAAGATGACAGCTAAAACACCCGGTCTTCGCATACTTTATTAAGGACCCGGTCTTCGCATACTTTATTAAGGACCCGGCCTGGAATCCTGCCACCTCCTGGATGTTGACCCAAATACATAGATTATACAATAACTGAAATCATTTTACATACCAGTATCAAACTGACACTGCATGTGGGAGCCAACACAATTGGCACAGCCACCAACATTGCAGAGCTCGAAGACCCTGGTTCTAGACAGGAGGGTGTGGAGGGCAGTGTTTCAGGAGTCCCGAGTTGGTGTTGGTTAGTCTGCACACTCGCATCGCATCGCACAATATCTTCTCACAGATCCAGTTGGCTTGATATGAACATGACCAATTACTCCATCCCCCATAGCTGTGACTGTAGGCTGCACAGTTCCTGTCTTCATCTTTATGAGGATATCTTCTGCTCCAGTACCTGCACAGTAAACAACATCATAGGGCTGCAAGTTGCAACTATCGATTATTCTATTGATTACATTTTTTAATTATCGAATAATTGAGAAACTTTCAAACATCACCATACAAAAATCTATGTTTTCAGAAATTATGTCTTTTATCTTTTATGACTTTTACTGTTTGTTTAGAATACTTTAAACAAACAGAGTGATAGCCAAACTTGGCCAGTACTAGCCAAGTCTATGGACTTTTAATTTAGTTTGTTTAGAGTTTGTGTGTGTGTTTGTAGCATGAAATGTGATGATTTGATTGGCTGAGTGCCCAACACTTCATGCGAGTGTATATGAGTGTGCTTTTGAGTGTGCTTTTTTTTCCTTTTTACTAAATTGATTATTCAAATTTGTATAATCTATTACATAGATTAGTTTGAACAGTTGCACCCCTATTTTAAATTACAACCGCTCAGCTACTAGGATTACAATTGAAAAACATGTAAAATGTCTCACTCTGTTGTCAGTGGTGTTCCATCCACCCACGTCCATTTGCCCTTAGTCCTTTTCATACCAATCCATGATGATGCAAACAGATCCCCAGGGTTCAATCCTCTGATGAATTCCTGATCATTTACATGATGATACATGTACATGATAATGAGTACATGATAATGATATATGAGTACAAACCATAATTATTTGTCTCTATAATGTTCAGTTTTCACTATATTCACTATGACTATATCACATGTAATGTTGACACACGCACGCACACACGCACATACACTAACCTGTTCTTCTTTACTGTTAATGATCAGCAGATCTGCTCCTGTCTTCACACATTGTTCTCTACTTTCCTCCCAAGTTTTAAATTCAGTAGATGTGTAATAACAGCTGCATCCAAACTTCTGCCATCCACTGGGGCACGACTTGTCTAAAAAATATCAATCAGAGGACACAGACAGACAGATGGTTACAACAGGTACTCTGACAATGGGTATAATGGGTGCATGTGTTCCCGATTTTGCATAATTCACGACTTGCGCCGGTGCCCGTTTGTTTAGTATAATAAAAGGGTATCTTTGAAAAACAAAGAAAAGGACTTGCAAGTCGGAAACTTGCAATTTAAACAGTAAAAGAAACATAATTGTTTTAGCATTATGGACAGTGGTGATAGACCAAGGGCTCAAGAACCGTTACTGGAATTAAAACCCATATCCGGGTTCTGCATATTTCATATTAATGGCCCCAGGAGAACAGGACCGAAAGTTCAAAGATGGCGCATTTCAAAACGGTCTGTAGAAACCAATGGGGCTCCCTTTGTCCACCCATGAGGAGGGTTTACTAACTTACCAATACATCTCTAACAGTGACTTAGTTAAATGTCAATGAAATATCAATAACTGGAAATGTATACTCCTCTGAGTTTTGGTGCCACCCCCTGCCGATGGGTTCCCCAGATTGACTGGAATGTAATTATGAAAAACCTGACTGATATGTTCTGTAATCTGTAAGAGTAACAAAAAGTGTATTCAGAAGAAAAAGCCTGGCCTTTGGGTAGGGGCGAAAAACAAACAAACAAAGAAAAAACATAATCGCCTCCCCAGCCATTCTGGTCTGGGGGAGATAATAATACACTAATTAACATAATATGGCTTATACCTCTCTCATCTGCTCTCTCTCTCATAAGCTGGTTCACTTCTCTTTGCAAGAGGTCTCTTTCCCTGATCAGGTGGTTGTATTTGGTGTATAGCTGGTCCCACTGCAGGATCAGGTGGGCCTCTAGCTGGTCTCTCTCCAGGATCAGATTGTTGTATTTGGTGGTCAGGTTGTTGTATTTGGTGGTCAGGTTGTTGTATTTGCTATGTAGCTGGTCTCTTTCTATGGTCAAGTTGTAGTAGTTCTTGTGGTTACTGTCTGCATTATCTGTAAAGGATCGATGGGTTAGGCTACAATGCAAAACAGCTGTTGCTGTATTCATGAGGTCTGGAAAAGGAGTGTTTTTATGTGAAGGTCTCAACATGTATAAAAAAATACTTGAGAACCTACACACTATCAAAAGTGAAGCATATAGGTTCATGTGTGAAGTCTCTTTTTGTGCATTTCACCACCTGATACTCACAGTCCACGGCCATGTCTGTGGTTCTCGCTACTGGTAGAACACACAACAGCATAAGACACACTGCAAGCACTCTGACCATGTCTCTCTGGATGATGAGGTCTCTCTGGACAACTGGAGGATATTAATACAATAGAATTCAACTTTAATATGATCAGCTTCAATGTTTCATTTCAAAGAACACATGATGAATATTATATAGTTGAGTGATTTGTGCAATGGATTTTTGCAGAAAGGCCCTATCTCTAAATAATGTCGGCCTGACCCCAGAGATAATTTGTACGAGTACGAGTCTTGGACTAAATCTGTATGAGTAGAAAGAAAAGTTGTGTTTTGAAGAAAGCAAAGAAATGACAAAATGGTGGGAAATGTAATCTGGCCTAAATGGCCAGAGCCTAGCTGGAGAGGGACGTACGTATGTACGGACGGGCGGACGGACAGACAGACAGACTTAAATTCGAGCGTGGGTTTTAGCGTACACTCACGTCGGCACGGCATTGATGAAGTGATCATAAACAGCTGATACTTTTCGGTCTTAGCGAGGCTTACCTCCCCATCCCCTCTCATATTTCTCAGAGATATAGCTCAGGGGTGATTTCACCCAACACCATTCAGGTCTGGTGCCTACGGCAGCGTCAGTCTCCATCAAAAATCCGATCGCAGCGCACAACAAACGTGGCTGCCCCCACTGCGGTGACTCGCAACCGTATCAATCTGGCTATTAAATCCACCTTATTTTAAATAGTTTCTTTACAGAAACGACAGGTTTTATAAACATCATCATCCGACATATTTTACTGCTTTTGGTTACATGCTAGTAGCGCTCGTTGACTGTGTTTGTTTGGTTAGTAACCGGGTTAGCCATAGCCGATGAACCTCTGACCCAATTTCTCCACTGCGGCCTGTCATAGCGCCACCATGAGGCCGACTTTTGCAAAACATGCATTTATTTACATTACTCGTACACAATTACAATACATCACGCAAATTGGTAAACACTATCTCTACAGTCATGTGAACAGTACGGACCTGTCCGCTTCACCATATTCAATCCCCATTGACTGAGATTGCCTTTCAAAGTTTGCAGGATTAGCCCGTTATGAACAAAATCATGAACACAGAGTGCAATTTGAGGGACACTTTGCATGCCCATTTATAGGCCGAGGAAGAAATGTCATTTTAAGATTTTCACATCAGCCTCATGGTGGCACTATAACTGGCCGATTCTTTGACTTTGTATGCACACTCTCTAGAGCCCAAGGAAAAACCTTTGACCTGCATTTTTCACGTCTGCTCTTTATAGCGCCACCAGGTGGCCGACTTATGTAAAGCACTTTTTTCCCCAGATTTTATCCAAATCCATTATTTTTCACAGATTTTATCCAAATCTCACGCAAATCGGTACACATGATCTCTATAGTCATGTGATCACGACGGGTCTGTTTGAGTTCTCATATTCCATCCTGAGTGGATGGAATATTGGCTTCCAAAGATTTCAGGAGTCGCCCGTTTTGTACAAAATGAATATCAAATGCATATCATTAACAAAGCGTCCGATTGCAGTGAAACTGTCCACGCATATTCCCACTATAGGCTTAAGAAAGAAATGCCACTTGACATTTTTCCAAAAACGCTCCTATCCTGGTGGAGACCTGTGCCCTGAGGGGCACTCTTTCTAGTTATTATTATTATTATTATTATTATTATTATTATTATTATTATTATTATTATTAATAGTAGTAGTAGTAGTAGTAGTAGTAGTAGTAGTAGTAGTAGTAGTAGTAGTAGTTGTATAGTCCTGGTGTAATCATATCAGATCATAGGCCTACTAATGTTCTGTGTCACGCACACATTTGCAACCTGAAAATGGATTGTTTGTTTTCTAGAGAGAAAACAGAGGCAAGAGCTGGAGAGACAGCCAGACAGACATGAATCGCTTTTGTTGATTCAATTTCTATGCTGACATTTTAAGCTTTGTGTAGCTTGGTGGTATACAGTACTACAAAGTCTACCTAAAAGTGAGTCAGGACATTTATTATCTTCTGTAAAAGCATTGTATAATCAATACATCAATGCATTGTTTTAACACACTCTCCGCCGAAAAATGTAGCCTACGTTAATTGTCGGCAAGCGCCAAAACACGTAGGTTACGTTAATTCAGTTGTATAAAATATTTTGATCCGATCTAGTGGAAAGGCTACTCACATTAGCTTCTGATGGCTATCTGTTGTTCGCTTAGACACTGGACTGCGCCATATCTTGATTTGCGCGTACACCCACGTGCGCGCGCACGCACGATTTCAGTCCCTTTAGACTAGCTATAGTGAAAGATCAACAACCGATCCGACAACACACACACACCATTCAGTCAACATCCGGTTCCAGTCACTGTGTTTTGGATCTTCAAAATAAGGGTTGAACGGGGAGATATCCTGGCATAATAGTAATCATTCTAGAAAATGTACTTAGTAATTTGTAGTATTGAATACTTGAGTTTCTTTTTTTAAACCATGTATTTTTGAATAAATTACTCATAACGTAGCAACTT